>NC_058524.1:40869912-41172942 GCF_904849725.1 Hordeum vulgare subsp. vulgare
TCAAGACGAAATTGTGTTCTCCCCGACTGTGCACCGTTGCTACAGTTCGTCGTTTCGAGACACCACGTGATGATCGGGTGTGATAGACTCAACGTTCACATACAACGGGTACAAAACAGTTGCGCACGCGGAACACTCGGGTTAAGCTTGACGAGCCTAGCATGTGCAGACATGGCCTGGGAACACATGAGACCGAAAGGTCGAGCATGAATCGTATAGTTGATATGATTAGCATAGAGATGCTTACCACTGAAACTATTCTCGACTCACGTGATGATCGGACTTGAGATAGTGGATTTGGATCATGTACCACTCAAATGACTAGAGAGATGTACTTTTTGAGTGGGAGTTCTTAAGTAATATGATTAATTGAACTAATTTTCATGAACATAGTCTAATGGTCTTTGCGAATTACGATGTAGCTTGCGCTATAGCTCTACTGTTTTTATATGTTCCTAGAGAAAATTTAGTTGAAAGTTGATAGTAGCAAACTTTGCAGACTGAGTCTGTAAAACCGAGGATTGTCCTCGTTGCTGCGCAGAAGGCTTATGTCCTTAATGCACCACTCGGTGTGCTGCACCTCGAGCATCGTCTGTGGATGCTGTGAACATCCGACATACACGTTTCTGATGACTACACGATAGTTCAGTACAAAAATACTTAATGGCTTAGAAGCAAGGCGCCGAAAACGTTGTAAAACGTGAAGGAACATAAGTGATGTTCTAAAGAGATGAAATTGTGATTTCATGCTTGTGCCCTTGATAAGAGGTACGAGACCTCCGACAAGATTCTTTGTCCACAAAGTAAAAGAGAAAGGCTCAATCGTTGAGCATGTGCTCAGATTGTCTGAGTACGACAATCGCTTGAATCAAGTGGGAGTTAATCTTCCAGATGAGATAGTGATAGTTCTCCAAAGTCACTGCCACCAAGCTGTGAGAGCTTCGTGATGAACTATAACATATCAAGGATAAATACAATGATCCTTGAGCGATTCGCGATGTTTGACACCGCGAAAGTAGAAATCAAGAAGGAGCATCAATAGTTGATGGTTTGTAAAACCACTAAGTTTCAAGAAGGGCAAGGGCTAGGAGGGATACTTCGTGAAACGGCAAAACAGTTGCTGCACTAATGAAGAGACCCGAGATTAAACCCAAACCCGAGACTAAGTGCTTCTGTAATGAGGGGAACAGTCACTGAGGCGGAGCAACTCTAGATACTTGGTAGATAAGAAGGCTGGCAAAAGTCGAAAGAAGTGTATTTGATATACATGATGTTGATGTGTACTTTACTAGTACTCCTAGTAGCATGTGGGTATTGGATACCGGTTCGGTTGCTAAGTGATTAGTAACACGAAATGTAAGCTACGGCATAAACGGAGACTAGCTAAAGGCGAGGTGACGATACATGTTGGAAGTGTTTCCAAGGTTGATATGATCAAACGTCGCACGCTCCCTCTACTATCGGGATTGGTGTTAAACCTAAATAATTGTTATTTGGTGCTTGCGTTAAGCATGAACATGATTGGATCGTGTTTATTGCAATACGATTATTCATTTAAAGAGATTAATGGTTACTCTATTTTCTTGAATAATCACCTTCAATGGTTTATTGAATCTCGATCGTAGTGTTACACATGTTCATGATATTGGTGCCAAAAAGATACGAGTTGATGATGATAGTACCACTTACTTGTGGCACTGCCGCTTGAGTCATGTTAGTATAAATTGCATGAAGAGGCTCCATGCTGATGGATCTTTGTACTCACCTGATTTCGAATCACTAGTGACATGCAAATCATACCACATGAGCAAAGCCTTGTTTTCATTGAGATAAAATAAGATAGTAACTTGTTGGAAGTGATACATTTTGATGTATGCAGTCCAATGGGTGCTGAGGCACGCAGTGGATATCATTATGTTCTTACTTCACTGACGATTTGAATAGATACAGGAGTATTTACTTAACGAATCACAAGTCTGAAATGTTGAAAAGTTCAATTCCGTTTCAGAGTGAAGTTCGTCGTAACAAGAGGATAAACTGTCTACGATATGATCATGGAAATGAATATCTGAGTTACGAGTTTTGGTACACAGTTAAGACAATGTGGAAATTGTTTCGCAGTTCATGCCACCTGGAACATCATAGTGTGATGATGTGTCTGAACGTCATAGCCACGCACTATTTGGTATGGTGCATACTATGATGTCTCTTATCGAATTACCACTATCGTTTATGGGTTATGCATTAGAGACAACCGCACTCACTTTAAATAGGGCACCGCATATTTCCGTTGAGATGACACAGTATAGACTGAGGTTTAGAGAAATCTAAACTGTCGTTTCTTGAAAGTTTGGGGCTTTGACACTTATGTGAAGAAGTTTCAGTCTGATAAGCTCGAACCCAAAGCGGATAAATGCATCTTCATAGGATATCCAAGACAATTGGGTACATCTCCTATCTCAGATCCGAAAGCAAAGTGTTTGTTTCTAGAAACGGATCCTTTCTCGAGGAAAGGTTTCTCTCGAAAGAATTGAGTGGGAGGGTAGTAGAACTTGATGAGGTTATTGAACCATCACTTCAACCAGTATGTAGCAGGGCACAGGAAGTTGTTCCTGTGGCGCCTACACCAATTGAAGTGGAAGCTGATGATGGTGATCATCAAGCATCGTATCAAGTTACTACAAGCCTCGTAGGCTGACAAGGTCGCGTACTACTACAGAGTGGTACGGTAACCCTGTCTTGGAGGTCATGTTGTTGAGCAACAGTGAACCTACGAGTTATGGAGAAAGCGATGGTGGGCCCAGATTCCGACAAATGGCTGGAAGCCATGAAATCTGAGAGAGGATCCATGTATGAAAACAAAGTGTAGACTTTGGAAGAACTACTTGATGGTCATAGGACTATTGAGTAAAATGGATCTTTAAAAGAAGACAGACGATGATGGTGATAAGTCACTATTAAGAAAAGCTCGACTTGTCGCAAAGATGTTTTCGACAAGATCAAACAGTTGACTATGATGAGACTTTCTCACTCGTAGCGATGCTAAAGGTCTGTTAGAATTATGTTAGTAGTTGCTGCATTATTTATGAAATATTGCACGTAGGATGTCAAAACATTGTTTCCTCGACGGTTTCCTTGAGCACACATTGTATGTGATGCAACCAGGAAGTTTTGTCAATCCTAAAGATACTAGCAATTGTGCAAGCTCGAGTGATCCTTCAATGGACTGGTGCAAGCATCTCGGAGTTGGAATATATATACTTTGATGAGATGATCAAAGATTTTGGGTTTGTACAAGGTTTATGAGAAACTTGTATTTCCAAAGAAGTGAGTGGGAGCACTATAGAATTTCTGATAGGTATATGTGGTTGACATATTGTGGATCAGAAGTAATGTAGAATTTCTGTAAAGCATACAAGGTTGTTTGAAAGAAGTTTTCAAAGGAGTACCTGGATTACTCTACTTGAACGTTGAGCATCAAAGATCTATGGAGATAGATCGAAAGCGCTTAATAGAAGTTTCAACAAGATGCATGCCTTGACAAGTTTTTGAAGGAGTTCAAAATAGATCAGCAAAGAAGGAGTTCTTCGTTGCGTTGTAAGGTGTAAATTTGAGTAAGACTCAAAACCCGACCACGGCAGAATAAAGAGAATAGACGAAGGTCGTCTTCTATGCCTTAGCCGTAGAATCTAAAGTATGCCATGCTGTGTACCGCACCTGATGTGTGCCTTGACTCAAAGTATGTTGAGAGGTACAGAGAGTGATTCATGATTGAATCACTAGCAGCGGTCGAAATTTATCCTTAGTAACTAATGGACTAAGGAATTTTTCTCGATTAAGGAGGTGGTTAAAGAGTTTGTTGTAAAGGGTTACGTCAATACAAGCTTTGACACTAATCCGAATAACTATGAGTAGTGAAACGGATTCGTATAGTAGAGTAGATATTTGGAGCATTTCCGAATAGCACGTAGTAGCAGCATCTATAAGATGACATAAAGATTTGTAAAGAACGCACGGATCTGAAAGTTTCAGAACCGTTGACTAAAACCTCTCTCACGAGCAAGACGTGATCAGACCCCATAACAATATGGGTGTTGGATTCGTTGGAATCACATGGTGATGTGAACTAGATTATTTACTCTAGTACAAGTGGGAGACTGTTGGAAATATGCCCTAGAGGAAATAATAAATTAGTTATTATTATATTTCTTAGTTCATGATAATCGTTTATTATCCATGCTATAATTGTATTGATTGGAAACACAATACTTGTGTGGATACATAGACAAAACACTGTCCCTATTAAGCCTCTAGTTGACTAGCTCATTGATCAAAGATGGTCAAGGTTTCCTGGCCATAGGCAAGTGTTGTCACTTGATAACGGGATCACATCATTAGGAGAATCATGTGATGGACTAGACCCAAACTAATAGACGTAGCATGTTGATCGTGTCATTTTGTTGCTACTGTTTTCTGCGTGTCAAGTATTTGTTCCTATGACCATGAGATCATATAACTCACGGACACCGGAGGAATGCTTTGTGTGTATCAAACGTCGCAACGTAACTGGGTGACTATAAAGATGCTCTACAGGTATCTCCGAAGGTGTTCGTTGAGTTAGTATGGATCGAGACTGGGATTTGTCACTCCGTGTGACGGAGAGGTATCTCGGGGCCCACTCGGTAATACAACATCACACACAAGCCTTGCAAGCAATGTCACTTAATGTAAGTTGCGGGATCTTGTATTACGGAACGAGTAAAGAGACTTGCCGGTAAACGAGATTGAAATAGGTATGCGGATACTGACGATCGAATCTCGGGCAAGTAACATACCGAAGGACAAAGGGAATGACATACGGGATTATATGAATCCTTGGCACTGAGGTTCAAAACGATAAGATCTTCGTAGAATATGTAGGATCCAATATGGGAATCCAGGTCCCGCTATTGGATATTGACCGAGGAGTCTCTCGGGTCATGTCTACATAGTTCTCGAACCCGCAGGGTCTGCACACTTAAGGTTCGACGTTGTTTTATGCGTATTTGAGTTATATGGTTGGTTACCGAATGTTGTTCGGAGTCCCGGATGAGATCACGGACGTCACGAGGGTTTCCGGAATGGTCCGGAAACGAAGATTGATATATAGGATGACCTCATTTGATTACCGGAAGGTTTTCGGAGTTACCGGGAATGTACCAGGAATGACGAATGGGTTCCGGGAGTTCACCGGGGGGGCAACCCACCCCGGGGAAGCCCATAGGCTTTGAGGGTGGCACACCAGCCCTTAGTGGGCTGGTGGGACAGCCCAAAAGGTCCCTATGCACCTAGGAAAGAAAATCAAAGAGAAAAGAAGAAAAAAAAGGAGGTGGGAAGGGAAGGAAGGACTCCCACCCACCAAACCAAGTCCAACTCGGTTTGGGGGGGAGCCTTCCCCCCTTGGCTCGGCCGACCCCCTTGGGGCTCCTTGAGCCCCAAGGCAAGGTGCCCTCCCTCCCACCTATATATACGGAGGTTTTAGGGCTGATTTGAGACGACTTTTCCACGGCAGCCCGACCACATACCTCCACGGTTTTTCCTCTAGATCGCGTTTCTGCGGAGCTCAGGCGGAGCCCTGCTGAGACAAGATCATCACCAACCTCCGGAGCGTCGTCACGCTGCCGGAGAACTCTTCTACCTCTCCATCTCTCTTGCTGGATCAAGAAGGCCGAGATCATCGTCGAGCTGTACGTGTGCTGAACGCGGAGGTGCCGTCCGTTCGGCACTAGATCGTGGGACTGATCGCGGGACGGTTCGCGGGGCGGATCGAGGGACGTGAGGACGTTCCACTACATCAACCGCGTTCACTAACGCTTCTTCTGTACGGTCTACAAGGGTACGTAGATCACACATCCCCTCTCGTAGATGGACATCACCATGATAGGTCTTCGTGCGCGTAGGAAAATTTTTGTTTCCCATGCGACGTTCCCCAACACCATTGCCATAGCCAAGGAGCCCAGGTTTCACTGGAAGACGAAGCACATCAAGCGCCGCTACAACTCCATCCAGGACCGTGTCCAGAGTGGAGTGATAGATATTTTTAAAGTACACACGGATCTGAATATTGCAGACCCGTTGACTAAACCTCTTCCACGAGCAAAACATGATCAATACCATAATGCTATGGGTGTTCGATATATCACAATGTAACTAGATTATTGACTCTAGTGCAAGTGGGAGACTGTTGGAAATATTCCCTAGAGGCAATAATAAAATGGTTATTATCATATTTCCTTGTTCATGATAATCGTCTATTGTTCATGCTATAATTGTATTAACAGGAAACAGTAATACATGTGTGAATAAATAGATCACAAAGTGTCCCTACCAAGCCTCTAGTTGGCTAGCTCGTTAGTCAATAGATGATCATGGTTTCCTGATCATGGGCATTAGATATCATTGATAACGGGATCACATCATTGGGAGAATGATGTGATGGACAAGACCCAATCCTAAGCCTAGCACTAGATCGTATTGTTCGTATGCTAATGCTTTTCTAATGCCAAGTATCTTTTCCTTCGGCCGTGAGATTGTGCAACTCCCGGATACCGTAGGAGTGCTTTGGGTGTATCAAACGTCACAACGTAACTGGGTGACTATAAAGGTGCACTACGGGTACCTCCGAAAGTTTCTGTTGGGTTGGTACGAATCGAGATCGGGATTTGTCACTCCGTGTGACGGAGAGGTATCTCTGGGCCCACTCGGTAGAACATCATCATGAGCTCAATGTGACTAAGGAGTTAGTCACACGATGACGTGCTATGGAACGAGTAAAGAGACTTACCGGTAACGAGATTGAACAAGGTATAGGTATACCGACGATCAAATCTCGGGCAAGGGAATCGTATACGGGATTGATTGAATCCTTGACATCGTGGTTCATCCGATGAGATCATCGTGGAGCAAGTGGGAGCCACCATGGGTATCCAGACCCCGCTGATGGTTATTGGCCAGAGAGGTGTCTCGGTCATGTCTGCCTGTCTCCCGAACCCGTAGGGTCTACACACTTAAGGTTCAATGACGCTAGGGTTATAGGGAATTATTATACGAGGTTACCGAAAGTTGTTCGGAGTCCCGGATGAGATCTCGGACGTCACGAGGAGCTCCGGAATGGTCCGGAGGTAAAGATTGATATATAGGACGGATGGTTTCGGATACCGGAAATGTTTCGGGCATCACCGGTAACGTACCGGGACCACAGGAGGTGGCCCCGGGGGACCACCGAAG
The DNA here is from genome assembly GCF_904849725.1 of Hordeum vulgare subsp. vulgare. Classification (NCBI taxonomy): domain Eukaryota; kingdom Viridiplantae; phylum Streptophyta; class Magnoliopsida; order Poales; family Poaceae; genus Hordeum; species Hordeum vulgare. Next base: position 40,877,179 of record NC_058524.1, read on the forward strand.
GGGGGCAACGACCCCGGCAGATAAGATGGGCAAGTGGGGGTGGGAACCAGCCCCTAGGTGGGCTGGTGCGCCTCCCCACTCAGCCCATTGCGCAAAGGAGAGAAAAGGGGGGGCAAACCCTAGGCCAGGTGGGCCTAAGGCCCACCAGATGGTGCGCCACCCCCTTCTCCCCCCTCTGGCCGCCGCACCTCCCATATGGGGGGGCTGCCGCAACCCCTAGGGTGGGAACCCTAGGGGTGGCACCCCCTCTCCCCTCCCCCTATATATATCGAGCACTTTTGGCCATTGAGACACACGGTTTTCCCCTCTCTCTCGGCGCAGCCCTGCTCTTCTTCCTCCTCCTCTCCGCCGGTGCTTGGCGAAGTCCTGCCGGGAGACCTCGTCTCTCCATCGACACCACGCCATCGTGTTGCTGGAGTTTTTCCCCAACCTCTCCCTCCTCCTTGCTGGATCAAGGTACGGGAGACGTCACCGGGCTGCACGTGTGTTGAACGCGGAGGTGCCGTTGTTCGGCACTAGATCGGAATCGCTACGAGTACGACTCCATCAACCGCGTTCTAGCAACGCTTCTGCTTAGCGATCTTCAAAGGTATGAAGATGCTCTTACCCCTCTCTCGTTGCTGGTCTCTCCATAGGAAGATCTGAATATGCGTAGGAAAATTTTGAATTTATGCTACGTTACCCAACACACGTGTACCCCCTCCACTCATTCTAGCTCCCATCTGCTTCTCCTACCTCCAGAAAAAAATCGTTTCGTAGCTCAAACCCGTGTTCTTGCTCTTCTTGTTGGGATTTTCGATCTCCTTGTGCAAAGCACCATTCACCAAAATGTTTTGGGAAAATTGATCTTTGGTAAGTGACTCCTCCATTGGTCCAATTAGTTTTTGCTCTAGTGTCTTATACTTCGCGTATTTTTGCTGCCTTGGTGACCCTGTTCTTGAGCTTTGCATGCTAATTTTAGCTGGTCCCAAGTAGTTTTGATGCGTAATATGGCCTCTAGGCACTTGTGGGAGTAGTTGCTACGAGTTTTGTTGAGCCTTATTCACTTTTCCTTAGAATCACTAAAAATTTCAGAAATTTTCAGAGATAGGAAAGGGAAAAGATGACGAGGTTCTTAAGAGTCTCTTCAAGCCGTGACCCCAAGGATGATGGAAGTGAGAAGAAGAAACCCAAGTATCTGGTTCCTCGAGTTGCAGAAGTTCGAGCGTGCGAGTGGCCAAGCGATGTGTTCTTACGCGCCGCCGGACTTTATGAGGACTTTTACTACTTGGTGGAGAACGCACGCCTTACCGCCTTTGTTGAAGATAAGTGTCTGCAATACCTCCTCCTCACTAATATTTTCGTGCAAAGCTTTAACTTCTATCCAAGGAAGAATCCTCCTATGGTTGAGTTCAAATTATATGATATCCCCTAGCACATGTCACTCCGGGATTTTTGCAATGTTTGCAAACTGCCTTTTGTTGGGGATATTCATGAACCTCGTCCACGGGACTTGGAGGCTTTCATAGATACTATTGTTGTAGGAGAGGAGAGAGGAGTGTCTTGCGCTAGAGCTGCTAGCATACATTTTCCCGTGCTTCGGTACTTCTCTTTATTTGTGGGAAAATGTTTGATTGACCGTGGGAAAGCTGGGTCCCTTAGCTCCCCAGATCTTGCGGTCTTGCGCGAAGCCCTTTATAATGATAAAACTTATAGCTTGGGCGCTATAGTAGCTCAACGGTTGAACACGAACCATTCTAAAGGCATTGTCTATGGGGGTATCTATGCTACTCGTCTTGCTAGACATTTTGAGATACCTATTAGACTGGACGAGGAAGAAGAGATTCTTCTTCCTGAGAGATATCTAGATTATGATAGCATGGTTCGCCATGACTTTATTGATAGAGATATAAATAGAAGGATGATTTATAACCTTGTATTTAGTCAGGGTACTCGTGAGACTATTACTTTGTCTGCTCCTTCTTTGTTCAATCTTCATGCAGGCAGGTACATTATTATGCCATCGGACATCTACGCATATTGGGGCATAGCCCAACCACAGGTGCCCGTGCCCGAGCCACCAGTCGAGTACCAGACGCCAGTTTATCAGTGGGAGCAAGAGGAGCTCACACAACAGTGGCATCCTCAGTACACTCCGGAGTACCCCGAAGCTAGTTATTTCCTTCCTTGGGAGTAGACCAACTTAGGCCAAAAGCCTAATCTTGGGGGAGTACGTGTTTCTCACCGACTTTATATTCATGCTCACACTTTCACTTTGTTAGTCGGTGTTCACACTTTGCCACTGTATCATCCATGCTAGTTTATTTCTTTTTCTCGTTTTCTTTTCGTGTGTTTGTCTAGTTTGAGAAAACCCAAAAAGATTTTCTTGTTCTTCTTTTGCTTGTTGGGAGCTTTCCCATATAAATAGTTTTCTTTTTCTTTGGGTCAAGGTAGAAGACCATGGTTACAATGTTTAGTGGCTCTCGCATGCATATCTGTTTATCTGTTAAAGATCCATATTACTTTGTCTTCTCCTTTGTGTTTGCGTGCAGATTCCAGCTTAGTCCAATGCACGAGCACTCTTATTATTGTTCACATCATTCGTTCGTGCAAGTGAAAGGCAATAATGATGATATATGATGAAGTGACTGAGCCTGGAAAAGCTGGTATGAACTCGATCTATTTTGTTTTTGTAAATATGACTAGCTCATAGTTCCTGATTTAGCTTTGTTGTGAGAGAAACATGTTTGCAATGACAACTTAGAGATCATAGTTTCTGATGCCATGCTTAATTAGCTAGGAGCTTATAATGGTTTGTCTTGGATGCCAACATGAATTTTGAGATGACTACGATGTAGTATGATAGGATGGTATCCTCCTTTGAATGATTCAAGTGGCTTGACTTGGCGCATGTTTATGCATGTAGTTGAAACAAAATCAACATAGCCTCTATGATATTCATGTTCATGGTGATTTATGTCCTACTCATGCTTGCACTCAATGTTAGTTAATCTCAATGCATTTTGATGACTGTTGTCGCTCTCTAGTTGGTCGCTTCCCAGTCTTTTGCTAGCCTTCACTTGTACTAAGCGGGAATACTGCTTGTGCATCCACATCCATAAACCCAAAGTTATTCCATATGAGTCCACCATACCTACCTATATGCGATATCTACCTGCCGTTCCAAGTAAATTTGCATGTGCCACTCTCTAAACCTTCAAGAAATAATCTGTTTTGCATGCCCGAACCGCTCATGTGGTGACAAGGGGCTATCAGTATCTTCCATGCTAGGCATGTTATCCTCGATATGTGTTTATTCACTATCATTCACGAGAAAGGGGACGGTAATTGGAATGCCCGGTTCCATGCTCAAATCGAAAAGATAATTGCAAACAATTGATGTTGGTATGGACGGCACCCGAGTATTCGGCTAGTCATGGAGTGTGATTGATCGGTGGTGGGGGAGTCAAAACTTTACTTTTCTGTTTGGGAACCGCCTATAGCATGTGTAGCATGGAAGATGGTGAGAACTCTTAGTCATTGCGTTGACAATGAAAACATGCCACCCAAAATTATTATCTCTGTTTTAAAAGCTTGAGCTCTGGCACCTCTACAAATCAATGCTTCCCTCTGCGAAGGGCCTGTCTATTTATGTTCCTGTTGAGTCATCCTCTTCTTATAAAAGCACCAAATAGAGAGCACCTCTGTCATTTTTATGCTTTGCTTTTGACTAATATTGAGTATGACTGTGACTGGATCTTCTTTTCCATGAATTACAATGTTTAGTCAGCCCTTCGTCTTTGAAGGTGCTCTGCATTTATGTTTTGCGGTCTCAGAAAGAGCTAGCGAGATACCATCTGTTCGTAATGCTTCATGATTGTTTTGATTGAAGTGTTGACGTTTGAAACTTATTATTATTTGCTCGCTAGTTGATTATGCCATTGATATGAGTTTACCGTGAGACTTAGATGTCATTCGCTTATGTGGTTAGCTTGTGATCTTGCTGAAATTCTGGTTATGAGTTAGACATAGTTGCAACAACAAGATCAAACAAAGTTCGTAAAAGATTTTCTTTTGTCTCTTTCAGTTTGTCAACTGAATTGCTTGAGTACAAGCAAGGTTTTAAGCTTGGGGAGTTGATACGTCTCCGTCGTATCTACTTTTCCAAACTCTTTTGCCCTTGTTTTGGACTCTAATTTGCATGATTTGAATGGAACTAACCCGGACTAACGTTGTTTTCTGCAGAATTGCCATGGTGTTGTTTTTGTGCAGAAATAAAAGTTCTCGGAATGACCTGGAAATTTACGGAGAATTTTTGTGGAATATATAAAAAATACTGGCGCAAGAATCAACGGAGGAAGTGGAACATGGAGCCCACAAGCCCACCAGGCGCGGCCCCCCTGGCCGCGCGTGGCAGGCTTGTGGGGCCCACGAAGCTCCACCGCCTCCAATCTCAAGTCTATTTATTCCCTTTTGTCCGGAAAAAATCAAGAAGAAGAATTCATTGCATTTTACGATACAGAGGCGCCGCCACCTCCTGTTCTTCCTCTCGAGGGCAGATCTGGTGTCCGTTCTGGGCTCCGAAGAGGGACATCGTCGCCATCGTCATCACCAACCTTCCTTCATCGCCAATTCCATGATGCTCTTCACCGTTCGTGAGTAATCTCATCGTAGGCTTGCTGGACGGTGATGGGTTGGATGAGATCTTGTTGGGGAATGTCGCATGGGAAACAAAAAATTTCCTACGCGCACGAAGACCTATCATGGTGATGTCCATCTACGAGAGGGGGATGGTTGATCTACGTACCCTTGTAGACTGTACAGCAGAAGCGTTAGTGAACGCGGTTGATGTAGTGGAACGTCCTCACGTTCCTCGATCCGCCCCGCGAACCGTCCCGTGATCAGTCCCACGATCTAGTGCCGAACGGACGGCACCTCCGCGTTCAGCACACGTACAGCTCGACGATGATCTCGGCCTTCTTGATCCAGCAAGAGAGACGGAGAGGTAGAAGAGTTCTCTGGCAGCGTGACGGCGCTCCGGAGGTTGGTGATGATCTCGTCTCAGCAGGGCTCCGCCCGAGCTCCGCAGAAACGCGATCTAGAGGTAAAACCGTGGAGATATGTGCTCGGGCTGCCGTGGCAAAGTTGTCTCAAGTCAGCCCTAAAACCACCGTATATATAGGGGGAGGAGGGGGGAGCCTTGCCTTGGGGTCCAAGGACTCCCAAGGGGGTCGGCCAAACCTAAGGGGGGAACCCTCCCCTTCCAAACCGAGTCCAACTAGGTTTGGAAGGAGGAGTCCTTCCCCCTTTTCCCACCTCCTCTTTTTTTCTCTTTGATTTTTCTTCCTATGGCGCATAGGGCTCTCTTGGGCTGTCCCACCAGCCCACTAAGGGCTGGTGCGCCACCCCTAATGCCTATGGGCTTCCCCGGGGTGGGTTGCCCCCCCCCCCCCGGTGAACTCCCGGAATCCATTCGTCATTCCCGGTACATTCCCGGTAACTCCGAAAACCTTCCGGTAATCAAATGAGGTCATCCTATATATCAATCTTCGTTTTCGGACCATTCTGGAAACCCTCGTGACGTCCGTGATCTCATCCGGGACTCCGAACAACATTCGGTAACCAACCATATAACTCAAATATGCATAAAACAACGTCGAACCTTAAGTGTGCACACCCTGCGGGTTCGAGAACTATGTAGACATGACCCGAGAGACTCCTCGGTCAATATACAATAGCGGGATCTGGATGCCCATATTGGATCCTACATATTCTATGAAGATCTTATCGTTTGAACCTCAGTGCCAGGGATTCATATAATCCCGTATGTCATTCCCTTTGTCCTTCGGTATGTTACTTGCCCGAGATTCGATCGTCAGTATCCGCATACCTATTTCAATCTCATTTACCGGCAAGTCGCTTTACTTGTTCCGTAATACAAGATCCCGTAATTTACACTAAGTCACATTGCTTGCAAGGCTTGTGTGTGATGTTGTATTACCGAGTGGGCCCCGAGATACCTCTCCGTCATACGGAGTGACAAATCCCAGTCTTGATCCATACTAACTCAACGAACACCTTCGGAGATACCTGTAGAGCATCTTTATAGTCACCCAGTTACGTTGCGACGTTTGATACACACAAAGCATTCCTCCAGTGTCCGTGAGTTATATGATCTCATGGTCATAGGAACAAATACTTGACACGCAGAAAACAATAGCAACAAAATGACACGATCAACATGCTACGTCTATTAGTTTGGGTCTAGTCCATCACATGATTCTCCTAACGATGTGATCCCGTTATCAAGTGACAACACTTGCCCATGGCCAGGAAACCTTGACCATCTTTGATCAACGAGCTAGTCAACTAGAGGCTTACTAGGGACAGTGTTTTGTCTATGTATCCACACAAGTATTGTGTTTCCAATCAATACAATTATAGCATGGATAATAAACGATTATAATGAACTAAGAAATATAATAATAACTAATTTATTATTGCCTCTAGGGCATATTTCCAACAGTCTCCCACTTGCACTAGAGTCAATAATCTAGTTCACATCACCATGTGATTCCAACGAATCCAACACCCATATAGTTATGGGGTCTGATCACGTCTTGCTCGTGAGAGAGGTTTTAGTCAACGGTTCTGAAACTTTCAGATCCTTGCGTTCTTTACAAATCTTTATGTCATCTTATAGATGCTGCTACTACGTGCTATTCAGAAATGCTCCAAATATCTACTCTACTATACGAATCCGTTTCACTACTCATAGTTATTCGGATTAGTGTCAAAGCTTGCATCGATGTAACCCTTTACGACGAACTCTTTAACCACCTCCATAATCGAGAAAAATTCCTTAGTCCATCAGTTACTAAGGATAAATTTTGACCGCTGCTAGTGATTCAATCATGGATCACTCTCTGTACCTCTCAACAGACTTTGAGTCAAGGCACACATCAGGTGCGGTACACAGCATGGCATACTTTAGATTCTACGACTAAGGCATAGAAGACCACCTTCGTCTATTCTCTTTATTCTGCCGTGGTCGGGTTTTGAGTCTTACTCAAATTTACACCTTACAACGCAACCAAGAACTCCTTCTTTGCTGATCTACTTTGAACTCCTTCAAAAACTTGTCAAGGCATGCATCTTACTGAAACTTTCATTAAGCGCTTTTGATCTATCTCCATAGATCTTTGATGCTCAACGTTCAAGTAGCGCACTCCAGGTATTCCTTTGAAAACTCCTTTCAAACAACCTTATATGCTTTAAAGAAATTCTACATTACTTCTGATCAACAATATGTCTACCACATATACTTATCAGAAATTCTATAGTGCTACCACTCACTTCTTTGGAAATACAAGTTTCTCCTAAACCTTGTACAAACCCAAAATCTTTGATCATCTCATCAAAGTGTATATTCCAACTCCGAGATGCTTGCACCAGTCCATTGAAGGATCGCTGGAGCTTGCATACTTGCTATATCTTTAGGATCGACAAAACCTCCTGGTTGTATCACATACAATGTTTGCTCAAGGAAACTGTCGAGGAAACAATGTTTTGACATCCTGTGTGCAATATTTCATAAATAATGCAGCAACTACTAACATAATTCTAACAGACTTTTAGCATCGCTACGAGTGAGAAAGTCTCATCATAGTCAACTGTTTGATCTTGTCGGAAACATCTTTGCGACAAGTCGAGCTTTTCTTAATAGTGATTTATCACCATCATCGTCTGTCTTCCTTTTAAAGATCCATCTTTACTCAATAGTCCTATGACCATCAAGTAGTTCTTCCAAAGTCTACACTTCGTTTTCATACATGGATCCTCTCTCGGATTTCATGGCCTCCAGCCATTTGTCGGAATCCGGGCCCACCATTGCATTCTTCATAACTCGTAGGTTCACTGTTGCTCAACAACATGACCTCCAAGACAGGGTTACCGTACCACTCTGCAGTAGTATGCGACCTTGTCAACCTACGAGGTTTGTAGTAACTTGATCTGATGCTCGATGATCACCATCATCAGCTTTCACTTCAATTGATGTAGGCGCCACAGGAACAACTTCCTACGCCCTGCTACACACTGGTTGAAGTAATGGTTCAATAACCTCATCAAGTTCTACCACCCTCCCACTCAATTCTTCCGAGAGAAACCTTTCCTCGAGAAAGGATCCATTTCTAGAAACAAACATTTTGCTTTCGGATCTGAGATAGGAGATGTACCCAACTATTTTGGATATCCTATGAAGATGCATTTATCCGCTTTGGGTTCGACTTTATCAGACTGAAACTTTTTCACATAAGTGTCGAAGCCCCAAACTTTCAAGAAACGACAGTTTAGATTTCTCTAAATCTCAGTCTATACTGTGTCATCTCAACGGAAATACGCGGTGCCCTATTTAAAGTGAATGCGGTTGTCTCTAATGTATAACCCATAAACGATAGTGGTAATTCGATAAGAGACATCATAGCATGCACCATACCAAATAGTGCGTGGCTATGACGTTCAGACACATCATCACACTATGATGTTCCAGGTGGTATGAACTGCGAAACAATTTCCACATTGTCTTAACTGCGTACCAAAACTCGTAACTCAGATATTCATTTCTATGATCATATCGTAGACATTTTATCCTCTTGTTACGACGAACTTCACTCTGAAACAGAATTGAACTTTTCAATATTTCAGACTTGTGATTCATTAAGTAAATACTCTTGTATCTGCTCAAATCGTCATTGAAGTAAGAACATAATGATATCCACTGCGTGCCTCAGCACCCATTGGACTGCATACATCAAAATGTATCACTTCCAACAAGTTACTATCTTGTTTCATCTCAATGAAAACAAGGCCTTGCTCATGTGGCATGATTTGCATGTCACTAGTGATTCAAAATCAAGTGAGTATAAAGATCCATCAGCATGGAGCCTCTTCATGCAATTTATACCAACATGACTCAAGCGGCAGTGCCACAAGTAAGTGGTATTATCATCATTACATCGCATCTTTTGGCACCAATATCATGAACATGTGTAACACTACGATCGAGATTCAATAAACTATTGAAGGTGATTATTCAAGCAAATAGAGTAACCATTATTCTCTTTAAATGAATAATCGTATTGCAATAAACACGATCCAATCATGTTCATGCTTAACGCAAGCACCAAATAACAATTATTTCGGTTTAACACCAATCCCGATGGTAGAGGGAGCGTGCGACGTTTTGATCATATCAATCTTGGAAACACTTCCAACACGTATCGTCGCCTCGCCTTTAGCTAGTCTCCGTTTACGCCGTAGCTATCATTTCATGTTACTAATCACTTAGCAACCGAACCGGTATCTAATACCCTCATGCTACTAGGAGTACTAGTAAAGTACACATCAACATCATGTATATCAAATATACTTCTTTCGACTTTTGCCAGCCTTCTTATCTACCAAGTATCTAGAGTTGCTCCGCCTCAGTGACTGTTCCCCTCATTACATAAGCACTTAGTCTCGGGTTTGGGTTTAATCTTGGGTCTCTTCATTAGTGCAGCAACTGTTTTGCCGTTTCACGAAGTATCCCTTCAAGCCCTTGCCTTTCTTGAAACTTAGTGGTTTTACTAACCATCAACTATTGATGCTCCTTCTTGATTTCTACTTTCGCGGTGTCAAACATCATGAATCGCTCAAGGATCATTGTATCTATCCTTGATATGTTATAGTTCATCACGAAGCTCTCACAGCTTGGTGGCAGTGACTTTGGAGAACCATCACCATCTTATCTGGAAGATTAACTCCCACTTGATTCAAGCGATTGTCGTACTCAGACAATCTGAGCACACGCTCAACGATTGAGCTTTTCTCCTTTACTTTGTGGACAAAGAATCTTGTTGGAGGTCTCGTACCTCTTAACAAGGGCACAAGCATGAAATCACAATTTCATCTCTTTAGAACATCACTTATGTTCCGTGACGTTTCAAAACGTTTTCGGCGCCTTGCTTCTAAGCCATTAAGTATTTTGCACTGAACTATCGTGTAGTCATCAGAAACGTGTATGTCGGATGTTCACAGCATCCACAAACGACGCTCGAGGTGCAGCACACTGAGTGATGCATTAAGGACATAAGCCTTCTGCGCAGCAACGAGGACAATCCTCGGTTTTACAGACTTAGTCTGCAAAGTTTGCTACTATCAACTTTCAACTAAATTTTCTCTAGGAACATACAAAAAACAGTAGAGCTATAGCGCAAGCTACATCGTAATTCGCAAAGACCATTAGACTATGTTCATGACAATTAGTTCAATTAATCATATTACTTAAGAACTCCCACTCAAAAAGTACATCTCTCTAGTCATTTGAGTGGTACATGATCCAAATCCACTATCTCAAGTCCGATCATCACGTGAGTCGAGAATAGTTTCAGTGGTAAGCATCTCTATGCTAATCATATCAACTATACGATTCATGCTCGACCTTTCGGTCTCATGTGTTCCGAGGCCATGTCTGCACATGCTAGGCTCGTCAAGCTTAACCCGAGTGTTCTGCGTGTGCAACTGTTTTGCACCCGTTGTATGTGAACGTTGAGTCTATCACACCCGATCATCACGTGGTGTCTCGAAACGAAGAACTGTCGCAACGGTGCACAGTCGGGGAGAACACAATTTCGTCTTGAAATTTTAGTGAGAGATCAACTCATAATGCTACCGTCGTTCTAAGCAAAATAAGGTGCATAAAAGGATTAACATCACATGCAATTCATAAGTGACATGATATAGCCATCATCACGTGCTCCTTGATCTCCATCACCAAAGCACCGGCACGATCTTCTTGTCACCGGCGCCACACCATGATCTCCATCAACGTGTCGCCATCGGGGTTGTCATGCTACTCATGCTATTACTACTAAAGCTACATCCTAGCAAAATAGTAAACGCATCTGCAAGCACAAACGTTAGTTTAAAGACAACCCTATGGCTCCTGCCGGTTGTCGTACCATCGACGTGCAAGTCGATATTATCTATTACAACATGATCATCTCATACATCCAATATATCACATCACATCGTTGGCCATATCACATCACAAGCATACCCTGCAAAAACAAGTTAGACGTCCTCTAATTTTGTTGTTGCATGTTTTACGTGGTGACCAAGGGTATCTAGTAGGATCGCATCTTACTTACGCAAACACCACAACGGAGATATATGAATTGCTATTTAACCTTATACAAGGACCTCTTCGGTCAAATCCGATTCAACTAAAGTTGGAGAAACTGACACTTGCCAGTCATCTTTGAGCAACGGGGTTACTCGTAGCGATGAAACCAGTCTCTCGTAAGCGTACGAGTAATGTCGGTCCAAGCCGCTTCAATCCAACAATACCGCGGAATCAAGAAAAGATTAAGGAGGGCAGCAAAACGCACATCACCGCCCACAAAAACTTTTGTGTTCTACTCGAGAAGACATCTACGCATGAACCTAGCTCTGATACCACTGTTGGGGAACGTCGCATGGGAAACAAAAAATTTCCTACGCGCACGAAGACCTATCATGGTGATGTCCATCTACGAGAGGGGGATGGTTGATCTACGTACCCTTGTAGACCGTACAGCAGAAGCGTTATTGAACGCGGTTGATGTAGTGGAACGTCCTCACGTCCCTCGATCCGCCCCGCGAACCGTCCCGCGATCAGTCCCACGATCTAGTGCCGAACGGACGGCACCTCCGCGTTCAGCACACGTACAGCTCGACGATGATCTCGGCCTTCTTGATCCAGCAAGAGAGACGGAGAGGTAGAAGAGTTCTCTGGCAGCGTGACGGCGCTCCGAAGGTTGGTGATGATCTCGTCTCAGCAGGGCTCCGCCCGAGCTCCGTAGAAACGCGATCTAGAGGTAAAACCGTGGAGATATGTGGTCGGGCTGCCGTGGCAAAGTTTTCTCAAATCAGCCCTAAAACCTCCGTATATATAGGGGGAGGAGGGGGGAGCCTTGCCTTGGGGTCCAAGGACTCCCAAGGGTGTCGGCCGAACCTAAGGGGGGAACCCTCCCCTTCCAAACCGAGTCCAACTAGGTTTGGAAGGGGGAGTCCTTCCCCCTTTTCCCACCTCCTCTTTTTTTTCTTTTCTCTTTGATTTTTCTTCCTATGGCGCATAGGGCTCTCTTGGGCTGTCCCACCAGCCCACAAAGGGCTGGTGCGCCACCCCTAATGCCTATGGGCTTCCCCTGGGTGGGTTGCCCCCCCCCCCCCCCGGTGAACTCCCGGAATCCATTCGTCATTCCCGGTACATTCCCGGTAACTCCGAAAACCTTCCGGTAATAAATGAGGTCATCCTATATATCAATCTTCGTTTCCAGACCATTCCGGAAACCCTCGTGACGTCCATGATATCATCCGGGACTCCGACCAACATTCGGTAACCAACCATATAACTCAAATACGCATAAAACAATGTCGAACCTTAAGTGTGCAGACCGTGCGGGTTCGAGAACTATGTAGACATGACCCGAGAGACTCCTCGGTCAATATCCAATAGCGGGACCTGGATGCCCATATTGGATCCTACATATTCTATGAAGATCTTATCGTTTGAACCTCAGTGCCAGGGATTCATATAATCCCGTATGTCATTCCCTTTGTCCTTCGGTATGTTACTTGCCCGAGATTCGATCGTCAGTATCCGCATACCTATTTCAATCTCGTTTACCGGCAAGTCTCTTTACTCGTTCCGTAATACAAGATCACGTAACTTACACTAAGTCACATTGCTTGCAAGGCTTGTGTGTGATGTTGTATTACCGAGTGGGCCCCGAGATACCTCTCCGTCATACGGAGTGACAAATCCCAGTCTTGATCCATACTAACTCAACGAACACCTTTGGAGATACCTGTAGAGCATCTTTATAGTCACCCAGTTACGTTGCGACGTTTGATACACACAAAGCATTACTCCGGTGTCCGTGAGTTATATGATCTCATGGTCATAGGAACAAATACTTGACACGCAGAAAACTGTAGCAACAAAATGACACGATCAACATGCTACGTCTATTAGTTTGGGTCTAGTCCATCACATGATTCTCCTAACGATATGATCCCGTTATCAAGTGACAACACTTGCCCATGGCCAGGAAACCTTGACCATCTTTGATCAACGAGCTAGTCAACTAGAGGCTTACTAGGGACAGTGTTTTGTCTATGTATCCACACAAGTATTGTGTTTCCAATCAATACAATTATAGCATGGATAATAAACGATTATCATGAACTAAGAAATATAATAATAACTAATTTATTATTGCCTCTAGGGCATATTTCCAACAGATCTATCATGTAATTGAGTTAGTTTTGACGGGGATTGATCCCTAGTATCCACTATGTTCTGAGATTGATGTTGCTACTACTTTTCCATGCTTAATGCTTGTCACTAGGGCCCGAGTGCCATGATTTCAGATCTAAACCTATTATGTTCTCGTCAATATATGTGTGTTATTGATCCTATCTTGCAAGTTGTAGTCACCTACTATTTGTTATGACCCGGCAACCCCGGAGTGACAATAGCCGGAACCACTCCCGGAGATGACCATAGTATGAGGAGTTCATGTATTCACTAAGTGTTAATGCGTTGGTCCGGTTCTTTATTAAAAGGAGAACCTTAATATCCCGTAGTTTCCATTAGGACCCCGCTGCCACGGGAGGGATGGACAATAGATGTCATGCAAGTTCTTTTCCCTAAGCCCGTATGACTACATACGGAATACATGCCTACATTACATTGATGAACTGGAGCTAGTTACATATCTCTCCGTGTTATAACTGTTGCATGATGAATAACATCCGGCATAATCATCCATCACCGATCCAATGCCTACGAGTCTTTTCCTACTCGTCCTTGCTATGTTACTTTGCCGCTACTGCTGTCACTACTGCTACTGTTACTCTGTTGCTAATGTTGTTACTTTGTTGCTACTGCTGTCACTTTGCTGCTACTGGTTACTGTTGCTACCGTTGCTATCATACTACCTTGCTACTGATACTTTGCTGCAGATACTAAATATTTTAGGTGTGGTTGAATTGACAACTCAACTGCTAATACTTGAGAATATTCTTTGGCTTCCCCTTGAGTCGAATCAATAAATTTGGGTTGAATACTCTACCCTTGAAAACTGTTGTGATCCCCTATACTTGTGGGTCATCACACCCATGCAGACTGGTGACACGACTAGGGGGTGGCCCGCGCATGGTGGCCGCCTGGGCGAGCCCTGGGTCGCCTCTGGCCCCACTTGATGCCTTGTGAAGCTTCCGTCATGCTGATTGTTATATATTTTTCTCGGAATTTTTTGGGCTCTGTAAATTGGGGTAAAAGTCCCTGCAAAAAAGACATCAGCAGACAGAAATTGGCACTGGGTGCACTGAGTTATAGTAGGTTAGTCCAAATATGTGTAAAACGGTATGAAAGTATAGCAAAACATATAACTATGTCACCCAAAAGATCATGGAACAAACAGAAAGTATAGATACGTTTGGGATGTATCAGTAGCCGACAAGGATTCTTGTTATCCTAGGACAATGGTGCGTTATATAAACTGAGGTGGGGCTAGTCTTTAGACAATCTCATATTCATTAGACACAACGTCTACATCATTATCATTATGGTTTAGACCACAATATACGATCTCGAGGTAGATCAACTCTGTACTCGATACTTCATCATCAATATAAACAAGATCATGACGTAGAGTTTTACCTCCATCAAGAGGGCCCGGACTTGGGTAAAACATTGTGTCCTTCGTCCATTGTTACCCATCGAACTAAGATCTAGCGTTTGTACCCCCTACTCAAGATCAGCCGGTTTTGACACCGACACCCGCTGATGGGTCGCAGTGGAGAAAAAATGAGAGAGAGTTACCGAACTTTATAGTTGACGCAAGGAACTTATGGTTTGCTCTAAGTACAGACGACAAGAATCCTTTTGGGTAGGACAGCTGCAGTCATAGCACCTGGCGTGTGGATTTATGTATATATAGCCTTCCTCCTTGGTTGTGCATGAAGCAGAAGTTCATTATGATGTGAGTGCTCATCCAAGGCCCTAAGCAACCCGGCAACAACATTGATGTGTACCTAAGGCCATTAGTTGAAGAACTTTTATAGTTGTGGGATAAAAAAGGTGTACGTGTGTGGGATGAGCACAAATAGGAGGAATTTGACCTATGGATGTTATTGTTTGTAACCATCAATGATTGGCCTGCTCTTAGTAACCTTTCAGAATAGACAAACAAGGGATACAATGCATGCACACACTGTTTAGATGAGACTAAAAGTATATATTTGGATAAATGTAAGAAGATTGTGTACCTGCGACATCGTCGATTTCTTCCGATCACGCATCTCTTAAGAAAGAAAGGCAAGCATTTCAAAGGTGAGGCAGATCACCGGAAGAAGCCTAGACACCATACTAGTGATGATATATTTGATATGATCAGGATTTAAAAGTAATCTTTGGAAAGGGTCCTCGCGAACAATTTGTTATGAATGACGCTAACGGACACGCACCCATGTGGAAGAAGAAATCTATATTTTGGCAGCTACCCTATTGAAAAGTCCTAGAGGTATGCTCTTCAATCAACGTGATGCACGTGACAAAGAATCTTTGCATGAACCTGCTAGTCTTCTTGTGCGTGTATCGGGAGACAAAGATACACCATAGGCACGACAGGACCAGCAACGTATGAAAAAAAAGACACCATGCATTCAAAGCAGTATGAAGGTCCTGCCAGCTACGCTCTTATCAAAGAAGAGAAGGAAAATTTTTTTGAATGCGTGAGCAGTATGAAGGTCCCGTCTGGCTTCTCGTTGAATAATAAATATGTCAAAGAAAAAAATTCAAAACCTAAAGTCTCTTGACTACCATGTGATTATGACATAATTACTTCCGGTTGCATTAAGGGGGATTCTACCGGAAAATGTTTGAGTACCCATTGTGAAGCTATGTGCATTCCTCAATGCAATTTCTGAAGGTAATCGATCGAGAACTCCTACCAAGGTTACAGAATCAATTGGTCCAATGTCTTGTAAGTTTTGAGTTGGTGTTCCCAGCATCTTTCTTCAATATTATGACACGCATCCTAGTTCACCTAGTCAAAGAGATTACCATTCTGGGTCCTGTATTTATACACAATATGTTCCCTTTTGAGAGGTTCATGGGAGGCTTAAAGAAATATGTTCATAACCGTGCTAGGCCAGAAGGAAGCATCTCCAAGGCTATGGAACAGAGAAGGTTATTGAGTTTTGTGTTGACTTTAGTCCTGACCTTAAGCGGATTGGTATTCCTCAATCGTGGCATAAGGGGAGACTGGATGGAAAAGGCACTCTAGGAAAGAAAGCAATAATAAGTATGGACGGGCATTCTTTCACTCAAGCGTACTACACACTTCCACAAGATTCCACCTTGGTGGCACCGTATATCGAGGAACACATGGATATTGTATGCTCCAAGAACCCGGAGCAGTCTGACTCCTAGATTAAATGTACACACATGGCGACTTTCGGTGGTTGGTTGCAAATACATCTAGTGAATAATACGACTGTTGGAGATGAGTTGTACTTGTTGGCCAAGTCACAGTCTTCAACTATATTGACTTACCAAGGGTACAAGATAAATGGTAATACATTTTACATGATCTCCCAAGATAAAAAAGAGAACCAACCAAAACAGTGGTGTCCGCTTTGATGCAACATACAACGATGGGAACAAGGACACATATTATGATTACATAGAGGAGATATAGGAACTTGACTATGGACGTTCTTTTAAGGTCCCTTTGTTTCGATGCAAATGGGTAATTCTGCCAGGAGGCGCGGTAAAGGTAGACCCTCCGTATGGAATGTCAACAGTGTATCTCAACAATCTTGGGTATACAGACGAACCATTCTTCCTAACCAGTGATGCGGCTCAGGTTTTCTATATGAAGGACATGTCTACCAAACCGAAAAAATAAGATAAGGAAGTGAATACATCATACGATGAACCAAAGCGCCACATAGTTCTTTAATGGAAAAGAAACATCGTGGAAGTGGAGGACAAGACAGACATGTCAGAATATTATAATAAGTTTGATGAAATTTCCTCCCTCAAAGTGAACACGAACCCAATCATCCTATTAAATGATGAAGATTCTCCATGGTTACTACTCAATAATAAGCAAGGGACATACGCGAAGAAAAATTCTTATACCCCAATATCCCGCTCTCTGATGTGACTGGCTTCACCGTCATCACTTTCTCTCTAGTGAGTTTTCGGACTTATAGCTGGAAAGTCCTACTTCGGACAAACCGCGGGGAATCTTTGTAAGAGTTAGGGTATACATGTGTTTTGGGTGTTCCTAGGGGTTATCCTAACACAAGCAAGCAAAAAAGTTTCACTTTGCAACCCATTTTTTATGCCACAATCTTTGTAAGAGCTAGGGCATTTTGGAATTTGAAACATGATTTTTTAATAGTTATTTACTAAGTTATAAATTTTCAAAATTAGGAATTATTCATGTCCTTATAGTATTTTAATTATATAGAGGAGTTAATCAATACAATTTCTGTATGTAATCAATAAGTGCAAAATTAGTTATGCAACTTCGGGTCAAAATGATACTATATAGTTGACAGAAATCTTCAAGATGAATCCACAAAAATTGGAATCAACTCATTTGGTTTAGTTTTAAAAAAATTATGCATTTTACAACAACTAATTTCAATCAGTAAAACTAAATATATCAAATAATTTATTCAAGATGAAAATCAAAACTCCTCATGTTGACTAACGGAAACATAATATAATTTTGCAAAAGAATAACAAGAAAAAAGAAACTAAAATAATTAAAACAAAGGAAAAAAGGTATAAAACTAAAAGAGCTAAACTCTATCTATTTTTGATTAAACCACCTATTTAAATTATCCTAAAAATTCCCAAATTGAACATACTCGTAATACACACTAATATTAAACAGCAGGAAAAAGAATCACTCAAAAATCTATTTTTAAACTAAAGTTATTTACAAACTAGTGATTCACACAAATTTCAAAGAATTCAAATTTAAACTATCTAAATTCAAAAACTACTCGCACTAACAGGAAGTTTCTAACTTTTGTGACATAAAGCAAAAAATATTCACTCAAAAACTCTAAATATTCTAAGAGTTATTCAAAAACTAAAAATAGAAATTGTTTTGTTGTAAAAAACAAAACAGGTTAATAGGGGGCGCATGGCCCACTGGTGTTGTCTACTACACAACTTGTTCTTGTAGACTATGTTGGGCCTCCAAGCACAGAGTTTTGTAGGACAGTATCAAATTTCCCTCAAGTGGATAACCTAAGGTTTGTCACTCCACGGGAGGCGTAGGATGAAGATGGTCTCTCTCAAACAACCCTGGAACCAAATAACAAAGAGTCTCTTGTGTCCCCAACCCACCCAATACGATGCTAAATTGTATGGGTACACTAGTTCGGCAAAGAGATGGTGATACAAGTGTAATATGGATGTTAGAATTATATTCTTATAATTTGAATAAATAAAAACAGCAAGGTAGCACGTAACGAAAGTGGGCACAAACGGTATTGCAATGCTTAAAAACAAGGCTTGTGGTTCGTACTTTTGCTAGTGCAATCTCTCAACAATGCTAATATAATTGGATCATATAACCATCCCTCAACGTGGGATGAAGAATCACTCAAAATTTCTTATTACGTGGAGAATATAAGAAGAAATTGTTTGTAGGGTACGAAACCACCTCAAAGTTATTCTTTCTGATCAATCTTTTGAGCTATCCCTATAAGTGTCACAAACAGCCCTAGAAAATAACACAATATGGTACACATCAATCAACTCTAATGTCACCTAGATACTCCAATGTCATCGCGAGTATCTGTGAGTTGATTATATGATATGCATAAAACAATTTCATATTCATAGTACTCAATCCAACACAAAGAACCTCAAAGAGTGCCCCAAGATTTCTATCGAAGAAACAAGAACCAAAACGTGCATCAACCCATATGCATTTATTACCCCAATGTCACCTCATGAATCCTCGAGTTAAGTGTCAAAACATAGATCAAGTGAATCAGTATGATACCCCATTGTCACCATGGGTATTCATAGCAAGAAATATGTCAAGTGTCCTCAAATCCATAAAAGTATCCAATCTTGTAGTAATGAAATCTCAAAGGGAATACTCAGTTCATCACAACAAGATAGAGAGTGGAAAACACCATATGATCCAACTATATTAACAAAGCTCGCGATACATCAAGATCGTGCCAAATCAAGAACACGAGAGAGAGAGAGAGAATAAACACATAGCTACTAGTACAAACCCTCAGCCCCGAGGATGAACTACTCCCTCCTCGTCATGGCCTCCGTCGGGATGATGATGATGGCCAGCGAAGATGACTTCCCCTCTCCCACAGGGTACTGGAACGTCTCGAGCTTGGTTTTTCGTCGATACAGAGATCTACGGCGGCGGAGCGGAAATTCTCTCTTTATTATTGGAGTTTCTAGTATATGTAGGATTTTTCAGCACTGAAATCACGTCAAGATGGGCCACGAGATGCCCACTACCCGCCAAGCCGCGTCAGGGGGTAGGCATGCCATGGTGCCTAGTGGTCCCCATGGGCCTCCCCTCGTGTGCTTCCTTGACTCTTTGGATGTCTTCTGGGCAGAAAAAAAAAGTCCAAAAATTTTTGTGACAGTTGGACTCCATTTGATATTGATTTTCTAAAAAGTAAAAAACCAAGAAAAAAACAACAAGTGGCACTGGGCACTATGTCAATAGGTTAGTCCCAAAAAATGATATAAAGTTGCTATAAAATATTTGTAAAACATCCAAAAATGGTAATATAATAGCATGGAACAATCAAAAATTATAAATACGTTGGCGACGTATTAGTATCCCCAAGCTTAATTCCTACTCGTCCTCGAGTAGGTAAGGCGGTCGGAGGCCGTAGGAAAGACTCGCGAGCGAAGGATGGACCAGACAGAGCTCTGGAAGTCGAGGCCATCTACCTCATCCAAGCGCAGCCAGAATCCGATGAAATCCCAACCATGCACCAGCCTGTCGCCAATGTTGGACGGAGGTTTGATGGCCAACAAGGAGGTTTACGGCGGGGAGGGAGGGGTATTGTGGAGGGAGGCGAGGAGAGGGGGAGTGGGTTGCATATTGGGTTCTCGTCCGAGAACAGAAGGAATGTGGCTCTTGTGTTTGCCATTGAAAAGAATTTACAAGCGACTCAAACCCAATCAAATTTGAAACAAAGAAGACCCAAATAGAAGGAGCACGCAACCAGGTGTGTGAGGACACACGCCGACCAGGGAGGCCCATCTAGATGTGTACGGACCCACGAAAAACCGGAGTGCCCTATGTCTCGCCTTTAGCGAGAGGGGAGGAACCCCTCAATAAAGGGGTGATCTGGATGGACTGGCCCACCAACACACGGGCCACAACCTTCTTTTTCGTTTTTTACATTTTTTGTTTCATTTTTTCTTTTCTTTACTTTTGTTTATTATTTATACTATTCAAAATGTGCATATTATAAAACAACACTCTAATGAAACGTTTTAAAAAATGTTGAACAATTATTTGAAAAAATGTTGAACAAGTATTTGAAAAATGTTGATGGAGTATTTTTTTAAATGTCGATCATGTATATGAAAAAGTTAATCAAGCATTTGAAACAAAAAATATTGAATAAGTATTTGAAAAAAGTTGAACAACTATTTGAAAATATTGAATAATTATTAAAAATGTTAAACAAGTATTTGAAAAATGATGAATGAATATTTAATATGTTGAACACGTATTAATGTGGAACGAGTATTTAAAAAATGTTGAATAATTTTTAAAATGTTAAACAACTGAAAAATGTGGTATAAGCGTTCGAACAATGTTGAGCATGTATACAAAAAAAGTTGATCACATATTGAAAATATGTATTTGGCATATAAAAAATGTAGAGTGAAAGCAAAAATAAAAATAAGAAAATGTCAAAAAGTGATAAAAGAAAAAAACAAAATGAAAAATGAGAAGAAAAATGAAAATAAAAAATGAAGAAGCAAAATGCAAAAATGAACCAGCCCACCAAAAAAAGAACCAAAATAAAACAAAAAAGGACAAAATCCCAAAGAAAGCCCCTCGAATAGCTTTAAGTATAATGTGCCCTTAGTAATTTTCACGAAATAAAGTCGGGCGGCGTAGTCACCTTTCCTAGACTTTCTATGACTACATGCCCGTGAATGGGCCGGCACAATACAACACGGGGTTGGGGTGGGGGGGCAGGGGAGGACTTAAGCGAGCTCTGCCACTCCGATCGCTTAAGGCGATAAATAGCTCCCACGCAAACAACCAACGCCCGAACAGTACATTGAAGTAGCATGGGGCCACACAACGCATAACGACAGGCCTGCACAGGCAGCCTACGCAGCTCGTATGTGATGCTCATGAGGCAAGGACCAGCATTGCACTAGCGCACGAGCGTGTGGACTTGCATGAAGCATCATGATGCAACCGAGGGGCGAGGGGGTGAAATGGGGTTGGTGAAGGAAACCCGATCGGAGCATGGCGATGGCACCTGGCAGGGGACGACGTGCGGACGAGGGCATCCGTTAGGCCGCACTTTTGGAGAAGAGGTCGGTGTAGTCATTCCGTTAGGCCGCACTTTTGGAGAAGAGGTCGGTGTAGTCAAAGTCAATGCAGGTGTATAGGCGCAAAGGATGGACAGGCGATAGACAAGAGTGGTCAATCTTCGACCATTTCTAACTGATCAATTATAATCGGTTGGAGGAGTAAAAAAAATTACTCATCTAACCTGAACCTAGCCGATCCCCAATCTGCCTTAAGGGAGTAAAATAATTACTCTGACCCCAACTTTCTCCCTAAGTTTGCTCCACCGCTCGGCGGGTGTATAAAAGTTGCGCCTCTCCCTCGCTTTGCCCCCCGCCCGTGCAAATTCGCTGGTGTGACTTTTCCCGATGATCGCTCACCGGCTCCGCCGCTACCTTGTTGCCTCCCTTACCCCCTTCCACCCTTATGCCCTACGCCAGCCCATTCACGCCCCGTCGGCGTCACCGAAATCAAGGTGAAACGCCGTTCGCAAGGCCATTGTTGATTCGTCAATTGCTTCGTTGCTTCTTCTTTCTGTCGGCGGTCGCATCTGACCTTGCTTGCACACCAGTGCAGGTCATTCTCTCTCGTTGTCGCCATCCTATTTGGTCTTAACGTCACCAGCCGACCGGACCAGCACTACCACACCGCAAGTGTTCGACAAATTGTCTAGGTGAGTTTTTCCTTATTCGTTTCTTTCTGAACGAGACCATTTGGATTGAACCTAGCCGTTTAAATTGTAGATGAAGAGGTGGAGGGAGATGTCTTTGGAGGACTTGTCGCCATCTGAAGAGGAAGAAGATAAATATTACTTTGACACCGTTTTAGGCATGATTTTCAATGACGATGTTCGACGGTCGAGGAGAGGAACATAGTTTGGCCGCATACACATCAAACGTGAGAGCAGACAGTCATGCCAAGATCACGAAAGACTACTTTGACCCAAATCCAACATATCCGGAGAGGTACTTTCGCCGATGCTTTCACCGACTACTTTGGACCATTCGACGTGTTTAAATTTAAAAAAATCGGTTTGCAAACTTTGAATTTGGTTTGTAAACTATATTCATGATTTCGTTGAACATTTAAATTTATGTTTAATTTTATATGTGTGCTAAGATCAAGTTACAATTAGAAACTGTGAAGTTTAGGAAAAAAAATTTTACTCAGTCATTATAGGGAATCGGCTATGTCTGCCAAAACTTAGTGAAGTAAATATATTCCATTAAGATTTTACTTCACCGGATATTGCACTATTTTTAAGGGATCAGTTAAAAATGGCCTTAGATCCGAAAACTAAAAAAAAGACACGGATCAATTAATAGAGGAGAGAGAAAATCCTCAATCGACTGATCAAATTGGTTTCAAACTACTACTCGGCAAGTTGGCAACGACAACGACAACAACACCCAATCGAATTTCCAACAAGATCGATCGGTCGATATTTGCTTACTCTTTCTTTTCTTATTGACTTTGAAAAGTTTCAGTATTCGCTTACTCAGTATCGGTCCATACTGAAACAAAAGAGGTAGAGAAGCAAAATGTCTGAAGTTGTCATGCAACATGTAAAAGAACTATGTAATGTGCAGAAACTAGTATTCCCACAGCATTGTAGGATACTTTTACCAATCAAGAATTTTACCATAGGCTGAATCAAATATACCACGGGCGCATCAAAATGCAGCAACTCATGTCCGCGCACATTAACCTCACCATGTTGAGAACCCTGGTCTCGGTGAAAACACCAAATTCATCTTCTGTTGATGGACTGAAATTTACAGCATAATAACAGTATTCAAGTGCTCAACTAACTGCAAGAACCACCACATCTAAGAGAATGCAGCTAGCAACGTTGAAGTAGTGGCCATTGTCAACGCATTACAGACCAATGTCACCACACCATTGTTCAAACAGTTTCAGAATTTTAGAACCGTGATGGCAAAGCAAATAGTTTTCCTACGGTCAGGGAGAACAAACCAAGTTCAGCTAGCAAGAAAACAAGAACTTGTGGGTTTGTGAATTTCAGACGTATCTTGTAGACAATCTCATTTTTATTGGGTTTGTAAAAACTTTGCTATATTTTATTTTCGATTATGAAATTATGCTATATCATTTGTTGAAAACCGACATCTATTTTTATTTTTTTTAGAAAAGAAGGAAGACCCCCGGCCTCTGCATCTGAGCGATGCATGCAGCCATTTTATTAATTATTCACAAAGACCTTACAAAGTAATACATCAGTAAGACTCAAGCCACCGTCTCGACAACATTCGCTACTTCTATACAGTTGATGAAGGGATGCTGATAGTCTGGGCCTAATACCAAACAGACATCGCAACCAAACCTAACATCTAAGACCTGATGCCCCAACCAAGCCACCTGCCGGGTATGGGACACCCATCGGTCCGGCGCACACTCAGAGGTCGCCGCCGCCAACTGCCATCAATCCATCTTCAGAACTGTACTCACGCATTCACCTTGCCCGGTCTAGCTGTCGTCGACGCCACCACGACGCCAGACAGCGTCGCCCTCCTGCGCGAGTCCATCCTCGCACATCAGACGCCTAATCACCAGGGCGCCACGCCATCGAGATCCGTCGCCTTCAATGTGCAGGATGAAGCACCGCTCCACCGAAGAAAACATCCACTGGTCCCCTGAACCCGCGTACACCTCCAAGAATGACGCCCCGAGGGGGAGACGACACAAGCCCGCCGTCTTCTGATCTATCGATCTAGGGTTTCCCCCGGAGGTAGCAGATAGTAGTCTAGAACTTCTCCTCGGCGATGCCTTCAAGAAGGGAACGACGTCGTAGAGTGTCGCCATCGCCGGCCTTGGCATCTAGCCAAGAGCAGGTTTTCATCCAGATCTGTTCGGAGAACTCCATCCAGCTTCTTGTACACGGGTCGCCGCCTTCTCTGCTGGAGACTAGATCAAAGGATCCAGCCGTCGTCGCCTGAATGGCCGAAGCACCACCACGGTGCCAAAGCAGGCCGACACTGACTGGACTATGAGTGGGAAGACGGAGACTGCAAAGGTGACGCCTTCAAGAAGGTAACGACGCGTAGGCGCGGTCGTCACCCGCCAAGACCGAAGTCGGATTACGGATTTCATCGGCAGCCGCCCGTCCCCACTCCATGCACAGCCAGCTGGCCGACCACCTCCGACGAAGAAGAAGGCCACCACCACCAAGCCTAGGGTCGGTGCCCCAGACATCCTCGTGTTGCAGATCAAGTCCATGAGCAGTGCACCGCTGACGGCGATTGAGATCGGTAGCACATCGAATAAGCCCGACTGAGTCAAGGCCAGATCCGTCGCTGCTGGTGCCATCCTCCTACGCCGCCGCCGCACCACAGCCATGCCGCCGCCGATCTACGTCACCGCCGCTGATCTTGCCGAAAAGGAGCGCCGCCTCCCAACCAGATCGAGATCCGAGGAGAAAACCGCCGCCGCCGCCACGCCACAAGGGCTTTGCCCTGTGACGCCCCGGGCGACGGCGGCGAAGGGGAGAGGAGGTGGGGCGGCTGTAGGAGGAGGGCGGGGGGCTCCTCGGTGCGGGGCGGCGGCGCCACACAAGGGAGGCGGGGGGCAGCTGTAGTGATTGGATCTATGACTATATGATACAGTTGAAAACCGACATCTAGTCGGCCACGTGTACAAATATGGGTCGGCGTGTTGAATGCATTTCCGAACCAAATCATAAACCGGACTGACACAGAGCCGGCGGACGACCCAAACGGATGAAAAGCGAACGAAATCGTCGTCCGTTTGAGTCGATCGGTTGGAGTTGCTATAAGGGATGGTGCTTCCGTTTGCTACTGTTCGTAGACAAGCACAGCGGGCCACGTGTTTCGAAGGCGTTCACGAGCGCATTGGCCTCGATGTGTGGGAGACGATACATGCAGTGCAACTCGCTAGACATGTCAGTTACGATTATCGTGTGAGTCTGTCTGTTGTGTCCATCGTCCATGTCAATCAGCACATATATCTTGCCGTCGACGAGCACCGGCGGATGGCTGTCGTGCTCGGGGCTGTAATGAGAGAGGTACGGGCGTCGACGCCACCCGCTAGATTCACCCAAGGTGTATACTTCTAGGTATTTATTATTATCAGGCATCTTTGAGCCCCATCCCGTGTACCGGAACAACTTGAGCTCCTGGGTGGAGGGGCTGAATCCCAAGGCGGTGAGATCGTCCAAGCCGGACACGGAAGGCCTTGGGAATGCCAGCCTCTCGCCGGTGCCGGGGTTGCATACAAAGATCAGCGGCACCTTCGTGTTCATCGTCGTTGGCCTGCGGTTGGATGGTTAGAAGGACTGTGTTATTTCTAATCCATCAGAGTTCAAGTTCGGATGCTCGTATTCAGTAAGAGGAGACGTTTTCGTCAATAACGAGGTGTCTACGGTGATATGTGTATGTATTATGTTAAATGAATGTATGTGTGTGTGTATAAACGTTTGTGTATGTATTATGTTAAAAAAAGTCTATCAAAAGTGAAAACACACTGAGAAGTAGTGGCTTTTAGGGTTTACTCGTGGGAAGAAAATCATTCTGTGGTGATGTTTTCTTTAGGATTAGGATGTGTGCCTGCTTGTGAGATGAGTCTGCAAGGAGGACGTTACGAAGCTGATCCTCGGGAAGCATTCAATTGTTTAATGGCAATGATTACAATTATAGGATTTTTTTTGCCAATGATTACAATTATAGGATTTTGTTTTACATTAGGGGCATGTGTAGGAAGACTTTCAAGATATGAACCACAGCGTCAAATCGACTCCGATAGGCGGCGACAACGACACGTCGGGGTTTGTTCTAGCAGTGATCATTCGGTGGTGCAGGTCCTCATTGTAGTTCTTACTATGTTTAAGTTGATTTCTAGTTTTTATGAACCTTTATAATATATCTAAGTCCTTCTTCCAAGAAAAATATGCAAAAAAAATTGAGAAAGTAAAAAAGGATGCAAATGTTGTCTAGAAATATGGGTCAATCCACGCACAAGAAACCATAATTTTGATGCATTGTAATTGGTATAAAAAATCTAATTCATATTTAAACTAATTGAGAGAGAATTGTTGTTTGCATTATTAAAAAACTTGTTGTTTGTGTGTAATCGCTTTTATTTGGGGATAATAGGCACATCCTTGTTTTTGAGAAACGCACATTCTTAACAATTTCAAAATCATGACCAATTTTGTTGTTTATATAATTATAAATTTTGGTGCTTATAGCTCCATCTTATCCGTCTTTTACCCATATCCCAGATACAAACATGTATACACATAATAATAAGTTTTATGTGTCTAAAAAATACGTCCACATATTGTTGTTTCGCACAGAGGGGAGACATCATTGTAACGGGCCAACCCATTTTACATAACAAACCTACCACAACATTCGTTTTGTGAACCTTCTAGAAGGTTCCTGCTTGTTTTCTTCTCTTCTGTCTATCTTTGCAGGTTTAATTTTTTTTAAAGAAATAAAAAGTGTTCAAATTTTATATATGTTCAGAGTTTTTACAAACATTCAAAATTTGGAAGTATGTCTGTGTTTTCAAAAAATGGTCAAAACCTTTGAAAAATATATGTGTTTTAAAAGCATGTTTAAAATTTAAAAACGATTCATAATATGAAAATGTATCACGTTTTAAAAGAATGTTCACTGTTTATGAAAAAAAACATATTTTCACAAAATTATGATATTTCTAAAACTTTGAGCTTTAAAAAAGTTCAGAAACTTGAAGAAATGTTTGCGTTTTCAGAAACTTGAAAATTCTTTCCAAAAAATGTTTATTTTCCAAAAGGTTAGATTCAAAAAATTAGAAGCATTTTTGTAATGCATTTTCGAAAAGTGCTTGCATTTTAAAAAAACAGCCACATGTTTATTTTTTATAAATCATGTTTTTCGTAAAACCGATTGAAAGCATTTTTTAAAGGAAAAACTGACTTAAAGTAACTGGCTCGCCATAGTAGACACACCTTTTTTAGGGATAGTAGACGGAGCTGACCCAGTCTGGGCGCTACCCTATGCGGGATCCCAACTGTAGGACGCCGAACAAACCGGGACCTCCTATACGGCGTTGTAATCGTCCAGTTGCGCTCCTGGCACCTGCAGCGGCCCGCACTGGACCGGTCCATCAAACAGCTCTTGGCGCCCCTTTGTAGACCCTGAAAAAAGTTTATTGATTTTTGAAAAATAACGTTCACCGATTTTGCATAAAAAGTTCTTCAAATGGGAAAATGTTCACAGATTTTGAAAATAAAATAATAACATTTGAAAAATGTTTATCACATTTGAGAAAGGTTCATCATTTTTTATAAAAAGTTCAATGATTTTGAAAAACGTTCATCAGATTTGGCAAAAACTTAAACTTTTTTCAAAACAAGTTCATCAAATTTGAAATAAATTCATCGAAATTTTAAAAAGTTCATTGAATTAGAAAACATTTCATCAAATTTTAAAGAAATTTCATCGAATTTGAAAAAGTTAAGTGAAATTTTAAAAAGTTCATTAAATTTTAAAAAAATTATCGAATTAAAAAAGAGTTCATTGATTTTGGAAAAATAGTTCATCAAATTTGAAAAAAAAGTTCATCGAATTTAAAAAAGTGCATAAAACTGAAAGAAAATGTTTTAGGAATTCGAAAATAGAATCTGCACATTTCAGAAAACAAAGAAAAATAGAGTAAAAACAGAATAAAATGCCCAAAACTGTAGCGAAGCGAAAAAACCAGGAAAAAGAGGAAACGAAAAGAACAATCACATGGATTGCGATGGCTTACTAGTTAGTGCGGTGACGGTCGCTGCGAATAGTGATGTTGTGGGTTTGATCCCCAGCTTAGCACTTTTTTGTTGAAATATTAACAGAAAAAATGAAACAGAACTGGGCCGGCCCAAGCATGGAGTGGGGGTGCGACCTACAGGCGCCCGTTAGCAAAATGACCTATAATTGGCCTACAGCGCAAAATAGGGAATGCTGAACAAACCTCATGCGACATGTCCGAGATTCTCCTTGGATAGGAAAATATCAGGTGCAACCACATATGAGGTGCTACCATGCTTCTTGGACAATTTAAACGGTCAAAATGTCTTACAGAGATAGTACCATTTTTCAAAAAATATATTTAAATATTTCAAAGAATTTTAGAAAATTATGAGTGTTCAGAAGACATGTTTTCAGAATTTGTAAAAAAAATCAAAATTTTCAATTAACATTAATGAACAAAAAAATAAAAATCTGCATATGAATAGTTCATTTTGACTTTTTAAAATATTAACAGAAAAAATAAAGCCAAACTGGGCCGGCCCAAGCACGGAGTGGGGAAGCGCTCTGCAGGCTCCCCTTAGCAAAATGGCCTGCAACAGGCGCCTGGAGCGCCAAATAAGGAATGCTGAAAAAACTCATGCGACATGTCCAAAATTCTCCTTGGATGGGAAAATATCAGGTGTAACCACATATGAGGTGGTACCATGCTTCTTGGTCAATTTAAACGGCCAAAATGTCTTTCAGAGATAGTAACAATTTTCAAAAAATATATTTAAATATTTCAAAAAAAAATTGTTCAGAAGACATGTTTTCACAATTCGTAAAAATAAAATTCAAAAATTTCAATTAACATTAATGAACAAAAAAGAAAAATCTGCATCTGAATTGTTCATTTTGGCCTTTTTGTGACACTATTTATGTTGAATTTTTCTTTTTTGTTTTTCCATTTATTTTGATTTTTGACTTGAAATTTGTACATATTGTAGACACATAACTTGTGAACACTCATATTATTTTCAACATTTTTTTGATACATCAAAATGTATTTTTTTAATGGAAGCACCTAATGTTTTTAAAAGTCATACATAGTTCGCGAAAAAACGCTTTTGCGGACCGGCGTGGACGGCGGCCGACCAGCCCCCACAAAACGGGCCCATATAAAAGGATATTCGCAGAAAACACATTTGTTTGCTTCTTCATTTTCTTCAAAACCATTGGATATATAATAATTTACCAAATCTTTGCTAAAATAGCAAGACCAGAGAAAAAAAGAATCACAATTAGGCATTTTAAAAGATATCCAACTTCATAACTCCTCCCACCAGTTGGACCAACATCCTCTCCATGCATTCGTTCTCCTCCCACCACTTGGACCAACATCTTCTCGATGCATTCATTGTTGATCTGCGGATCCTTGATCTTACACTCTTCATTCTTCGGCTTCGATTCTAAAGAATTAGAAGTTGCTTTCCCTCTAATTTATTTTCTAATTACACATGCAGTCGCATTATTAGCCTCAATTATACTAAGGAGTGCACGAACACCTATTAAGTTTCTTTCTATCAATAAATCGATATATTCTTTTCTCCAATACCAAAATGAGCATCCACCTTCCTACACACATGAACACCTTAATAAGCTATCGAAATTTTACCAAATAAGTTGACAAAGCCGAGCAGAAAGAAGAACATACCCCATCGTTATTGCATTTAAAGACTACCCATCCGAGGTGTTGCCGCGTGCTAGATGTGAGTCGTAGCACTGTCTCTGTGCAGTCATCGCACTCTATGAGCGGCATCGGCAAGCCGGCGAGCCACTGCGCAAGCACCGAGCACGGGCGACGGTAGGAAGAGTCCTTGCCGGCAAACCGACGATGGCGACTAGAGGCCGAACCAGTACCTGCATGCGGTGTTGGCGCTTTGTCGGGGCCGTGTGGGGTGCTCCCCAACCAATCGATGGCTTGGTGCAGCCGCTGGTGGCTGGAAATGCCAAATCCGTCGATCTACAGCTTTTCAGCCAGCCGAGGCACGAGGGAGTGGCAGAGGTAATCTCGAGCGTGTCGCGGCCCGCCAACGTGATCCAGGCGGCTGATATGGCCGGAATCGAAGGCGGCATCCCGACGGCGGTGGTGGCGGTGCATGGGGGAAAGCTCGGGCTGAAATATCCCACCCACCAACCGCTCTCGATATATACACAAAGGGCACCGACCGGGCGAGGGGGAGAACCTGCGTTTTCGCGGGTTGGTTTGGCATTTTGCAGTGCCCCGCAAAAAGTTTTATGGGTCGAAGGAGTTTGCGGGGTTTGGTCGGGCAGCTTTGACGGTTATTTTGTGGGTCGGGGCATTATACGGGGTCTGTTCCAATCGCTTAAGGCGCTAAATAGCTCCCAGGCGAACAACCAACACCCGAATAGTATGTTGAAGTGGCACGGGGCCACACAACGCAGAACGATAGGCCTACACAGGCAGCCTACGTAGCTCGTGTGTGACGCTCGTGAGGCAAGGACCAACGTTGCACTAGCGCACGAGCGCGTGGGCCTGCATGAAGCATCACGATGCAGCCGAGGGGCAAGGGGGGTGAAGTGAGGTGGGTGAAGGAAACCCGATCGGAGCATGGCGACGGCAGCCGGCAGGGGACGACGTGCGGACGAGGGCATCCGTTAGGCCGCACTGTTGGAGAAGAGGTTGGTGTAGTAAAAGTCAATGCAGATGTACTCCCTTCGTTTCTAAATATAAGTCTTTTTAGATATTTTACTAAAAGACTAGATATGGATGTATATAGACACACTTTAGACTGTAGATTCACTCATTTTGCTATGCATGTAATCTCCTAGTTGAATCCCTAAAAAGACTTATATTTAGGAACGGAGGGAGTATAAGACTGGTCACAATAGGGAGTAACATAGAGTAGTAACATGCATATGTTACTGGTCTAATTTACTACCTGCACAGTGGATAGTAACATAGGAGTAGTAACATTGAGCTTTTCATTTATTAGCTTATAGACTCATCTTGAATTGGTATGCGTTATGTTGCTTATAGTATGAGTAACATGCTAATTTACTCAATTTCTCTCTCTTCTCATTAATTAGTTGCCACATCATACTTTTACCTTAGTTGGCAACTATGTTACTATCTGTGTTACTTCCATTGTGGGTAGTCTAAGCGCAAAGGATGGACAGACGATAGGCGACAATGGTTGTTCTTCGGTCATTTCTAACTGATCCCTTATAATCGGTTAGTGGAGTAAAAAAATGTTTTACTCCTCTAAGCGGAACCTAGCCGATCCCCAATCTGCCTTAAGGGAGTAAATTTTTTACTCCGACTCCAACTTTCTTCCTAAATTTACTTCACCACTCGGCGGTTGAGTAAAAGTCACGCCTTTCCCTCGCAGCATCCCCCGCCCATGCAAATTCACCGATGTGACTTTTCCTGGCGATCGTCCACCTGCTCCGCCGCTACCTCGTTGCCTCCCTTACCCCCTTCCACCCTTCCGCCCTACGCCAGCCCATTCGGACCCCGTCAGCGTCATCGAAATCAAGGTGAAATGTCGTTGGCTAGGCCATTGTTGATTCTTCAATTGCTTAGTTGCTTCTTCTTTTTTCTGTTGGCGGTCGCATCTCACCATGCTTGCACACCACTGCATGTCATTCTCTCTCGATGTCGCCATCCTATTTGGTCTTAACGTCAGCAGCCGATCGGTGCAGCACCACCACACCACAAGTGTTCGACAAATTGCCTAGGTGAGTTTTTTCTTGTTCATTTCTTTCTGAACCAGGCCATTTGGATTGAACCTAGTCGTTTGAATTGCAGATGAAGAGGTGGAGGGAGATGTCTTTGGAGGACTTGTCGTCATCGGAAGAGGAAGAAGACGACGATGACTTTGACACCGTTGTAGGCATAATTTTTAGTGACGATGTTCGACGGTCGAGGGGAGGATCATAGTTTGGCCGCATACATATCAACCGTGAGAGCAGAAGGTCAAGCCAAGATCACGAAAGACAATTTTAACCCAAATCTGACCTATCCGGAGAGGTTTTTTCGTCGGCGCTTTCACCGACTACTTTGGACCATTCGACGTGTTTAAATTTAATTAATTCGGTTTGCAAACTTTGAATTTGGTTTGTAAAATATATTCATGATTCGTTGAACATTTAAATTTATTTTAGTTTTTGTATGTGTGCTAATATCTAGTTACAATTTATAAATTGTGAAGTTTAGAAAAAACAAAAAATTACTCCGTTAATATAGGGAATCGGCTAGGTCAACCAAAACTTAGTGAAGTAAATATATTCCACTAAGATTTTACTTCACTGGATATTGCACTACTTTTAAAGGATCGGTTGGAAATGGCCTTAGACCGGAGAACTAAAAAAAAAAAGAGACTGATCAATCGATAGACGAGAAAAAAAATCCTCAATCGACCGATCGAATTGGTTTCAAACTACTACTCGGCAAGTTGGCAACGACAATGACAGCAATACCCAATCGAATTACAAACAAGATCGATATTCGCTTACTCTTTCTTTTATTACTGACCTTGAAACGTTTCAGTATCAGTCCATACTGAAATAAGAAAGGCAGAGAAACAAAATGTCTGAAGTTGTCATGCACAGGTAAAAGAACTATGTAATGTGCAGAAACTAGTATTCCCACAGCATTGTCGGATACTTTTACCAATCAAATTTTTTACCGTAGGCTGAATCAAATATACCACGGGCGCATGAAAATGCAGCAACTCATTGTCCAGGCACATTAACCTCACCATGTTCAGAACCCTGGTCTCAGTGAAAACACAAAATTCATCTTCTGTTGATGGAGAGAAATTTACAGCATAGTAACAGTATTCAAGTGCTCAACTAACTGCAAGAACCACCGCATCTAAGAGAATGCAGCTAGCAACGTTGAAGTACTGGCCATTACATAGGTTTACAGACCAATGCCACCTCCTTTTCGAAAAAAAAAAACAGACCAATGTCACCACACCACTGTTCAAACAGTTTCAGAATTTTAGAACCGTGCTGGCAAAGCAAATAGGTTTCCTACTGTCAGGGAGAACAAACCAAGTTCAGCTAACAAGAAAACAAGAACTTGTGGGTTTTCCTTAAGGCATATCTCAACAAAAGGACCTGGGTTCTAATGTCATCGTGTCCGAGGTGGCTGACACTTGCGAAGAGGTCGACAGTACTCCTAGGGTTCCTGGCTCTGGCATGTCTCTACTCTGCATCGACATCCGGGTACCGCAGCTCCGCGTGGGCTGAATTAGATGAAAATTAGTGTGTCAGGTACTAAAATGATGAAAAGGAAAGCTGCTATGCAAAACCTCAAAACAATGTAATGTGCTGTGGGACACAACCTGAATTTTGTCCACACTTTATTCGAAACAAATTACAGCAGGCTAGCTAAAAGATAGAAATCAAAATATATTCTCTCTGAAGCTGAACTCGCCAGACTGAATCCTCTGAATCAAAGCCAACAGTTTCTTAAGCGTTTTTTTTTTTTTTGACATATGAAAGTTGAAAACTAGCATCTGGCCATAAATCAAACAGGTTCGCGGTGTTGGTTTGATAATTGAGCAACGTTTACTGATGTCTACGTATAATCCTACAGTAAGTAGTGCAGAATAATTCCAAGTCCTAACTCCTCACTGAAACAGATATGCAAAAGTTTCAGACTAGACCAGTTCCTTCCAGGTAAACTGTCTTCAGATCAGCAACAGGCTCGAACGCAGACAAGTTCAAAATATGTCACAGACAAGTTCCAAGACTAGTGCAGATATGGGTTTCTTGGCACAGAAGAGAAGAGGAGTAGGAAGTTGAGGGCCTCTCACCAAGCGTCCCCGTGATGACGACGACGATGTGGAGGGTGTCGTGGTTCGTGGGCAGGTCGACGAGGAGTGGGGTAAGCAGGTCACCACCTGTGCGGAGGCACATGACGAGGTTGGCGACGTCCGCGTCCAGCCGCCTGGCCAGCTCGATCCTCAGGCGGAACACGGACCTCCCAAAGAACAAGAAGAAGCCGTAGTCGATGAGGGGCGCGTGGACGTCGACGCCGAGCGGCCACACGAAGTGGATCAACCGAAACGGCAACTGGCGAAGGCGAAGCTGCAGTTGAGTCGCAAAGAAGCATCTCGTTGTCAGGAGATGAGTTGCGAATTTGAGATGCAATAAGCCAAAGAAACAGGGCGGACCAAGAACAGAGCCAAGAAATCAAATGGAATTCCGACGCAATTCGTGCGTGCAAATTCGGGAGGAATCAAGAAGAAGAAGCGGACTCACCCCAATCGTGGGAGGTGGAAGGGGAGGCATGCCGTCCCTGTCGGGGATGGGCTCCACGATCCAGTGCGACATCCTGGCGGCGATGTGTACGATGTCGTTGGTGTCCGCGACGCTGACGCCGTTGTTCATGTGCCTGATCCCGTTCCTCACGTAGGCACGGAGGAAGCCGCGGATGATGTTCCAGAGCACGACTGGATGGTCGTCAGCCCCGGGCACGGGGATGGCATACCAAACGACTGCGTCCCCATCCGGATGGTCGTAGTTGCTCTGCTCGACGCGGAGCCCGCCGTGGGCGAACGGCGCCGGCGCCTCCGTGGCGGCAAGGTAGCCGCCGTAGGCGGCGTTGCAGAAGAACAGGTACTCCTCGCCCTCGTGGGGGAACACGTGCACCAGCCAAGCCGCGTTCATCGACCCCCGGCGGTGGTGGGGGTGGAGGGAGACGCCATGCCCGTCTTCGTCGGCGCAGAGGTACGTGCCGTGCTCGCGGTTGCGCAGCCGCACGTGGTGCTCGTCCTCGAACAGCTCCATCGGTCGCTTGCCCTGCGTGGTGACCGCTGCAGTGCAGAGGAGGTGGCCGGGATCTGCGCGGTGGAGATGGAGATGGAGATGGAGAGTGGGTTCTTGGTTTCTAGGCGCTCCGGCGACGGGGAGAAGACGGGAAGCCAAAGCTGTTGGTTCAGACGGTTACGTTCGGGCGCCAAGCCACAGTATTTCAAGGCGCTCCATCTAGGTGGGTTTGCAACTGGGCTTAAGGAAGGGCCTAGGAAAGGAAATCCATCCAGCGGCCCGCGCAAGTTAGATCCATACGTACGCTGCCGTCTTCAAGTGAAAAAAATAATAATTCTTGTTCTTCTTTGTCACGAAAAAAGACTCTCCTTAGGGCGTCTCCCCTAAAACCGCGGTTAGGGCACCTAGCTGATCCTCTAAACCCATTTGAGAAGTACAAAATTTACTCACCATCGTAGGCTACTAATTTTTACTTGACACCCATCCGGTCGAGCAAAATAAGCTCCCTCTTCACTTGGACACACCCATCCCACCCCAATGATGCATCTACTCCGACGCCTCCCCTATAGCCTCCACCGACCACCATGTGACACCGGCAACATCCGTAGGACCCATCGCCCTCCTCCTTCATCCGGTTTGGTCCTCTCATGTCTCCAACAATGCTTAAATTGGCTGATCTATGGCCCTCACAACAGCGATTAAATCGGCGGATCTATGACCCTTGTTGTTGATGTCGGATTCTACGCACCCCGGACGCCTACGTCGGCGCTTTTTGGATGGATTTGTCAAAGACCAAATCGCCTTGACCCCGCAACAACTCATTGCCGCATCTCGGTATGTCCTCCCCCTCTCGTCGCTCGGATCTCACTTGTCGACTGTCCACGGGCACAACCACGTCCGCTTGTCTGCCAAGCTCATCACTGTTGGGGAACTAGCATGGAAAACAAAAAAAATCTACGCTCACGAAGACCTATCATGGTGATGATCATCTACGAGAGGGAGATCGGATCCACATACCCTTGTAGATCGCTAAGCGGAAGCGTTAATAAACGCGGTTGATGTGGTGGTACGTCTTCACGATCCGTCCCACGAACCGTCCCACGATCCGTCCCACGAACCGTCTCGTGATTCGTCCCGATGAAGTGCCGAACGGACGGCACCTCCGCATTCCGCACACGTACAGATCGATGACGATCTCCGCCTTCTTGATCCAGCAAGAGAGACGGGGATGTAGATGAGTTCCCCGGCAGCGGGACGACGCTCTGGTGGTGGTGGTGATCTATTCCTGCAGGGCTCCGCCCGAGCTCCGCAGAAAATCGATCTAGAGGAAGAACTACGAAGTAGAGGTTTAGGGTTGCATGTGGCAAAGTTGTGTCTCAAAAAGCCCTAAACCTCTAGTATATATAGAAGAAGGGAGGGGGCAGGCCTTGCGCCACAAGAGAGGAGCCCTTGGGTCGGCCGAAGTGGAGGAGTGTCCACGAGCACAACCACGTCCGCTTGTCTGCCAAGCTCATCACTTGTCCATCGAGCATGCCGAAACATCCCTCATGAGTGTTCTTCAAGTGCGAAAAGGATGATCTGAGTACTTGTTGTATGTGTTGGAATTATGCCCTAGAGGCAATAATAAATGTATAGTTATTATTATAATTCCTGTATCAAGATAATAGTTTATTATCCATGCTATAATTGTATTGAATGAAGACTCATTTACATGTGTGGATACATAGACAAAACACCGTCCCTAGCATGCCTCTAGTTGGCTAGCCAGTTGATCGATGATAGTCAGTGTCTTCTGATTATGAACAAGGTGTTGTTGCTTGATAACTGGATCACGTCATTGGGAGAATCACGTGATGGACTAGACCCAAACTAATAGACGTAGCATGTTGATCGTGTCATTTTGTTGCTACTGTTTTCTGCGTGTCAAGTATTTATTCCTATGATCATGAGATCATATAACTCACTGACACCAGAGGAATGCTTTGTGTGTATCAAACGTCGCAACGTAACTGGGTGACTATAAAGATGCTCTACAGGTATCTCCGAAGGTGTTAGTTGAGTTAGTATGGATCAAGACTGGGATTTGTCACTCCGTGTGACGGAGAGGTATCTCGGGGCCCACTCGGTAATACAACATCACACACAAGCCTTGCAAGCAATGTAACTTAGTGTAAGTTGCGGGATCTTGTATTACGGAACGAGTAAAGAGACTTGCCGGTAAACGAGATTGAAATAGGTATGCGGATACTGACGATCGAATCTCGGGCAAGTAACATACCGAAGGACAAAGGGAATGACATACGGGATTATACGAATCCTTGGCACTGAGGTTCAAACGATAAGATCTTCGTAGAATATGTAGGATCCAATATGGGCATCCAGGTCCCGCTATTGGATATTGACCGAGGAGTCTCTCGGGTCATGTCTACATAGTTCTCGAACCCGCAGGGTCTGCACACTTAAGGTTCGACGTTGTTTTATGCGTATTTGAGTTATATGGTTG
Source organism: Hordeum vulgare subsp. vulgare (assembly GCF_904849725.1). NCBI lineage: Eukaryota > Viridiplantae > Streptophyta > Magnoliopsida > Poales > Poaceae > Hordeum > Hordeum vulgare. The sequence goes on from NC_058524.1 coordinate 40,914,855, forward strand.
GTTACTGAATGTTGTTCGGAGTCCCGGATGAGATCACGGACGTCACGAGGGTTTCCGGAATGGTCCGGAAACGAAGATTGATATATAGGACGACCTCATTTGATTACCGGAAGGTTTTCGGAGTTACCGGGAATGTACCGGGAATGACGAATGGGTTCCGGGAGTTCACCGGGGGGGGGGGCAACCCACCCCGGGGAAGCCCATAGGCTTTGGGGAGACACACCAGCCCTTAGTGGGCTGGTGGGACAGCCCCGAAAGGGGCCTATGCGCCAAGAGAAGAAAATCAAAGGAAAAAAAAAGAGGGAAGAACTGGGAAGGGAGGGGGACTCCTCCCACCAAACCAAGTCCAACTCGGTTTGGGGGGGAGTCCTCCCCCCCTTGGCTCGGCCGACCCCTTGGGAGTCCCTTGGACCCCAAGGCAAGGTCCCCCTCCCTCCTCCTATATATATGGGGCTTTTAGGGCAGATTTGAGACGACTTTCTCACGGCTGCCCGACCACATACCTCCATAGTTTTTCCTCTAGATCGCGTTTCTGCGGAGCTCGGGCGGAGCCCTGCTGAGACGAGATCATCACCAACCTCCGGAGCGCCGTCATGCTGCCGGAGAACTCTTCTACCTCTCCGTCTCTCTTGCTGGATCAAGAAGGCCGAGATCATCGTCGAGCTGTACGTGTGCTGAACGCGGAGGTGCCGTCCGTTCGGTACTAGATCGTGGGACTGATCGCGGGATTGTTCGCGGGGCGGATCGAGGGACGTGAGGACGTTCCACTACATCAACCGCGTTCTCTAAACGCTTCTGCTGTACGATCTACAAGGGTACGTAGATCACTCATCCCCTCTCGTAGATGGACATCACCATGATAGGTCTTCGTGCGCGTAGGAAATTTTTTGTTTCCCATGCGACGTTCCCAACAGTGGCATCATGAGCTAGGTTCATGCGTAGATGTCTTCTCGAGTAGAACACAAAAGGTTTTGTGGGCGGTGATGTGCGTTTTGCTGCCCTCCTTAGTCTTTTCTTGATTCCGCGGTATTGTTGGATTGAAGCGGCTTGGACCGACATTACTCGTACGCTTACGAGAGACTGGTTTCATCGTTACGAGTAACCCCCTTTGCTCAAAGATGACTGGCAAGTGTCGGTTTCTCCAACTTTAGTTGAATCGGATTTGACCGAGGAGGTCCTTGGATGAGGTTAAATAGCAACTCATATATCTCCGTTGTGGTGTTTGCGTAAGTAAGATGCGATCCTACTAGATACCCTTGGTCACCACGTAAAACATGCAACAACAAAATTAGAGGACGTCTAACTTGTTTTTGCAGGGTATGATTGTGATGTGATATGGCCAACGATGTGATGTGATATATTGGATGTATGAGATGATCATGTTGTAATAGAAATATCGACTTGCACGTCGATGGTACGGCAACCGGCAGGAGCCATAGGGTTGTCTTTATACTAACATATGTGCTTGCAGATGCGTTTACTATTTTGCTAGGATGTAGCTTTAGTAGTGATAGCATGAGTAGCACGACAACCACGATGGCAACACGTTGATGGATGATCATGGTGTGGCGCCGGTGACAAGAAGATCGTGCCGGTGCTTTGGTGATGGAGATCAAGAAGCACGTGATGATGGCCATATCATGTCACTTATGAATTGCATGTGATGTTAATCCTTTTATGCACCTTATTTTGCTTAGAACGACGGTAGCATTATGAGGTGATCTCTCACTAAAATTTCAAGACGAAATAGTGTTCTCCCCGACTGTGCACCGTTGCTACAGTTCGTCGTTTCGAGACACCACGTGATGATCGGGTGTGATAGACTCAACATTCACATACAACGGGTGCAAAACAGTTGCGCACGCGGAACACTCGGGTTAAGCTTGACGAGCCTAGCATGTGCAGACATGGCCTCGGAACACATGAGACCGAAAGGTCGATCATGAATCATATAGTTGATATGATTAGCATAGGGATGCTTACCACTGAAACTATACTCAACTCACGTGATGATCGGACTTGGGATAGTGTAAGTGGATCATGAACCACTCAGATGACTAGAGAGATGTACTTTTTGAGTGGGAGTTTAGCATATAATTTGATTAAGCTGAACTCTAATTATCTTGAACATAGTCTAAGTCCACTTTGAATATATTTGTGTTGTAGATCATGGCTCACGCAAGTGTCATCCTGAATTTTAATACGTTCCTAGAGAAAGCTAAGTTGAAAGATGATGGAAGCAATTTTGTAGACTGGGCTCGTAATCTTAAGCTAATCTTACAAGCTGGAAAGAAGGATTATGTCCTTAATGCTGCGCTAGGAGATGAACCACCCGCTACGGCTGATCAGGATGTTAAGAACGCTTGGTTAGCACGAAAGGAGGACTACTCAATAGTTCAATGTGCAGTCTTGTATGGCTTGGAACCGGGACTTCAACGTCGCTTTGAGCGTCATGGAGCATTTGAGATGTTCCAGGAGTTGAAGTTTATCTTTCAGAAGAACGCCCGGATCGAGAGGTATGAGACCTCCGATAAATTCTATGCTTGCAAGATGGAGGAAAACTCGTCTGTTAGTGAACATGTGCTCAAAATGTCTGGGTACTGAAACCGTCTAGCTGAACTGGGGATTGAACTCCCGCAAGAAGCTATCACTGACAGAATCCTTCAATCACTGCCGCCAAGCTATAAAGGCTTTGTGTTGAACTACAACATGCAAGGGATGAACAAGTCTCCCGGCGAGTTGTTTGCGATGCTGAAAGTCGCAGAGTCTGAACTCCGTAAAGAGCATCAAGTGTTGATGGTGAGCAAGACCACTAGTTTCAAGAGAAACGGCAAAGGCAAGAAGGGCAATTCGAAGAAGAGCGGCAAGCCTGTTGCCAATCCGCCGAAGAAGCCCAAAGCTGGACCTAAGCCTGAAACAGAGTGCTTCTATTGCAAGGGTATGGGTCACTGGAAGCGCAATTGCCCCAAGTATCTGGCAGATAAGAAGGCGGGCAAAGAGAAATCAGGTATATTTGATATACATGTTATTGATGTGTACTTAACCGGCTCTCGTAGTAGTGCCTGGGTATTTGATACCGGTTCTGTTGCTCACATTTGCAACTCGAAGCAGGAACTGCGGAATAGACGAAGGCTGGCGAAAGACGAAGTGACGATGCGCGTAGGAAACGGTTCCAAGGTTGATGCAATCGCCGTCGGCACAGTGTCACTTCAGCTACCATCGGGATTAGTGATGAACTTAAATCATTGTTATTTAGTGCCGACATTGAGCATGAACATTATATCTGGATCTTGTTTATTGCGAGACTGTTACTCTTTTAAGTCTGAGAATAATGGTTGTTCTATTTCTATGAGTAACATCTTTTATGGTCATGCACCGAATGTGAGAGGATTGTTCATATTGAATCTTGATAGCGACACGCATATACATAACATTGAGACCAAAAGAGTTAGAGTGAACAATGATAGCGCCATATTTTTGTGGCACTGCCGCTTGGGTCATATTGGTGTAAAGCGCATGAAGAAACTCCATGCTGATGGACTTTTGGAGTCACTTGACTTTGATTCACTTGACACATGCGAACCATGCCTCATGGGCAAGATGACTAAGACTCCGTTCTCCGGAACAATGGAGCGTGCAAGTGACTTGTTGGAAATCATACATACCGATGTGTGTGGTCCAATGAGCGTGGAGGCACGCGGCGGATATCGTTATTTTCTCACGTTCACTGAAGATTTAAGTAGATATGGTTATGTCTACTTGATGAAGCACAAGTCTGAAACATTTGAAAAGTTCAAGCAATTTCAGAGTGAAGTGGAAAATCATCGTAACAAGAAGATCAAGTTCCTACGGTCTGATCGTGGGGGTGAATATCTGAGTTTTGAGTTTGGTACTCACTTAAGACAATGTGGAATTGTTTCGCAGTTAACACCGCCTGGAACACCACAGCGTAATGGTGTGTCCGAACGTCGTAATCGTACTTTGTTAGAGATGGTGCGATCTATGATGTCTCTTACTGATTTGCCGTTATCATTTTGGGGTTATGCATTAGAAACAGCTGCATTCACTTTAAATAGGGCACCATCGAAATCCGTTGAGACAACACCGTACGAACTGTGGTATGGCAAAAGGCCAAAGTTGTCGTTTCTTAAAGTTTGGGGATGTGATGCTTATGTCAAAAAGCTTCAGCCTGAAAAGCTGGAACCCAAAGCGGAAAAGTGCGTCTTCATAGGTTACCCAAAGGAGACAGTTGGGTACACCTTCTATCTCAAATCCGAGGGCAAAGTGTTTGTTGCTAAGAACAGAACTTTTCTCGAGAAGGAGTTTCTCTCGAGAGAATTGAGTGGGAGGAAGATAGAACTTGACGAGGTTGTTGAACCTCTCATCCCTCTGGATGGTGGCGCAGGGCAAGGGGAAACCTCTGTCGGTGCGACGCCGGTTGAGGAGGAAGTTAATGATGATGATCATGAAACTCCAGTTCAGGTTTCTGTTGAACCACGCAGGTCGACGAGATCACGCGCTGCTCGAGAGTGGTACGGTAATCCTGTCTTATCAATCATGTTGTTAGACAACAATGAACCTGCAAATTATGAAGAAGCAATGGTGGGCCCAGATTCCAACAAATGGCTAGAAGCCATGAAATCCGAGATAGGATCCATGTATGAGAACAAAGTGTGGACTTTGGAGATACTACCTGAGGGCCGCAAGGCTATTCAGAACAAATGGATCTTTAAGAAGAAGACGGACGCTGACGGTAATGTGACCGTTTATAAAGCTCGACTTGTGGCAAAGGGTTTTTCACAAGTTCCAGGAGTTGACTACGATGAGACCTTCTCACCCGTAGCGATGCTTAAGTCCGTCAGAATCATGTTAGCAATAACTGCATTATTCGATTATGAAATCTGGCAGATGGATGTCAAAACGGCGTTCCTTAACGGTTTCCTTAAGGAAGAGTTGTATATGATGCAACCCAAAGGTTTTGTCGATCCTAAAAATGCTGACAAAGTGTGCAAGCTCCAGCGATCCATTTATGGACTGGTGCAAGCATCTCGGAGTTGGAATAAACGCTTTGATGAGGTGATCAAAGCATTTGGGTTTATACAAGTGGTTGGAGAATCTTGTATTTACAAGAAAGTGAGTGGGAGCTCTGTGGCGTTTCTAATATTATATGTGGATGACATATTACTGATTGGAAACAATGTAGAGCTTTTGGAGAGCATAAAAGGTTACTTGAATAAAAGTTTCTCTATGAAGGACCTAGGAGAAGCTGCTTACATACTAGGCATTAAGATCTATAGGGATAGATCAAAACGCCTGATAGGACTTTCACAAAGCACATACCTTGATAAAGTTTTGAAGAGGTTCAAAATGGAACAGTCCAAGAAAGGGTTCTTGCCGGTGTTACAAGGTACGAGATTGAGTAAGACTCAGTGCCTAGCAACTGATGAAGATAGAGAGCATATGCGCTCCGTCCCCTATGCTTCAGCCATAGGCTCTATCATGTATGCAATGATGTGCACTAGACCGGATGTTAGCCTGGCCATAAGTATGGCAGGTAGGTTCCAGAGTAATCCAGGAGTGGATCACTGGACGGCGGTCAAGAATATCCTGAAGTACCTGAAAAGGACTAAGGAGATGTTTCTCGTGTATGGAGGTGACGAAGAGCTCGCCGTAAAAGGTTACGTCGATGCAAGCTTTGACACAGATCCGGACGACTCTAAGTCGCAAACCGGATACGTATTTATTCTTAATGGGGGTGCAGTAAGCTGGTGCAGTTCCAAGCAAAGCGTCGTAGCAGATTCTACATGTGAAGCAGAGTACATGGCTGCCTCGGAGGCGGCTAAGGAGGGTGTCTGGATGAAGCAGTTCATGACGGATCTTGGAGTGGTGCCAAGTGCACTGGATCCAATAACCTTGTTCTGTGACAACACTGGTGCCATTGCCTTAGCAAAGGAACCAAGGTTTCACAAGAAGACCAGACACATCAAACGACGCTTCAACCTCATCCGCGACTACGTCGAGGAGGAGGACGTAAATATATGCAAAGTGCACACGGATCTGAATGTAGCAGACCCGCTGACTAAACCTCTTCCACGGCCAAAACATGATCGACACCAGAACTGTATGGGTGTTAGATTTATTACAATGTAATTCACATGGTGATGTGAGGGCTAGATTATTGACTCTAGTGCAAGTGGGAGACTGTTGGAATTATGCCCTAGAGGCAATAATAAATGTATAGTTATTATTATAATTCCTGTATCAAGATAATAGTTTATTATCCATGCTATAATTGTATTGAATGAAGACTCATTTACATGTGTGGATACATAGACAAAACACCGTCCCTAGCATGCCTCTAGTTGGCTAGCCAGTTGATCGATGATAGTCAGTGTCTTCTGATTATGAACAAGGTGTTGTTGCTTGATAACTGGATCACGTCATTGGGAGAATCACGTGATGGACTAGACCCAAACTAATAGACGTAGCATGTTGATCGTGTCATTTTGTTGCTACTGTTTTCTGCGTGTCAAGTATTTATTCCTATGACCATGAGATCATATAACTCACTGACACCGGAGGAATGCTTTGTGTGTATCAAACGTCGCAACGTAACTGGGTGACTATAAAGATGCTCTACAGGTATCTCCGAAGGTGTTAGTTGAGTTAGTATGGATCAAGACTGGGATTTGTCACTCCGTGTGACGGAGAGGTATCTCGGGGCCCACTCGGTAATACAACATCACACACAAGCCTTGCAAGCAATGTAACTTAGTGTAAGTTGCGGGATCTTGTATTACGGAACGAGTAAAGAGACTTGCCGGTAAACGAGATTGAAATAGGTATGCGGATACTGACGATCGAATCTCGGGCAAGTAACATACCGAAGGACAAAGGGAATGACATACGGGATTATACGAATCCTTGGCACTGAGGTTCAAACGATAAGATCTTCGTAGAATATGTAGGATCCAATATGGGCATCCAGGTCCCGCTATTGGATATTGACCGAGGAGTCTCTCGGGTCATGTCTACATAGTTCTCGAACCCGCAGGGTCTGCACACTTAAGGTTCGACGTTGTTTTATGCGTATTTGAGTTATATGGTTGGTTACCGAATGTTGTTCGGAGTCCCGGATGAGATCACGGACGTCACGAGGGTTTCTGGAATGGTCCGGAAACGAAGATTGATATATAGGACGACCTCATTTGATTACCGGAAGGTTTTCGGAGTTACCGGGAATGTACCGGGAATGACGAATGGGTTCCGGGAGTTCACCGGGGGGGGGCAACCCACCCCGGGGAAGCCCATAGGCTTTGGGGAGACACACCAGCCCTTAGTGGGCTGGTGGGACAGCCCCGAAAGGGGCCTATGCGCCAAGAGAAGAAAATCAAAGGAAAAAAAAAAGAGGGAAGAAGTGGGAAGGGAGGGGGACTCCTCCCACCAAACCAAGTCCAACTCGGTTTGGGGGGGGAGTCCTCCCCCCCTTGGCTCGGCCGACCCCTTGGGAGTCCCTTGGACCCCAAGGCAAGGCCCCCCTCCCTCCTCCTATATATATGGGGCTTTTAGGGCAGATTTGGGACGACTTTCTCACGGCTGCCCGACCACATACCTCCATAGTTTTTCCTCTAGATCGCGTTTCTGCGGAGCTCGGGCGGAGCCCTGCTGAGACGAGATCATCACCAACCTCCGGAGCGCCGTCACGCTGCCGGAGAACTCTTCTACCTCTCCGTCTCTCTTGCTGGATCAAGAAGGCCGAGATCATCGTCGAGCTGTACGTGTGCTGAACGCGGAGGTGCCGTCCGTTCGGTACTAGATCGTGGGACTGATCGCGGGATTGTTCGCGGGGCGGATCGAGGGACGTGAGGACGTTCCACTACATCAACCGCGTTCTCTAAACGCTTCTGCTGTACGATCTACAAGGGTACGTAGATCACTCATCCCCTCTCGTAGATGGACATCACCATGATAGGTCTTCGTGCGCGTAGGAAAATTTTTGTTTCCCATGCGACGTTCCCAACAGTATGGTTGTTCTTTGGATTCATCACAATTAGTAACTTATTGTTTGCTTAAAGTTGTGTGTAGGATGGAAGCAAGTTTTGGTATTGACAAGAAGAGTACATCCATCTATTGATAGCAAGAAATTTGCTAGATGTTCTTGCACTATTTGCTAGATTAAAGACTAGTAATGAGTAGGGACGAGACAATATTTAGTTGTGTGAAAGCAAAGAAGAAAGAAGTGGGAAAACTCTCATGAAGACAAAATCGTGCCCTTTATAAAAGCAAAATCGTGCCTCTCGAATTTTTTTCCTTTCTGGAAGGCACGGCCGTGCCTCTCACAAAGGCAAAACCGTGCCTTTCACGAAAGCAAAATCGTGTCTCTCGTAAAAAAACACATTTTTCCCTTTCCGAAAGGTACGGGCGTGCCTCTTACAAAGGTAAAATTGTGCCTCTCACGGAAGCAAAACCATACCTTTTGTGAAAAAAAACATGTTTTTTCCTTTTCGAGAGGCACGGCTGTGCCTTTCGCGAAGGCAAAACCGTGCCTCTCGTGAAAGCAAAACCATGCATCTCGCAAAGAAAAAACAGAAAACGCATTTTTTTCGTTTCTGTACCTCTCGCGAAAGCAAAATTATGTCTCTCGTAAAAAAACAAAAAACACATTTTTTCACGAAAAAATGCTTTTTAAAAAACAATTGTTAGAAAGCTAAGAAAGACCACTCAAAAACTAAAACATCAAATAAACAGAAAAAACCAATCTAAAAAGCCGAAAATGCGTGTGTAAATTAAAAAAACAAAATCTGAAGAAAGCGCTTATAGCGAGACACGTGGCGGTGGCTGAGAACATGTCAAGTGGCGGCGCGTAGGAGTGGTTGCTGGGAAGCTTTCGAAAAAGTGTCCGCTAACTGGTGGCTCCCCTAATCATCCACGTATGTTGCTGTCTCGAAGTAAAGTAAATAAGAAAATCATATATGATGCTCATGGCAACCTAATGTCGATGCTTCGCATAGGGATATGCGAGCCAGCCAAGCAGTGAGCCGGCCCATTATCTAGCTTTTTTTTTGCACTATTTTTCTTTAGATTTTGGAAACGTTTTAAAAGGTTCCTTAATTGATTTTTTATATTGTGTTTTATCTTTTTTTGGCTATCCATTTTTTTTTATTTTGAACGTCGATATCCATCACACGTGTGGTGGAAGCAATATTCGACTACATGCTTCATGACTAAGATTGAGTCATTTCACCGTTTGTATGCATAAATGACAAAATTGATGATGTCAGCTGAAATCTTTCGTCTTTTCCGTTTTAGAAATATTTGATCTCTTAAATAAAAAATTCGATTAAAAAACTGTTTCCATCGTTAAATCAGACACGACAAGAGCTTCAAAACTATATCTCGTATCTATATGTTTCGAGGACTTTTTTTTGTTAAAATTTACCATGTCTATTGAACACAAATTGTCATAATGATTACATAGAAGTTTCCATGATAAGTTTCAACTACTCTCCCTTCTACGTTTAAAGTAATTTTAACATTTTACAAAAAAGTAATTATGAAATTAAACTTACCATGACGAATTACTAAAGTTTGTTATGATCCAAGAAATAATTTTGACATGGTTCATAAATAAAAATAAATATATCCTCAATTACTTTAAAGATGCATGGTTTATGGCTAAACTTTGTCATGAACCATAAACAAGAATTGTCATTGTGAATTACTTAAATTTTTCATGATACATGCAGTCAAATTTGCCAGGGTTCATAACAAAATTATCTTTCATGTTTATAATACTAGAATTGCCATGGCCACAATAGTAAAAATGTCATGATATATAAACTTAATTTGCCATGATGAATTACTAAAAATTGTCATGATCCATGAATTAAATTTGTCATGGTTAATTACTGAAATTTTCCATGGTCATTCAATGAAAATTGCCGTGAAAAGTAATTGAAATAAAATGATAGCTTCAAATTTAAAAAACAAATAACAAGTCGTGGCAACTTTATTGCAAACACCATGACAACTTCAATGTAAACATCATGACAATTTTTAGCCCAAGAAAGGTCGTCGAAACATATCAATATGGGATTTAATTTGGAAGATCACGTCGAGACAGAGTTAATGCTAAAAATGGAATTTTAATTTGATTTTCTATTTAAGAGATAAAATATTTTGAAGTTCACAAAACAAAAAATAAAATCGCTCATGTCATATGTTTGATGTAGTAAAATTGATGGTTATGGAGGCATGTGAAATATTGCCTCGTGTCACACGTGTGACCGTTATCATTTAGTTAAGTTTTTTTCCTTTTTCCTGTTTCTAACTTTTATTTCTTATTTTATGTTTCTTTTTTTTTCTCCTTAAATTCACTTTTCGTCAAATATTCTGACTTTAAAATTTTGTTCACAAAAATAAAAATGATTCACCTTTTGAAAGTGTTTTCACGACTTTTTAGAAAAATGGACATTTCAATAAATAATTACATTTTAAAACATTTTCACAAACTAAAAAAATGTTCACGTTTCTATTTTTTTTGGAAAATTCAAAAAAGTTCCCAAAATCGTCCTGTTTTAAAATATTGTTTGAGGGTTTCAAAAATTGTTGCCATTTCAGTAATTGTTCATAAATTTAAAAAAATCTTTTTATTTTCAAATTTCGTTCTGGTCTTTAATTTTTTCCCAGTTTTCAAAAAATGCTCGTGTTCCAAATGTTGATGTTGTATTTCATTGAAATGATCGTGTTTTAGTTTGAAAAGTGTTCGTGTTCTAGTTTTTGTGGGATTCCAAAATGTTCGCATTTTGATTTTTTCTTCAAGAGTTCAATAAATACATGTTTAAAATTGTTCATCATTTTCAAAAAAGTCATGTATTTCTAAAATGTTTGACGTTTTCAAAAAAATAATTTTGGATCGTGTTCATGTTTCATAAACATTAGATTTTTTTTAAAATGCTTATTTTACCTTTGAAAATTCAAAACAATACCTATCGGCGCTTATTTTGGTTGTCAATTATTTGGTGCAGCATTATCTTTACCTAATAATCATAAAGCAGGCATTGGTTCGGTTCATTCTTCGTCATCTACTTTACAGAATGGTCCTTGTTATTTTGGTTATTCAACAAGCAATCCTTTTCTTATACACCAAAGGATTCAATTCCTAATTTGTTTAAATGTGTTTGCCTGGAGTCAAACCCGCAACCAGGCACACCAATCTAACCTCGCTATCCAACTAGCCAAACTAGATGTTGTGAAATACTTCCTTCGTCCCATAATATAAAATCCTTTTTTACACTAGTTTAGTGTCAATTATGCTTTTATATTATGAAACGGATGGAGTAGCACGTTGTATTTGACTTCAAATTTTGTACGCACAACAGTCTGCCAATGCGCTGTTAACTGGGCTTTTGCAACAGCCGGCAATTTTCTCTCATGGGCTGCACATTCCTTGGTTTACTTTTCAATTAAACAGGTTGCGTCCATTATAAGAGCAATTAGTTAACCAGCGTTCCTTCAAAAACCTCCAACGAACATTTTCACGCGCACCACTTGACTCGTTCTTAGTCGCCGTCATGTATCGCACTTTGAGCTTTTTCTCTGGATTTTTTTAATTTTTTCGCACGCGTTTTGTAACAGCCCGAGACCGACGTTCCAGAAGATTCCACTTTTATTCCGTTGCAGCCGTGTGATTCGTTTGGTTGTCGCATTCATCATCGCATCATGCGCATCATCTGCATTGCATCGGCACTCCGTTGCCGCCAGTTTCCAAAACTTGCATTCGTTTTTAGTTGTCGTTTCTCTCCGTGTTCGTCGTTGACTGTTTTGAGCCCGACCACACTCGCACGCGCCCACGACATCGGTAAAATCTTATATTTAAAAATGTGTATAATATATTATCGGATTGGGTTGAAACTTGGCGTGCCGTCTTATTTTAACGTAGGTACGCCGCCTGCCAATTTTCGTCGCAATCGGAGTCTGTTTGATACCCGAACGGTCGACCGTAGCGGCATCGTCTTCGGTTTATCGGCGGATGTTTTCGGTGATTAAAACTCTCGTTGTCGGGATGCAAACTTTCCTCTCTTCCCCACCTAGCCTCTCTAACACAACCGAGACCGTCGATCACGATCGTATGGTTGAAATCGGATGTCAAATCCCCCTAACCTAGCCCCAAATCCTATTTAACCCCCCCCTTAATTTTGGGAGCCAACCCTCCTCTCCTCGGGATCCACGCCCGAAACCCTAGCCAGCCACCGCAGCAGCCAACCTCTCTCCTCCTCCTCAGCCGTGCAGGGACCGTCGGACCCAGATCCGGCCCGCTCGGGCCCGGATCGGACCACCGCCGTCGCTGCGAGCCGCTCGCCCTGCAGCTCCCGAGCCGTCGCGTGCATCTCCTCTCGTGCACTTGCGGAGGCACCCGAGCCGGTTGCAGCTCCGGCCTCCCAGCGCCGCCAGTCGCCGGAGTTCGCCGCCGCCGCGCGCAGTGAGCAGGCACCCGAGCTCCTCCCAGTATCCTGTGTCGCCCCTGCCGCATCGTGCGTCCCGCCGGCCGCCGGTGCCTCAACTACCGGGATCCTCCACCGGTTGTCGTTCCCCAGTCTCTCCGGTCGCCGTCGCCTCCAAAACGGGCAGATCCGGCGCTGGACGACCGGATCCGGCCATCCTCGACTCCTTCCAGGCCCCGCTTGTGCGCTCCCGCCTCCGTCGTCGTGCGGTTGACCTCGCCCCATGTGGGACGACGAGGTCGAGCGCCCGCTCGCCAGCCTCGTATGGGTCGCCGCCCGCTCGCCAGTCGCACGTGGGCCTTGCCCTGCAGCTCCCGAGGTGCCGCGTGCATCTCCTCTCGTGCACTTGCGGAGGCACCCGAGCCGGTTGCAGCTCCGGCCTCCCAGCGCCGCCAGTCGCTGGAGTTCGCCGCCGCCGCGCGCAGGGAGCAGGCACCCGAGCTCCTCCCAGTATCCTGTGTCGCCCCTACCGCACCCCGCGTCGCGCCGCCGCGTCCCGCCGGCCGCCGGTGCCCCAACTGTCGGGATCCTCCATCGGTCGTCGTTTCCCAGTCTCTCCGGTTCACCTCCAAAATGGGCAGATCTGGCGCTGGCCGACCGGATCCGACCATCCTCGACTCCTTCCAGGCCGCGCCTGTGCGCTCCCCCCTCCGTCGTCGTGCGGTTGACCTCGCCCCATGCGGGACGACGAGGCCGAGCGCCCGCTCGCCAGCCTCGTATGGGTTGCCGCCCGCTCGCCAGTCGCGCGTGGGCCTTGCCCTGCGTGTGGGCCGCCGCCTCCCTCGGCCCAGCTCCACCGCCCCAAGTCGGCCTCCTCAGCCACCGCCGATCTGGGCCGCAGCCCGCGAGGTGAGCAACCCGAGCCTCTATTCCCCGCCCCCGGCGCCATTTAGCTATGTTGCGCTTGCCCTGTTGGCACAGCTGCCCAGATTCGACCCGTTGTAGTTTTTTTAGGATATGTGATTTAACTTATTTTCAGGAAAAATGCATATTTTCAAACGCCCGTAGTTTTTAAACCCTGCGCCGGATTGCGACAAATTATACATGTAACTTGGCTAGAATTTCGCGTAGATTAATATTTTACAACTTGCATGTATGTTTGAAGTTGTTTGACCTGCCGTTTGCATAGATTTGCATATTGTCCTATTAGGTTAATTATTCCGTAGACAATTATGCGTGCATCCGATTTGCTCAAACCCCGTAGGTAAAATGTCCATGTTGTTGCAACCCCTTGCCATGTATTTTAGAAATAGTTTTCCTACCATTTTCATGTAGTTGCATCAATAGTTTGCTATGTCGTGTTTAGGACATATTCTCGCATATATATGTGGCATTAGTTTTTATTTTTCGCCCCACATATTATATATGTTTTCGGGGTAGAAAAATCCATATAATTTGACTATGCATTTAGTTTTGTCTTTTGAGTAAGTTAGGGTGCATGATATTTTGTCATGTTGCCCTCTTGTTTATTTCGTGGGAATTATTTCGTGCATGATATGAATTAGTTTTGAACTAGAGATATGCCTTTAGATATGTAGGCTAGCCCCTGGTGTTGTTTGCTTGTTGCCAACATGCTAGAAAATAGTGTTGTTTTGAGATGCTGAGATATTTCTAAGTCTGAGGTCTATAATATTTTGTAGCTGTCTTGCCATGAGATTTGCTAGTGATCTACGGCTCCTTTGGGGTTGGTAAAATGGAGTTATTTGTAGTGTATAAGTTTCTCTAGCATGCTGTGGAGTTTCATATCATTCGGTGCCCCGTAGCATATAGTTTTACTGCTGCCAATATGCCTTCTGGTTGAAAACTGCACTATCAACAATGTTATTTTCACTAAGTCTGAAACAGTGTGCAAGATGCCATTTTGTGACTTCTTCCCCTAGTGTTCCATGCTTCCATGCTAGTTGTATTTAGTATGATGTTATTGTGCATCTTGACCACTACTGACTCATGCCTTGTTTGAGCATTTTAAAATTATGTAACTTGTTGTTTTAGGGTGTAGAAAATGACATGTTGCTGTTCTGGGCGGATTGTAGCTATTTCTTGTTTAGCTTGTATTTGTTAAAATGTTGCTCCGTTTTGATCGTGTCCTATATGGAACTTGCTTAGAATCTCGTGTAGGTTCATATTGTCTTGTTGCTTGTTTGTGGCTGTCATTGCATACATATTTCATTCATGGCATCATATCTTGTGGTGTTCGTATCTTTTAAACCGTAGCTCCGTTTGCAACGATCTCTATACGTAAACCAGCTAGAATCACATGTTGTTTCGCGTGAACCACTTTGTTTTTCCGTTTAACAGACATAAAACATGTTTAGGTTAAATCTGGACAGATTTAGAAAGTAACACATGGGTTCAGTTCGGAGATGATATATGTCGTTTTCGACCTCATTTAAAATGCCTAGATATTTAGGTTAATTAAGCTTCACGTCTTGCCATGTTTAACAAGACTTAATATTACCATGTACCTAAACAAGAGTGAACTAAATAAGTCGTATGTGGAGTTTCGTCAATATGCAACTCGTTCCATATTGAGCTTCACTTAATGTCTAGTGTTTGATTAGAGTGAATTGTCATGCCATGCCTTGCATAATTGAATGGGACATGCATCATATTAGGGTGTGCATCATGTTGTGCATGTGATGTGGTGAATATCATGTGTTGATTCTTGTTTCCATTTTGCTTCGTCTCAATAGAGATCCGCAAGCGTGTCGGAATGTGAGATCCGTTCGACTACGTCGGTTCGTCTGCTTCACGGATGCGTTCTTCTTCCAAGCGGGATCTCAGGAAAGATGATCGATTCCCTAGATAACATTACCATCATTGCCTTGCTATTTTTTCATTTCTATCGTTATATCTCGCTGCCTACCACCTGTTTAATAAGCCTCCCAACATTGTCATGATAACCTTCAACCTTTCCACAACCTAGCAAACCAGTGGCTGGCTATGTTACCGCTTGCTTAACCATTTGATAGTGTTGCTAGTTGCAGGTGTAGTTGCTTCCATATGATAACATGGGTTCCTTGTTATATCACCATATTATTTCTAATTAATTTAATGCACCTATATACTTGGTAAAAGGTGGAAGGCTTGGCCTTCTAGCCTCGTGTTTTGTTCCACCTTTGCTGCCTTAGTTTCGGCTACCGGTGTTATGTTCCATAAATGAGCGCTCCTAACATGCTTGGGGTTGTTATGGGGACCCCCTTGAGTTTTGTTTGGGATAAAGCTTGTCTGGACAGGCCCAACATTGGTACTACATTTGCCCAACATAATAATTATGTTAATACTAAAAAACATAGGGTGTCATGAACCCGAGGAGTAATTAAACATAATACAGGGGGGCCAGTGCTGGTGGTGCTGGTCCAAACTAGAGCCGTTTGCTATGCTTATGCTTATCCGTCGTGTCCTAAGAACGAGAACGCTATGCTTATCCAAACTAGGAGTAATTCAACCTGATACTTGCTAGTTTTGTTTGGGATAAAGCAACTCAGGAGATTTCTATCAGGCCACCGTATGCTATGCTTATCCGTCGTGTCCTCAGAACGAGATACGCGGCTCCTATCGGGATCGTCGACACGCCGAGCGGCCTTGCTGGACTAGTTTTACCTTTCTTGGGCGTCTTGTGCAAGGGATTCCGAGGATGCTTAGGGCTATCTCGAGGTTGAGGTTTTCCAATATATAGGAACCCGAGGAGATCACGGTTTTTCCTGATCGAGGTCATTCCGGCGCAGCGTGCGGTAGTTTGTGATGGACTAGTTGGAGCACCTGTGCAAGGTTAAATCTTTCGGAAAGCCATGCCTGTGGTTATGTGGCAACTTGGAAACTTTGTTTAACATCCGGTTCTAGATAACTTGAAGTAAACTTAATTAATAACTTGCCAACTGAGTGTGTAACCGTGATTGTCTCTTTCGTGAGCTCCTTCTCTGATCGAGGACACGGTGGGGTTATGTCTGACGTAAGTAGGTGTTCAGGATCATTCACTTGATCATCAGTGGTTCATGTCCGCTATGTGTAGATCATCCCCCTCTTTTATTCTTGTGCTCGTAAGTTGGCCACCTCAAATAATGCTTAGTCGCTTGTTGCAGTCTCATCACTTAACCATGCCTCACCCATTAAGCTTTGCTAGTCTTGATACCTTTGGAAATGAGATTGCTGAGTCCCTGTGGCTCACAGATTACTACAACACGAGTTGCAGGCACAGATAAAGCGATACTATGACGTGAGTGCGATGATTGTTCATTTGGAGTTTCCTTCTTCTTCATCATCGATCTAGAATGGGTTAAAGGCCGGTAGCCTGGGATAGCAAGGGTGGATGTTGTTCTTTTATCGTTTGTTTTCATCCGTAGTCGGACCCTGCTCTTCTTCATGATGATTGTATGTATTATACTGATGTGACTCTGATGTAGCTTGTGGCGAGTGTAAGCCAATTCCATATACTCATCTTTTCAGTACATGTTGAAAGGACGTGAATGTCACCTCGAGGGGGTGAATAGGCGCTTTAAAATAATTACGGTTTAGGCTTGAAGAAATGCAGAATAAAACTAACATTTAATTTCTCAAGCATAAAACCTAAAACAACTAGGCTCACCTATGTGCATCAACAACTTATGCTAAGAAAGATAAACAACTAAGTTATAGCAAGATATATGGCAAGAAACAATATGGCTATCACAAAGTAAAGTGCATAAGTAAAGGCTTCGGGTAAGAGATAACTGAGGCACGCAGAGACGATGATGTATCCCGAAGTTCACACCCTTGTAGATGCTAATCTCCGTTTGGAGCGGTGTGGAGGCACAATGCTCCCCAAGATGCCACTAAGGCCACCGTAATCTTCTCACGCACTCGCACAATGCAAGATGTCGTGATTCCACTAAGGGACCCTTGAGGGCAGTCACCGAACCCGTAAAAACAAGGTTGGGGTAATCTCCACAACTTGATTGGAGGCTCGCAACAACACCACAAAGCTTCACTACAATGGCATATGGCTTCGAGGTGACCACAAATCCTCGGGGCAATCTCCACAACTTAATTGGAGACCCCGACGGTTGCCCGAAGATTTACACCATAATGATTGAGCTCCGAGGCACCACCAAGCTTCTAGGGGTACCAAGTACCCCAAGGGTAATAAGCTACTCAACTTCTCACTTCCACAAATCACCGTGGAGAACTAAAACCGATGCAACAAATGCAATGGCAAGAACACACAAAGTGGTCAAGTCACTCACACTCAAATCCCTCAACAACAACAAAAGCTATGGAGAAATATGAGAGGAAGAACAAGGAGCTCACAAAGAACTCCAAGATCAAGATCCAAGGGGTTCCCCTCACATAGAGGAGAAAGTGATTGGTGGAGATGTGGATCTAGATCTCCTCTCTCTTTTCCCTCAAGAAATAGCAAGAATCATTGGAGGAATTGAGAGTTAGTAAGCTCGAAGAAGGTCAACAATGGGGGAAGAACATGAGCTAAAGAGATAAGGTTCAATGGGAAAGAACACCCCCTTTTCTAGGGAGGAAAAATCCAACTGTTATGCTTCAGAGCCCGCACAGAGCTGTACTACCACTCATGGGAGCGGTACTAACGCTCGGTAGGTTCACCAAACATGCTGAGGCAAAAAGCATGCGCAAATAAAGTTTGACGGAGCGGTACTACCGCTTGGCACAAGCGGTACTACCGCTCGCCACAGAAACTGTCATAACTTTCGCATACGTACTCCGAATTCAATGAAACCAAGTTTGTTGGAAAGCTGACGACATGGGCTAACACAATTTTGAGAGAAATATCAATAAGATGCAAATGATAAAAGGCCCACAAGAAAATGGTGAGAACCCTTCCTCGAATAAGCCATGATAACAATGATCTCCTATCTTAACAGAAACCACAGGCATGCCAACAACAGGCTTATATTTGTCTCTAGCGTGAGATTTAGCAATTCTAGCAGCATCTTCACAGAAGTGAATATTATGTCCCTCAACATCATCGGACATAAGATCTTTGATAATAGCAATGCTAGGTTCAACTCTAATTTTCTCAGGGGGTGTAGGTGTTCTAATATAGCCTCTACGTATCACAGTTGAAGCTTTAGAATGATCCTTTATCCTAACAGGGAAAGGTTGTTTTTCAATGTAAGCACTGGGAACAACAGGATCATTATAGGCAATGACTTTCTCTTCAACTGGAGTGGGTTTAACTACATTGAATTCTAAAGGAGGATGATATTTAAACCACTTCTCTTTGGGGAGATCAATATGAGCAGTAAAGGATTCACACAATGAAGCTACTATCTCAGAGTCAAGTCCATACTTAGCGCTAAAATCACTAAAGGTATTTGTCTCAACAAAGGATTTAACGCAATCAAACGTGAAATTCATACCTGACTCCTTACCTTCTTCAAGCTCCCAATCTTCAAAGTTGCGTTTAATTCTCTCCAATAAATTCCATTTGAAGTCAATATCTCTCTTCATAAAGGAACCGGTACAAGAAGTGTCAAGCATGGTGCGATCATCATGAGAAAGCCGGTCATAGAACTTCTGAAAGATAATTTCTCTCGAGAGCTCATGATTGGGGCATGAATATAGAATTGATTTAAGCCTCCCCCAAGCTTGAGCGATGCTTTCTATGTCACGAGGCCAAAAATTATAAATATAATTCCGATCACGATGTACTAAATGCATAGGATAAAACTTTTGATGAAATTCCAATTTCAACCGATTGTAGTCCCATGATCCAGTATCATCACATAGCCTATACCATGTCAATGCCTTATCCTTCAAAGATAAAGGAAAGAACTTCTTCTTGACCTCATCCTCGGGCACACCTGCAAACTTAAATAAACCACAAACTTTATCTACATAGATTAGATGCAAGTCTGGATGTGATGTTCCATCTCATGTAAAAGGATTAGCCAGCAGTTTCTCAAGCATACCCGAAGGAAATTCAAAGCAAATATTTTCAGTAGGTGCAGCAGGTTGAGGAGCAACCATTCATTCTTCCGTTCGAGGTGAAGATACCCCAAACAAGCCCCTCAAAGGATTAGTATCCATAGTGACAAGTGACAATAAATTTCAGCACACTATATGAATGTTTCCTTACCAAGTTCCACTTACCAAAGGCGCTTCACTCCCCGGCAACGACGCCAGAAAAGAGTCTTGATGACCCAAAAGTATAGGGGATCAATCGTAGTCCTTTCGATAAGTAATAGTGTCGAACCTAACGAGGAGCAGAAGGATCTGACAAGTGGTTTTCAGCAAGGAAATATCTGCAAGCACTGAAATTTTCGGTAACAAGTGATTGTGTGAGATGATTCGTAGCGAGCAACAAGTAACAAAAGTAGAAACGGTGCAGCAAAGTGGCCCAATCCCTTTTGTAGCAAGGGACAAGCCTGTACAAAGTCTTATAGGAGGAAAAACGCTCCCGAGGACACACGGGAATTTCTATCATGCTAGTTTCATCATGTTCATATGATTCGCGTTCGTTACTTTGATAGTTTGATATGTGGGTGGACCGGCGCTTGGGTACTGCCCTTACTTGGACAAGCATCCCACTTATGATTAACCCCTCTTGCAAGCATCCGCAACTACGAAAGAAGAATTAAGACAAAGTCTAACCATAGCATTAAACTAGTGGATCCAAATCAGCCCCTTACGAAGCAACGCATAAACTAGGGTTTAAGCTTCTGTCACTCTAGCAACCCATCATCTACTAACTACTTCCCAATGCCTTCCTC
The DNA here is from genome assembly GCF_904849725.1 of Hordeum vulgare subsp. vulgare. Taxonomy (NCBI): domain Eukaryota; kingdom Viridiplantae; phylum Streptophyta; class Magnoliopsida; order Poales; family Poaceae; genus Hordeum; species Hordeum vulgare. The sequence continues at coordinate 40,935,079 of NC_058524.1, forward strand.
TAGGCCCAAATAATGGTGAAGTGTTATGTAGTCGACGTTCACATAACACCACTAGAGGAAAAACAATATACAACTTATCAAAATACCGAACGAATACCAAATTCACATGACTACTATTTGCATGACTTATCCCATGTCCTCAGGAACAAAAGTAACTACTCTCAAAGCATAATCATATTCATGATCAAAGAGGTAATGAGTAGCATCAAGGATCTGAACATAAACTCTTCCACCAAATAATCCAACTAGCATCAACTACCAAGAGTAATCAACACTACTAGTAACCTTACAAGTACCAATCGAAGTCGCGAGACGGAGATTGGTTACAAGTGATGAACTAGGGTTTGGAGATGAGATGGTGCTGATGAATATGTTGATGGTGACGAGTGATACGTCTCAAACGTATCTATAATTTTTTATGGTTTCATGTTGTTATCTTGTCAACTTTGGATGTTTTATATACCTTTTATATCTTTTTTGGGACTAACTTATTAATTCAGTGCTAGTTCCAGTTTTTTCTGTGTTTTTGACTCTTTTCAGATCTGATTTTGGAACAGAGTCCAAACGGAATAAAATCCCCGAAATGAATTTTTCCAGAACAGAAGAAGATCGGGGGACTTGAGGGCCAAGGCAGGAGGCCCATAGGGAGCCCACAAGCCATGTAGCCGCGGCCAGGGGGGTGCGGCTACCAGGCTTGTGGCCTCCCTGGAGCTCCTCTGCCCTAGCTCTTTGGCCTATATATTCCCTAAAATCCCAGAAAAAATCAGGGTGTCCACGAAACCACTTTTCCGCCGCTGCAAGCTTCCGTTTCCGCGAGATCTCATCTGGATACCCTTCCCGGTGCCCTGTCGGAGGGGACTTTGGAGCTGGAGGGCTTCTACATCAATATCATTACCTCTCCAATGACTCGTGAGTAGTCTACTTCAGACCTATGGGTCCATAGTTAGTAGCTAGATGGCTTCTTCTCTCTCTTGGATCTTCAATACAAAGTTCTCCATGATCTTCATGGAGATCTATCCGATGTAATCCTCTTTGGCGGTGTGTTTGTCGACATCCGATGAATTGTGGATTTGTGATCAGATTATCTATGAATTATATTTGAGTCTTTGCTGATTTCTTATATGCATGATTTGATATCCTTGTAAGTCTCTCCGAGTCTTGGGTTTTGTTTGGCCAACTAGATCTATGATTCTTGCAATGGGAGAAGTGCTTGGTTTTGGGTTCATACCGTGCGGTGACCTTTCCCAGTGACAGAAGGGGAAGTAAGGCACACATCATGTTGTTGCCATCAAGGGTAACAAGATGGGCTTTCATCATAGATTTGAGATTGTCCATCTACATCACGTCATCTTGCTTAAGGCGTTACTCTGTTCTTATGAACTCAATACACTAGATGCATGCTGGATAGCGGTCGACGTGTGGAGTAATAGTAGTAGATGCAGAAAGTATCGGTCTACTTGTTTTGGACGTGATGCCTATATGTGTGATCATTGCCATAGATAACTTCACGACTTTGCGCGGTTCTATCAATTGCTCGACAGTAATTCGTTCACCCACCGTCTACTTGCTTTCATGAGAGAAGCCACTAGTGAACACTGCAGCCCCCGGGTCTACTCACAATTATCATCTCAGCTTTTACTTTTACTTTGCTTTGTTTACTTTTTTCTTTCAGTTCTCACTTTGCAAACAATCTATATGTTGGAATTATGCCCTAGAGGCAATGATAAATAAGTTATTATTATAATTCCTGTATCAAGATAATCATTTATTATCCATGCTATAATTGTATTGAATGAAGACTTAGATACATGTGTGGATACATAGACAAAACACTGTCCCTAGCAAGCCTCTAGTTGGCTAGCCAGTTGATCAAGGATAGTCAGGGTCTTCTGACTATGTACAAGGTGTTGTTGCTTGATAATTGGATCACGTTATTGGGAGAATCATGTGACGGACTAGACCCAAACTAATAGACGTAGCATGTTGATCGTGTCATTTTGTTGCTACTGTTTTTTGCGTGTCAAGTATTTATTCCTATGACCATGAGATCATATAACTCACTGACACCGGAGGAATTCTTTGTGTGTATCAAACGTCGCAACGTAACTGGGTGACTATAAAGATGCTCTACAGGTATCTCCGAAGGTGTTCGTTGAGTTAGTATGTATCAAGACTGGGATTTGTCACTCCGTGCGACGGAGAGGTATCTCGGGGCCCACTCGGTAATACAACATCACACACAAGCCTTGCAAGCAATGTGACTTAGTGTAAGTTGCGGGATCTTGTATTACGGAACGAGTAAAGAGACTTGCCGGTAAACGAGATTGAAATAGGTATGCGGATACTGACGATCGAATCTCGGGCAAGTAACATACCGAAGGACAAAGGGAATGACATACGGGATTATATGAATCCTTGGCAGTGAGGTTCAAACGATAAGATCTTCGTAGAATATGTAGGATCCAATATGGGCATCCAGGTACCGCTATTGGATATTGACCGAGGAGTCTCTCGAGTCATGTCTACATAGTTCTCGAACCCGCAGGGTCTGCACACTTAAGGTTCGACGTTGTTTTATGCATATTTGAGTTATATGGTTGGTTACCGAATGTTGTTCGGAGTCCCAGATGATATCACGGACGTCACGAGGGTTTCCGGAATGGTCCGGAGATGAAGATTGATATATAGGATGACCTCATTTGATTACCGGAAGGTTTTTGGAATTACCGGGAATGACGAATGGGTTCCGGATGTTCACCGGGGGGGGGGGCATCCCACCCCGAGGAAGCCCATAGGCCTTAGGGGTGCCGCACCAGCCCTTAGTGGGCTGGTCGGCAAGCCCAAGAAGGCCCCTGCGCAGGAATAAAAGAAATCCAAGAGAAAAGAAAAAAAGGGGAAGTGGGAAGGAAGGGAAGGACTCCCCCTTCCAATCCTAGTTGGACTAGGATTGGAGGAGGAATCCTCCTCCCCCCCTTCGTCCGCCCCCCTTGGGGCTCCTTGAGCCTCAAGGCAAGGCCCCTCCCCTCCCACCTATATATACGGAGGTTTTAGGGCTGATTTGAGACAACTTTTCCACGGCAGCCCGACCACATACCTCCACGGTTTTTCCTCTAGATCGCGTTTCTGCGGAGCTCGGGCGGAGCCCTGCTGAGATTAGATCACCACCAACCTCCAGAGCGCCGTCATGCTGCCGGAGAACTCATCTACCTTTCCATCTCTCTTGCTGGATCAAGAAGGCCGAGATCATCGTCGAGCTGTACGTGTGCTGAACGCGGAGGTGTCGTCCGTTCGGCACTAGATCGGAGCGGATCGTGGGACGGTTCGCGAGGTGGATCGAGGGACGTCAGGACGTTCCACTACATCAACCGCGTTTATTAACGCTTCTGCTGTGCGATCTACAAGGGTACGTAGATCTGAAATCCCCCTCGTAGATGGACATCACCATGATAGGTCTTCGTGCGCGTAGGGAAAACTAAAAAGGAAAACTAAAACAAAGGTAAAGGCAAAAGATGTGATGGTGATACAATACCGGGGCAACTCCCCCAAGCTTGGCAAAAGCCAAGGGGATTGCCTATACCAATGCTCAGTTGTCTTCCTTTGGTGGTGATGGTGGAGTTGTTGCAACATGAGTTTGATCCTCCGTATTCCAAGGCATAGGTGCTCCACCATGGAAAGATGAACGAGTCTCCGGAATCCTCAAATCTGCAGCCAACCTTATTGATTTAAATATATACTCATACTCACAGTTTTGGTTTTGCAGGTCATAGATCTGGCCCTAGAGTTGATCAACCCTGTCATAGAGCCTGGAGAGGTGCTTCCCAATGTCATTGGCATTAATCCTGTGCTTGTTAGTGAACTCCGTGATCATCATGTGGTTGGCGTTGAGTCCACACTCCACCATCCCTTGGCACTTGAAGACTTGTTGCTCCATTGCTTCGAGCCTCGTCTTCATGCTTCCGGTCTTCTTAGGCCCCTCAACATCACGGATGTGCAACATCCCCTCACGCATCTCGATAGATTGAGGGTGTTGCAGTACTTCCGTGAGGTAGGGATTGATGACCTTCTCAAAGATCTTGTCCTTCAGAGCTTTTGGGGAAGTCATAGCGATCTAGATCTGCAACAGAAACATGCTCGAAACGAAAAACAGAGGAAATCTGCATGATGCAGGGGTCAGACCAAACAGAAGTATATATAATGATTTTTCCAGACCAGAAGGAGTACCTTGCACAAAAACGGAGTCCGGGAGGCGCACAAGGTGGCCACAAGCCCTCACGGCGCGGCCAGGGGGTGGGCCCGCGCCGTGCAGGCTTGTCGCCTCCTCGCCCACTTTCCGGACTACTTCCAATTTTTGTATTTTTTCAAATATTTCAGAACGGAGAAAATTTCCTACTGGAAAAGTTTTGGACTCTACTTTCTTACCGAATCACATACCTCTTCGTTTTCGGAGTCTGAAACAGGCTGATAAATGTCCCTTAGGTATTCTTCCGGAGTTATGGTATTGATGATATTGCTTTCAACATTTATGGGAGTACCCGAGATATAATGCTTGATTCTCTGCCCATTTACCACTCTCGGACAATTACCTTCCGTGTTGTTGATCTTGATAGCACCGGAACGATATACTTCCTCAACAACATAGGGACCTTCCCATTTAGAGAGAAGCTTGCCTGCAAAGAATCTTAAACGAGAGTTATATAGCAAGACATAATCACCTACATTGAACTCACGCTTTTGTATCCTCTTATCATGCCACCTCTTAACCTTCTCTTTGAACAGCTTGGCATTCTCATATGCCTGAGTTCTCCACTCATCAAGGGAGCTAATATCAAATAACCTCTTCTCACCGGCAAGTTTGAAATCAAAGTTGACCTCTTTGATGGCCCAATAAGCTTTATGCTCTAGCTCAAGAGGTAAGTGACATACTTTCCCATACACCATTTTGTACGGAGACATGCCCACGGGATTCTTATAGGTAGTTCTATAAGCCCACAGTGCATCATCGAGCTTCTTAGACCAATTCTTTCTAGACCTGTTGACAGTCTTTTGCAGAATCAGTTTAATCTCTCTATTGCTTAGCTCTACTTGACCACTGGACTGAGGGTGATAGGGAGACACAATTCTATGGTTGACATCGTACTTAGCAAGCATTTTACGGAAAGCACCATGAATGAAGTGTGAACCACCGTCGGTCATTAGATATCTAGGGACTCCAAATCTAGGGAAGATAACTTCTTTCAGCATCTTGATAGAAGTGTTATGATCAGCACTACTAGTGGGGATAGCTTCTACCCACATAGTGACGTAATCAACATCAACTAAGATGTGAGTATGCCCATTGGATTTTGGAAAAGGTCCCATATAATCAAACCCCAGACATCAAATGGTTCAATGACAAGTGAATAGTTCATAGGCATTTCCTGACGTTTGCTAATATTACCTATTCTTTGACATTCGTCACAAGACAAGACAAACTTACGGGCATCCTTGAAGAGAGTGGGCCAATAGAAACCTGATTGCAATACCTTGTGTGCAGTTCTATCTCCATCATGGTGTCCTCCGTAGGCCTCGGAGTGACACTTCTGTAGGATCTGTCCCTGTTCATGTTCAGGTACACAACGTCTAATAACACCATCTACTCCTTCCTTATAAAGGTGAGGATCATCCCAAAAGTAATGTCTCAAGTCAAAGAAGAATTTCTTCTTTTGCTGGTGCGTGAAACTAGGTGGTATGTATTTGGCAACGATATAGTTTGCATAATCAGCATACCATGGTGCACTACGTGAAGCATTGATGACATTCAATTGCTCATCGGGAAAGCTATCATCAATAGGTTGTGGGTCATCAAGAGTGTTCTCCAACCTAGACAAATTATCTGCTACTGGGTTATCAGCACCCTTTCTGTCGACAACGTGCAAATCAAATTCCTTTAGCAAGAGAATCCATCTGATAAGTCTAGGTTTAGCGTCCTTCTTCTCCATGAGGTACTTAATAGCAGCATGATCAGTGGGAATAGTGACTTTGGAATCAACTATGTAAGACCTGAACTTTTCACATGCAAACACGACTGCTAAAAATTCCTTCTCCGTAGTGGCATAGTTTCTCTGGGCACTGTTTAGAGTTTTACTAGCATAGTGAATAACATTCAGCTTCTTGTCAACTCTTTGCCCTAGAACAGCACCAACAGCATAATCACTAGTGTCACACATGATCTCAAAAGGTAAGTTCTAGTCACGTGGTTGAACAATAGGTGCAGTTATCAAAGCCCTCTTAAGTATTTCGAAGGCTTCCTCACAATCATCGTCAAAGACAAAAGGAATATCCTTTTGCAAGAGATTGGTAAGAGGCCTAGAAATCTTAGAGAAGTCTTTAATGAACCTTCTATAGAAACCAACATGACCAAGGAAACTTCTTATCCCTTTGATATCTCTGGGGTATGGCATTTTCTCGATTGCATCAACCTTAGCCTTATCGACTTCAATACCTCTTTCAGAAATTTTATGTCCTAAGACGATGCCTTCATTAACCATAAAGTGGCACTTCTCCCAATTCAAGACAAGATTGGTGTCTTTACATCTTTGGAAGACTCGATCAAGGTTGTTGAGGCAATCATCAAAGGAAGACCCGTAAACGGAGAAATCATCCATGAAAACCTCAACAATCTTATCAAAAAAGTCAGAGAATATAGCCATCATACATCTTTGAAAGGTGGCAGGTGCATTACATAAGCCAAAAGGCATACGTCTATAAGCGAAGGTACCGAAAGGGCAGGTGAAAGTGGTTTTCTCCTGATCAGATTGTGCAACTGGTATTTGGGAGAAACCAGAATAACCGTCTAGAAAGCAGAAGGGTGTGTGTTTAGACAACCTTTCTAGCATTTGGTCGATAAAAGGCAAAGGGTAATGATCTTTCCTAGTGGCTTTATTCAATTTCCTAAAATCGGTCACCATCCTATAGCGACTAATAATCCTCTGTGGGCTCAATTCATCCTTATCATTGGGGACAACGGTAATGCCTCCCTTCTTAGGGACGTAATGTACCGGACTCACCCAATCTCTATGAGCAACAGGATAAATGATACCTGCTTCCAGGAGCTTTAGTATTTCTTTTCTCACTACTTCTTTCATCTTAGGATTCAATCTCCTTTGATGATCAGCAACTGGTTTGAAATCAGGATCAGTTTTAATCTTGTGGTGGCATAGGGTAGGACTAATGCCCTTAAGATCATCAAGAGTATATCCAATAGCAGCACGGTGCTTCCTCGGAGTTTTTAGTAACTTCTTTTCTTCATGCTCTGAGAGGCTAGCACTAATAATAACAGGATATATCTCTTTTTCATCAAGATAGGCATACTTAAGAGTATCAGGCAACTATTTAAGCTCGAACACAGGATCACCCTTAGGTGGGGTGGATCCCCAAGCAGTTCAACAGGCAGATTATTCTTAAGGATAGGATATTGTTCTAAGACAACTGTATCTATCTCATCCCTTTCATCCATATGCATATCATTTTCATGCTCAAGCAAGTATTGCTCTAAGGGATCAGTAGGAGGCACGACAGTAGAGGCTAAGGCAATAGTTTCATCCCTACTAGGCAACTCCTATTCATGAGGTTGTCTACCAAACTTAAAGAAATTGAACTCATGTGACACACCTTCAAAGCCAACAGTGACAGTTTGCTTCTCACAATCAATATGAGCATTGACGATATTGAGAAAAAGTATGCCAAATATGATGGGACAAAAGCTATCTTGTGCGGTAGCAAGAATGAGGAAATCAACAGGATACTTCGTTTTACCACACAAGACTTCAACATCCCTAACAATTCCCACAGGGCAGATAGTATCTCTATTGGCAAGCTGAATAGTGACATCTATAGGTTCTATCTCAATAGGTGCAATCTCGTCTTTGATTTCATCATATAAGGATTGAGGTATTGAACTAACACTAGCACCCACGTCACATAAGCCATGATAACAATGATCTCCTATCTTAACAGAAACCACAGGCATGCCAACAACATGCCTATGTTTATCTCTAGCGTGAGGTTTAGCAATTCTAGCAGCATCTTCACAGAAGTGAATATTATGTCCCTCAACATCGTCGGACAGAAGATCTTTGATAATATGAATGCTAGGTTCAACTCTAATTAGCTCAGGGGGTGTAGGTGTTCTAATATAGCCTCTACGTATCACAGTTGAAGCTTTAGAATGATCCTTTATCCTAACAGGGAAAGGTGGTTTCTCAATGTAAGCACTGGGAACAACATGATCATTATAGGCAATGACTTTCTCTTCAACTGGAGCGGGTTTAACTACATTGACTTCTAAAGGAGGAGTATATTTAAACCACTACTCTTTGGGGAGATCAATATGAGCAGCAAAGGATTCACACAATGAAGCTACTATCTCAGAGTCAAGTCCATACTAACCGCTAAAATCACTAAAGTATTTGTCTCAACAAAGGATTTAACGCAATCAAACGTGAAATTCATACCTGACTCCTTACCTTCTTCAATCTCCCAATCTTCAGAGTTGCGTTTAATTCTCTCCAATAAATTCCATTTGAAGTCAATATCTCTCTTCATAAAGGAACCGGTACAAGAAGTGTCAAGCATGGTGCGATCATCATGAGAAAGCCGGGCATATAAGTTCTGAATGATAATTTCTCTCGAGAGCTCAAGATTGGGGCATGAATATAGCATTGATTTAAGCCTCCCACAAGCTTGAGCGATGCTTTCTATGTCACAAGGCCAAAAATTATAAATATAATTCCGATCATGATGTACTAAATGCATAGGATAAAACTTTTGATGAAATTCAAATTTCAACCGATTGTAGTCCCATGATCCAGTATCATCACAGAGCCTATACCATGTCAACGCCTTATCCTTCAAAGATAAAGGAAAGACCTTCTTCTTGACCTCATCCTCGGGCACACCTGCAAGCTTAAATAAACCACAAACTTCATCTACATAGATTAGATGCAAGTCTGGATGTGATGTTCCATCTCCTGTAAAAGGATTAGCCAGCAGTTTCTCAAGCATACCCGAAGGAAATTCAAAGCAAATATTTTCAGTAGGTGCAGCAGGTTGAGGAGCAACCATTCGTGCTTCCGTTCGAGGTGAAGATACCCCGAACAAGCCCCTGAAAGGATTAGTATCCATAGTGACAAGTGACAATAAATTTCAGCACGCTATATGAATGTTTCCTTACCAAGTTCCACTTACCAAAGGCGCTTCACTCCCGGGCAACGGCGCCAGAAAAGAGTCTTGATGACCCACAAGTATAGGGGATCAATCGTAGTCCATTCGATAAGTAAGAGTGTCGAACCCAATGAGGAGCAGAAGGATCTGACAAGTGGTTTTCAGCAAGGAAATATCTGCAAGCACTGAAATTGTCGGTAACAAGTGATTGTGTGGTGAGATGATTCGTAGCGAGCAACAAGTAACAAAAGTAGCAACGGTGCAGCAAAGTGGCCCAATCCCTTTTGTAGAAAGGGACAAGCCTGGACAAAGTCTTATAGGAGGAAAAACGCTCCTGAGGACACACGGGAATTTCTGTCATGCTAGTTTCATCATGTTCATATGATTCGCGTTCGTTACTTTGATAGTTTGATATGTGGGTGGACCGGCGCTTGGGTACTGCCCTTACTTGGACAAGAATCCCACTTATGATTAACCCCTCTCGCAAGCATCCGCAACTACGAAAGAAGAATTAAGACAAAGTCTAACCATAGCATTAAACTAGTGGATCCAAATCAGTCCCTTATGAAGCAACGCATAAACTAGGGTTTAAGTTCTGTCACTCTAGCAACCCATCATCTACTAACTACTTCCCAATGCCTTCCACTAGGCCCAAATAATGGTGAAGTGTTATGTAGTCGACGTTCACATAACACCACTAGAGGAAAAACAACATACAACTTATCAAAATACCGAACGAAAACCAAATTCACATCACTACTATTTGCATGACTTATCCCATGTCCTCAGGAACAAAAGTAACTACTCACAAAGCATAATCATATTCATGATCAGAGAGGTAATGAGTAGCATCAAGGATCTGAACATAAACTCTTCCACCAAATAATCCAACTAGCATCAACTACCAAGAGTAATCAACACTACTAGCAACCTTACAAGTACCAATCGGAGTCGCGAGACGGAGATTGGTTACAAGTGATGAACTAGGGTTTGGAGATGAGATGGTGCTGATGAAGATGTTGATGGTGACGAGTCCCCTCCGATGAGAGGTGTGTTGGTGATGACGATGGCGACGATTTCCCCCTCCGGGAGGGAAGTTTCCCCGGCAGGATCGTCCTGTCGGAGCTCTAGATTGGTTCCGCTCAAGTTCCGCCTCGTGGCAGCGGTGAAACCACGAAAAAGCTCCTCTCTGATTTTTTTCCTGGACGAAACCCTCCATATAGCAAAAGAGGGGGGCTAGTGGGCCAATGGGCTGCCCACAAGCCCCCATGGCGCGGCCTCGGGGGGTGGTTGCGCCGTGCTGGATTGTGGGCACCCCCTGGTGCCCCTGTGGCACTTCTTCGGCCCAGTATTTTTGATAAATTGGGAAAAAAATCCCCGTTGATTTTCATGGCGTTTGGAGTTGCCGAGAATTGCTATCTCAACTTTGCTCCACTTTCAGGCAGAATTCCAGCTGCCGGTATTCTCCCTCTTCATGTAAACCTTGCAAAATAAGAGAGAAAAGGCATAAGAATTGTACCGTGAAGTGAAATAACAGCCAAAGAAGCGATAAATATCAACATGAAAACATCATGCAAAATGGATGTATGAGGTAGCAAGAAGAATTTCTGGCGTCGTTGCCCGGGAGCATCAAGTGAAGCTTATCCAAGTAACCGTCGCAAACTCATCTCTTGCATTTACTTTTTTGCCTCTCGTTTTCCTCTCCCCCACTTCTGAAAAACAAAAATTTACAAAAATATTTGCCTTTTTCGTTCGCCCTTTTCTTTCGCTTGCTTTCTGTTCGCTTGTGTGCTTGTCTGCTTGCTGATGTCAGCATGACTGAAAACACCAAACTTTGTGACTTCTCGAATACTAATAATAATGATTTTATTAGTACTCCCATTGCTCCGCCACTAGTGCGGAATCATATGAAATCAATGCTGCTTTGCTGAATCTTGTTATGAAAGAGCAATTCTCCGGCCTTCCTAATGAAGATTCTGCATCCCATCTTAATACCTTCATTGAGTTATGCGATATGCAAAAGAAGAAATATGTGGATAATGATGTGATTAAATTGAAGCTATTTCCGTTCTCGTTGCGAGATCGAGCAAAAACTTGGTTTTCATCTTTGCCCAAAAATAGTATTGATTCTTGGAACAAATGCAAAGATGCTTATATTGTTGGAATTATGCCCTAGAGGCAATAATAAATGTATAGTTATTATTATAATTCCTGTATCAAGATAATAGTTTATTATCCATGCTATAATTGTATTGAATGAAGACTCATTTACATGTGTGGATACATAGACAAAACACCGTCCCTAGCATGCCTCTAGTTGGCTAGCCAGTTGATCGATGATAGTCAGTGTCTTCTGATTATGAACAAGGTGTTGTTGCTTGATAACTGGATCACGTCATTGGGAGAATCACGTGATGGACTAGACCCAAACTAATAGACGTAGCATGTTGATCGTGTCATTTTGTTGCTACTGTTTTCTGCGTGTCAAGTATTTATTCCTATGACCATGAGATCATATAACTCACTGACACCGGAGGAATGCTTTGTGTGTATCAAACGTCGCAACGTAACTGGGTGACTATAAAGATGCTCTACAGGTATCTCCGAAGGTGTTAGTTGAGTTAGTATGGATCAAGACTGGGATTTGTCACTCCGTGTGACGGAGAGGTATCTCGGGGCCCACTCGGTAATACAACATCACACACAAGCCTTGCAAGCAATGTAACTTAGTGTAAGTTGCGGGATCTTGTATTACGGAACGAGTAAAGAGACTTGCCGGTAAACGAGATTGAAATAGGTATGCGGATACTGACGATCGAATCTCGGGCAAGTAACATACCGAAGGACAAAGGGAATGACATACGGGATTATACGAATCCTTGGCACTGAGGTTCAAACGATAAGATCTTCGTAGAATATGTAGGATCCAATATGGGCATCCAGGTCCCGCTATTGGATATTGACCGAGGAGTCTCCCGGGTCAAGTCTACATAGTTCTCGAACCCGCAGGGTCTGCACACTTAAGGTTCGACGTTGTTTTATGCGTATTTGAGTTATATGGTTGGTTACCGAATGTTGTTCGGAGTCCCAGATGAGATCACGGACGTCACGAGGGTTTCCGGAATGGTCCGGAAATGAAGATTGATATATAGGATGACCCCATTTGATTTCCGGAAGGTTTTCGGAGTTACCGGGAATGTACCGGGAATGACGAATGGGTTCCGGGAGTTCACCGGGGGGGGGCAACCCACCCCGGGGAAGCCCATAGGCTTTGGGGAGACACACCAGCCCTTAGTTGGCTGGTGGGACAGCCCCAAAGGGGCCTATGCGCCAAGAGAAGAAAATCAAAGGAAAAGAAAAAAAAAGAGGGAAGAAGTGGGAAGGGAGGGGGACTCCTCCCACCAAACCAAGTCCAATTCGGTTTGGGGGGGGAGTCCTCCCCCCCTTGGCTCGGCCGACCCCTTGGGAGTCCCTTGGACCCCAAGGCAAGGTCCCCCTCCCTCCTCCTATATATATGGGGCTTTTAGGGCAGATTTGAGACGACTTTCTCACGGCTTCCCGAGCACATACCTCCATAGTTTTTCCTCTAGATCGCGTTTCTGCGGAGCTCGGGCGGAGCACTGCTGAGACGAGATCATCACCAACCTCCGAAGCGCCGTCACGCTGCCGGAGAACTCTTCTACCTCTCCGTCTCTCTTGCTGGATCAAGAAGGCCGAGATCATCGTCGAGCTGTACGTGTGCTGAACGCGGAGGTGCCGTCCGTTCGGTACTAGATCGTGGGACTGATCGCGGGATTGTTTGCGGGGCGGATCGAGGGACGTGAGGACGTTCCACTACATCAACCGCGTTCTCTAAACGCTTCTGCTGTACGGTCTACAAGGGTACGTAGATCACTCATCCCCTCTCGTAGATGGACATCACCATGATAGGTCTTCGTGCGCGTAGGAAAATTTTTGTTTCCCATGCGACGTTCCCCAACAGTGGTATCAGAGCTAGGTTCATGCGTAGATGTCTTCTCGAGTAGAACACAAAAGGTTTTGTGGGCGGTGATGTGCGTTTTGCTGCCCTCCTTAGTCTTTTCTTGATTCCGTGGTATTGTTGGATTGAAGCGGCTTGGACCGACATTACTCGTACGCTTACGAGAGACTGGTTTCATCGTTACGAGTAACCCCCTTTGCTCAAAGATGACTGGCAAGTGTCGGTTTCTCCAACTTTAGTTGAATCGGATTTGACCGAGGAGGTCCTTGGATGAGGTTAAATAGCAACTCATATATCTCCGTTGTGGTGTTTGCGTAAGTAAGATGCGATCCTACTAGATACCCTTGGTCACCACGTAAAACATGCAACAACAAAATTAGAGGACGTCTAACTTGTTTTTGCAGGGTATGATTGTGATGTGATATGGCCAACGATGTGATGTGATATATTGGATGGATGAGATGATCATGTTGTAATAGAAATATCGACTTGCACGTCGATGGTACGGCAACCGACAGGAGCCATAGGGTTGTCTTTATACTAACATATGTGCTTGCAGATGCGTTTACTATTTTGCTAGGATGTAGCTTTAGTAGTGATAGCATGAGTAGCACGACAACCACGATGGAAACACGTTGATGGATGATCATGGTGTGGCGCCGGTGACAAGAAGATCGTGCCGGTGCTTTGGTGATGGAGATCAAGAAGCACGTGATGATGGCCATATCATGTCACTTATGAATTGCATGTGATGTTAATCCTTTTATGCACCTTATTTTGCTTAGAACGACGGTAGCATTATGAGGTGATCTCTCACTAAAATTTCAAGACGAAATAGTGTTCTCCCCGACTGTGCACCGTTGCTACAGTTCGTCGTTTCGAGACACCACGTGATGATCGGGTGTGATAGACTCAACATTCACATACAACGGGTGCAAAACAGTTGCGCACGCGGAACACTCGGGTTAAGCTTGACGAGCCTAGCATGTGCAGACATGGCCTCGGAACACATGAGACCGAAAGGTCGATCATGAATCATATAGTTGATATGATTAGCATAGGGATGCTTACCACTGAAACTATACTCAACTCACGTGATGATCGGACTTGGGATAGTGTAAGTGGATCATGAACCACTCAAATGACTAGAGAGATGTACTTTTTGAGTGGGAGTTTAGCATATAATTTGATTAAGCTGAACTCTAATTATCTTGAACATAGTCTAAGTCCACTTTGAATATATTTGTGTTGTAGATCATGGCTCACGCAAGTGTCATCCTGAATTTTAATACGTTCCTAGAGAAAGCTAAGTTGAAAGATGATGGAAGCAATTTTGTAGACTGGGCTCGTAATCTTAAGCTAATCTTACAAGCTGGAAAGAAGGATTATGTCCTTAATGATGCGCTAGGAGATGAACCACCCGCTACGGCTGATCAGGATGTTAAGAACGCTAGGTTAGCACGAAAGGAGGACTACTCAATAGTTCAATGTGCAGTATTGTATGGCTTGGAACCGGGACTTCAACGTCGCTTTGAGCGTCATGGAGCATTTGAGATGTTCCAGGAGTTGAAGTTTATCTTTCAGAAGAACGCCCGGATCGAGAGGTATGAGACCTCCGATAAATTCTATGCTTGCAAGATGGAGGAAAACTCGTCTGTCAGTGAACATGTGCTCAAAATGTCTGGGTACTGAAACCGTCTAGCTGAACTGGGGATTGAACTCCCGCAAGAAGCTATCACTGACAGAATCCTTCAATCACTGCCGCCAAGCTATAAAGGCTTTGTGTTGAACTACAACATGCAAGGGATGAACAAGTCTCCCGGCGAGTTGTTTGCGATGCTGAAAGTCGCAGAGTCTGAACTCCGTAAAGAGCATCAAGTGTTGATGGTGAGCAAGACCACTAGTTTCAAGAGAAACGGCAAAGGCAAGAAGGGCAATTCGAAGAAGAGCGGCAAGCCTGTTGCCAATCCGCCGAAGAAGCCCAAAGCTGGACCTAAGCCTGAAACAGAGTGCTTCTATTGCAAGGGTATGGGTCACTGGAAGCGCAATTGCCCCAAGTATCTGGCAGATAAGAAGGCGGGCAAAGAGAAATCAGGTATATTTGATATACATGTTATTGATGTGTACTTAACCGGCTCTCGTAGTAGTGCCTGGGTATTTGATACCGGTTCTGTTGCTCACATTTGCAACTCGAAGCAGGAACTGCGGAATAGACGAAGGCTGGCGAAAGACGAAGTGACGATGCGCGTAGGAAACGGTTCCAAGGTTGATGCAATCGCCGTCGGCACAGTGTCACTTCAGCTACCATCGGGATTAGTGATGAACTTAAATCATTGTTATTTAGTGCCGACATTGAGCATGAACATTATATCTGGATCTTGTTTATTGCGAGACTGTTACTCTTTTAAGTCTGAGAATAATGGTTGTTCTATTTCTATGAGTAACATCTTTTATGGTCATGCACCGAATGTGAGAGGATTGTTCATATTGAATCTTGATAGCGACACGCATATACATAACATTGAGACCAAAAGAGTTAGAGTGAACAATGATAGCGCCATATTTTTGTGGCACTGCCGCTTGGGTCATATTGGTGTAAAGCGCATGAAGAAACTCCATGCTGATGGACTTTTGGAGTCACTTGACTTTGATTCACTTGACACATGCGAACCATGCCTCATGGGCAAGATGACTAAGACTCCGTTCTCCGGAACAATGGAGCGTGCAAGTGACTTGTTGGAAATCATACATACCGATGTGTGTGGTCCAATGAGCGTGGAGGCACGCGGCGGATATCGTTATTTTCTCACGTTCACTGAAGATTTAAGTAGATATGGTTATGTCTACTTGATGAAGCACAAGTCTGAAACATTTGAAAAGTTCAAGCAATTTCAGAGTGAAGTGGAAAATCATCGTAACAAGAAGATCAAGTTCCTACGGTCTGATCGTGGGGGTGAATATCTGAGTTTTGAGTTTGGTACTCACTTAAGACAATGTGGAATTGTTTCGCAGTTAACACCGCCTGGAACACCACAGCGTAATGGTGTGTCCGAACGTCGTAATCGTACTTTGTTAGAGATGGTGCGATCTATGATGTCTCTTACTGATTTGCCGTTATCATTTTGGGGTTATGCATTAGAAACAGCTGCATTCACTTTAAATAGGGCACCATCGAAATCCGTTGAGACAACACCGTACGAACTGTGGTATGGCAAAAGGCCAAAGTTGTCGTTTCTTAAAGTTTGGGGATGTGATGCTTATGTCAAAAAGCTTCAGCCTGAAAAGCTGGAACCCAAAGCGGAAAAGTGCGTCTTCATAGGTTACCCAAAGGAGACAGTTGGGTACACCTTCTATCTCAAATCCGAGGGCAAAGTGTTTGTTGCTAAGAACAGAACTTTTCTCGAGAAGGAGTTTCTCTCGAGAGAATTGAGTGGGAGGAAGATAGAACTTGACGAGGTTGTTGAACCTCTCATCCCTCTGGATGGTGGCGCAGGGCAAGGGGAAACCTCTGTCGGTGCGACGCCGGTTGAGGAGGAAGTTAATGATGATGATCATGAAACTCCAGTTCAGGTTTCTGTTGAACCACGCAGGTCGACGAGATCACGCGCTGCTCGAGAGTGGTACGGTAATCCTGTCTTATCAATCATGTTGTTAGACAACAATGAACCTGCAAATTATGAAGAAGCAATGGTGGGCCCAGATTCCAACAAATGGCTAGAAGCCATGAAATCCGAGATAGGATCCATGTATGAGAACAAAGTGTGGACTTTGGAGATACTACCTGAGGGCCGCAAGGCTATTCAGAACAAATGGATCTTTAAGAAGAAGACGGACGCTGACGGTAATGTGACCGTTTATAAAGCTCGACTTGTGGCAAAGGGTTTTTCACAAGTTCCAGGAGTTGACTACGATGAGACCTTCTCACCCGTAGCGATGCTTAAGTCCGTCAGAATCATGTTAGCAATAACTGCATTATTCGATTATGAAATCTGGCAGATGGATGTCAAAACGGCGTTCCTTAACGGTTTCCTTAAGGAAGAGTTGTATATGATGCAACCCAAAGGTTTTGTCGATCCTAAAAATGCTGACAAAGTGTGCAAGCTCCAGCGATCCATTTATGGACTGGTGCAAGCATCTCGGAGTTGGAATAAACGCTTTGATGAGGTGATCAAAGCATTTGGGTTTATACAAGTGGTTGGAGAATCTTGTATTTACAAGAAAGTGAGTGGGAGCTCTGTGGCGTTTCTAATATTATATGTGGATGACATATTACTGATTGGAAACAATGTAGAGCTTTTGGAGAGCATAAAAGGTTACTTGAATAAAAGTTTCTCTATGAAGGACCTAGGAGAAGCTGCTTACATACTAGGCATTAAGATCTATAGGGATAGATCAAAACGCCTGATAGGACTTTCACAAAGCACATACCTTGATAAAGTTTTGAAGAGGTTCAAAATGGAACAGTCCAAGAAAGGGTTCTTGCCGGTGTTACAAGGTACGAGATTGAGTAAGACTCAGTGCCCAGCAACTGATGAAGATAGAGAGCATATGCGCTCCGTCCCCTATGCTTCAGCCATAGGCTCTATCATGTATGCAATGATGTGCACTAGACCGGATGTTAGCCTGGCCATAAGTATGGCAGGTAGGTTCCAGAGTAATCCAGGAGTGGATCACTGGACGGCGGTCAAGAATATCCTGAAGTACCTGAAAAGGACTAAGGAGATGTTTCTCGTGTATGGAGGTGACGAAGAGCTCGCCGTAAAAGGTTACGTCGATGCAAGCTTTGACACAGATCCGGACGACTCTAAGTCGCAAACCGGATACGTATTTATTCTTAATGGGGGTGCAGTAAGCTGGTGCAGTTCCAAGCAAAGCGTCGTAGCAGATTCTACATGTGAAGCAGAGTACATGGCTGCCTCGGAGGCGGCTAAGGAGGGTGTCTGGATGAAGCAGTTCATGACGGATCTTGGAGTGGTGCCAAGTGCACTGGATCCAATAACCTTGTTTTGTGACAACACTGGTGCCATTGCCTTAGCAAAGGAACCAAGGTTTCACAAGAAGACCAGACACATCAAACGACGCTTCAACCTCATCCGCGACTACGTCGAGGAGGAGGACGTAAATATATGCAAAGTGCACACAGATCTGAATGTAGCAGACCCGCTGACTAAACCTCTTCCACGGCCAAAACATGATCGACACCAGAACTGTATGGGTGTTAGATTTATTACAATGTAATTCACATGGTGATGTGAGGGCTAGATTATTGACTCTAGTGCAAGTGGGAGACTGTTGGAATTATGCCCTAGAGGCAATAATAAATGTATAGTTATTATTATAATTCCTGTATCAAGATAATAGTTTATTATCCATGCTATAATTGTATTGAATGAAGACTCATTTACATGTGTGGATACATAGACAAAACACCGTCCCTAGCATGCCTCTAGTTGGCTAGCCAGTTGATCGATGATAGTCAGTGTCTTCTGATTATGAACAAGGTGTTGTTGCTTGATAACTGGATCACGTCATTGGGAGAATCACGTGATGGACTAGACCCAAACTAATAGACGTAGCATGTTGATCGTGTCATTTTGTTGCTACTGTTTTCTGCGTGTCAAGTATTTATTCCTATGACCATGAGATCATATAACTCACTGACACCGGAGGAATGCTTTGTGTGTATCAAACGTCGCAACGTAACTGGGTGACTATAAAGATGCTCTACAGGTATCTCCGAAGGTGTTAGTTGAGTTAGTATGGATCAAGACTGGGATTTGTCACTCCGTGTGACGGAGAGGTATCTCGGGGCCCACTCGGTAATACAACATCACACACAAGCCTTGCAAGCAATGTAACTTAGTGTAAGTTGCGGGATCTTGTATTACGGAACGAGTAAAGAGACTTGCCGGTAAACGAGATTGAAATAGGTATGCGGATACTGACGATCGAATCTCGGGCAAGTAACATACCGAAGGACAAAGGGAATGACATACGGGATTATACGAATCCTTGGCACTGAGGTTCAAACGATAAGATCTTCGTAGAATATGTAGGATCCAATATGGGCATCCAGGTCCCGCTATTGGATATTGACCGAGGAGTCTCTCGGGTCATGTCTACATAGTTCTCGAACCCGCAGGGTCTGCACACTTAAGGTTCGACGTTGTTTTATGCGTATTTGAGTTATATGGTTGGTTACCGAATGTTGTTCGGAGTCCCGGATGAGATCACGGACGTCACGAGGGTTTCTGGAATGGTCCGGAAACGAAGATTGATATATAGGACGACCTCATTTGATTACCGGAAGGTTTTCGGAGTTACCGGGAATGTACCGGGAATGACGAATGGGTTCCGGGAGTTCACCGGGGGGGGGGCAACCCACCCCGGGGAAGCCCATAGGCTTTGGGGAGACACACCAGCCCTTAGTGGGCTGGTGGGACAGCCCCGAAAGGGGCCTATGCGCCAAGAGAAGAAAATCAAAGGAAAAAAAAAAGAGGGAAGAAGTGGGAAGGGAGGGGGACTCCTCCCACCAAACCAAGTCCAACTCGGTTTGGGGGGGGAGTCCTCCCCCCCTTGGCTCGGCCGACCCCTTGGGAGTCCCTTGGACCCCAAGGCAAGGCCCCCCTCCCTCCTCCTATATATATGGGGCTTTTAGGGCAGATTTGGGACGACTTTCTCACGGCTGCCCGACCACATACCTCCATAGTTTTTCCTCTAGATCGCGTTTCTGCGGAGCTCGGGCGGAGCCCTGCTGAGACGAGATCATCACCAACCTCCGGAGCGCCGTCACGCTGCCGGAGAACTCTTCTACCTCTCCGTCTCTCTTGCTGGATCAAGAAGGCCGAGATCATCGTCGAGCTGTACGTGTGCTGAACGCGGAGGTGCCGTCCGTTCGGTACTAGATCGTGGGACTGATCGCGGGATTGTTCGCGGGGCGGATCGAGGGACGTGAGGACGTTCCACTACATCAACCGCGTTCTCTAAACGCTTCTGCTGTACGATCTACAAGGGTACGTAGATCACTCATCCCCTCTCGTAGATGGACATCACCATGATAGGTCTTCGTGCGCGTAGGAAAATTTTTGTTTCCCATGCGACGTTCCCAACAGTATGGTTGTTCTTTGGATTCATCACAATTAGTAACTTATTGTTTGCTTAAAGTTGTGTGTAGGATGGAAGCAAGTTTTGGTATTGACAAGAAGAGTACATCCATCTATTGATAGCAAGAAATTTGCTAGATGTTCTTGCACTATTTGCTAGATTAAAGACTAGTAATGAGTAGGGACGAGACAATATTTAGTTGTGTGAAAGCAAAGAAGAAAGAAGTGGGAAAACTCTCATGAAGACAAAATCGTGCCCTTTATAAAAGCAAAATCGTGCCTCTCGAATTTTTTTCCTTTCTGGAAGGCACGGCCGTGCCTCTCACAAAGGCAAAACCGTGCCTTTCACGAAAGCAAAATCGTGTCTCTCGTAAAAAAACACATTTTTCCCTTTCCGAAAGGTACGGGCGTGCCTCTTACAAAGGTAAAATTGTGCCTCTCACGGAAGCAAAACCATACCTTTTGTGAAAAAAACATGTTTTTTCCTTTTCGAGAGGCACGGCTGTGCCTTTCGCGAAGGCAAAACCGTGCCTCTCGTGAAAGCAAAACCATGCATCTCGCAAAGAAAAAACAGAAAACGCATTTTTTTCGTTTCTGTACCTCTCGCGAAAGCAAAATTATGTCTCTCGTAAAAAAACAAAAAACACATTTTTTCACGAAAAAATGCTTTTTAAAAAACAATTGTTAGAAAGCTAAGAAAGACCACTCAAAAACTAAAACATCAAATAAACAGAAAAAACCAATCTAAAAAGCCGAAAATGCGTGTGTAAATTAAAAAAACAAAATCTGAAGAAAGCGCTTATAGCGAGACACGTGGCGGTGGCTGAGAACATGTCAAGTGGCGGCGCGTAGGAGTGGTTGCTGGGAAGCTTTCGAAAAAGTGTCCGCTAACTGGTGGCTCCCCTAATCATCCACGTATGTTGCTGTCTCGAAGTAAAGTAAATAAGAAAATCATATATGATGCTCATGGCAACCTAATGTCGATGCTTCGCATAGGGATATGCGAGCCAGCCAAGCAGTGAGCCGGCCCATTATCTAGCTTTTTTTTTGCACTGTTTTTCTTTAGATTTTGGAAACGTTTTAAAAGGTTCCTTAATTGATTTTTTATATTGTGTTTTATCTTTTTTTGGCTATCCATTTTTTTTTATTTTGAACGTCGATATCCATCACACGTGTGGTGGAAGCAATATTCGACTACATGCTTCATGACTAAGATTGAGTCATTTCACCGTTTGTATGCATAAATGACAAAATTGATGATGTCAGCTGAAATCTTTCGTCTTTTCCGTTTTAGAAATATTTGATCTCTTAAATAAAAAATTCGATTAAAAAACTGTTTCCATCGTTAAATCAGACACGACAAGAGCTTCAAAACTATATCTCGTATCTATATGTTTCGAGGACTTTTTTTTGTTAAAATTTACCATGTCTATTGAACACAAATTGTCATAATGATTACATAGAAGTTTCCATGATAAGTTTCAACTACTCTCCCTTCTACGTTTAAAGTAATTTTAACATTTTACAAAAAAGTAATTATGAAATTAAACTTACCATGACGAATTACTAAAGTTTGTTATGATCCAAGAAATAATTTTGACATGGTTCATAAATAAAAATAAATATATCCTCAATTACTTTAAAGATGCATGGTTTATGGCTAAACTTTGTCATGAACCATAAACAAGAATTGTCATTGTGAATTACTTAAATTTTTCATGATACATGCAGTCAAATTTGCCAGGGTTCATAACAAAATTATCTTTCATGTTTATAATACTAGAATTGCCATGGCCACAATAGTAAAAATGTCATGATATATAAACTTAATTTGCCATGATGAATTACTAAAAATTGTCATGATCCATGAATTAAATTTGTCATGGTTAATTACTGAAATTTTCCATGGTCATTCAATGAAAATTGCCGTGAAAAGTAATTGAAATAAAATGATAGCTTCAAATTTAAAAAACAAATAACAAGTCGTGGCAACTTTATTGCAAACACCATGACAACTTCAATGTAAACATCATGACAATTTTTAGCCCAAGAAAGGTCGTCGAAACATATCAATATGGGATTTAATTTGGAAGATCACGTCGAGACAGAGTTAATGCTAAAAATGGAATTTTAATTTGATTTTCTATTTAAGAGATAAAATATTTTGAAGTTCACAAAACAAAAAATAAAATCGCTCATGTCATATGTTTGATGTAGTAAAATTGATGGTTATGGAGGCATGTGAAATATTGCCTCGTGTCACACGTGTGACCGTTATCATTTAGTTAAGTTTTTTTCCTTTTTCCTGTTTCTAACTTTTATTTCTTATTTTATGTTTCTTTTTTTTTCTCCTTAAATTCACTTTTCGTCAAATATTCTGACTTTAAAATTTTGTTCACAAAAATAAAAATGATTCACCTTTTGAAAGTGTTTTCACGACTTTTTAGAAAAATGGACATTTCAATAAATAATTACATTTTAAAACATTTTCACAAACTAAAAAAATGTTCACGTTTCTATTTTTTTTGGAAAATTCAAAAAAGTTCCCAAAATCGTCCTGTTTTAAAATATTGTTTGAGGGTTTCAAAAATTGTTGCCATTTCAGTAATTGTTCATAAATTTAAAAAAATCTTTTTATTTTCAAATTTCGTTCTGGTCTTTAATTTTTTCCCAGTTTTCAAAAAATGCTCGTGTTCCAAATGTTGATGTTGTATTTCATTGAAATGATCGTGTTTTAGTTTGAAAAGTGTTCGTGTTCTAGTTTTTGTGGGATTCCAAAATGTTCGCATTTTGATTTTTTCTTCAAGAGTTCAATAAATACATGTTTAAAATTGTTCATCATTTTCAAAAAAGTCATGTATTTCTAAAATGTTTGACGTTTTCAAAAAAATAATTTTGGATCGTGTTCATGTTTCATAAACATTAGATTTTTTTTAAAATGCTTATTTTACCTTTGAAAATTCAAAACAATACCTATCGGCGCTTATTTTGGTTGTCAATTATTTGGTGCAGCATTATCTTTACCTAATAATCATAAAGCAGGCATTGGTTCGGTTCATTCTTCGTCATCTACTTAACAGAATGGTCCTTGTTATTTTGGTTATTCAACAAGCAATCCTTTTCTTATACACCAAAGGATTCAATTCCTAATTTGTTTAAATGTGTTTGCCTGGAGTCAAACCCGCAACCAGGCACACCAATCTAACCTCGCTATCCAACTAGCCAAACTAGATGTTGTGAAATACTTCCTTCGTCCCATAATATAAAATCCTTTTTTACACTAGTTTAGTGTCAATTATGCTTTTATATTATGAAACGGATGGAGTAGCACGTTGTATTTGACTTCAAATTTTGTACGCACAACAGTCTGCCAATGCGCTGTTAACTGGGCTTTTGCAACAGCCGGCAATTTTCTCTCATGGGCTGCACATTCCTTGGTTTACTTTTCAATTAAACAGGTTGCGTCCATTATAAGAGCAATTAGTTAACGAGCGTTCCTTCAAAAACCTCCAACGAACATTTTCACGCGCACCACTTGACTCGTTCTTAGTCGCCGTCATGTATCGCACTTTGAGCTTTTTCTCTGGATTTTTTTAATTTTTTCGCACGCGTTTTGTAACAGCCCGAGACCGACGTTCCAGAAGATTCCACTTTTATTCCGTTGCAGCCGTGTGATTCGTTTGGTTGTCGCATTCATCATCGCATCATGCGCATCATCTGCATTGCATCGGCACTCCGTTGCCGCCAGTTTCCAAAACTTGCATTCGTTTTTAGTTGTCGTTTCTCTCCGTGTTCGTCGTTGACTGTTTTGAGCCCGACCACACTCGCACGCGCCCACGACATCGGTAAAATCTTATATTTAAAAATGTGTATAATATATTATCGGATTGGGTTGAAACTTGGCGTGCCGTCTTATTTTAACGTAGGTACGCCGCCTGCCAATTTTCGTCGCAATCGGAGTCTGTTTGATACCCGAACGGTCGACCGTAGCGGCATCGTCTTCGGTTTATCGGCGGATGTTTTCGGTGATTAAAACTCTCGTTGTCGGGATGCAAACTTTCCTCTCTTCCCCACCTAGCCTCTCTAACACAACCGAGACCGTCGATCACGATCGTATGGTTGAAATCGGATGTCAAATCCCCCTAACCTAGCCCCAAATCCTATTTAACCCCCCCCTTAATTTTGGGAGCCAACCCTCCTCTCCTCGGGATCCACGCCCGAAACCCTAGCCAGCCACCGCAGCAGCCAACCTCTCTCCTCCTCCTCAGCCGTGCAGGGACCGTCGGACCCAGATCCGGCCCGCTCGGGCCCGGATCGGACCACCGCCGTCGCTGCGAGCCGCTCGCCCTGCAGCTCCCGAGCCGTCGCGTGCATCTCCTCTCGTGCACTTGCGGAGGCACCCGAGCCGGTTGCAGCTCCGGCCTCCCAGCGCCGCCAGTCGCCGGAGTTCGCCGCCGCCGCGCGCAGTGAGCAGGCACCCGAGCTCCTCCCAGTATCCTGTGTCGCCCCTGCCGCATCGTGCGTCCCGCCGGCCGCCGGTGCCTCAACTACCGGGATCCTCCACCGGTTGTCGTTCCCCAGTCTCTCCGGTCGCCGTCGCCTCCAAAACGGGCAGATCCGGCGCTGGACGACCGGATCCGGCCATCCTCGACTCCTTCCAGGCCCCGCTTGTGCGCTCCCGCCTCCGTCGTCGTGCGGTTGACCTCGCCCCATGTGGGACGACGAGGTCGAGCGCCCGCTCGCCAGCCTCGTATGGGTCGCCGCCCGCTCGCCAGTCGCACGTGGGCCTTGCCCTGCAGCTCCCGAGGTGCCGCGTGCATCTCCTCTCGTGCACTTGCGGAGGCACCCGAGCCGGTTGCAGCTCCGGCCTCCCAGCGCCGCCAGTCGCTGGAGTTCGCCGCCGCCGCGCGCAGGGAGCAGGCACCCGAGCTCCTCCCAGTATCCTGTGTCGCCCCTACCGCACCCCGCGTCGCGCCGCCGCGTCCCGCCGGCCGCCGGTGCCCCAACTGTCGGGATCCTCCATCGGTCGTCGTTTCCCAGTCTCTCCGGTTCACCTCCAAAATGGGCAGATCTGGCGCTCGCCGACCGGATCCGACCATCCTCGACTCCTTCCAGGCCGCGCCTGTGCGCTCCCCCCTCCGTCGTCGTGCGGTTGACCTCGCCCCATGCGGGACGACGAGGCCGAGCGCCCGCTCGCCAGCCTCGTATGGGTTGCCGCCCGCTCGCCAGTCGCGCGTGGGCCTTGCCCTGCGTGTGGGCCGCCGCCTCCCTCGGCCCAGCTCCACCGCCCCAAGTCGGCCTCCTCAGCCACCGCCGATCTGGGCCGCAGCCCGCGAGGTGAGCAACCCGAGCCTCTATTCCCCGCCCCCGGCGCCATTTAGCTATGTTGCGCTTGCCCTGTTGGCACAGCTGCCCAGATTCGACCCGTTGTAGTTTTTTTAGGATATGTGATTTAACTTATTTTCAGGAAAAATGCATATTTTCAAACGCCCGTAGTTTTTAAACCCTGCGCCGGATTGCGACAAATTATACATGTAACTTGGCTAGAATTTCGCGTAGATTAATATTTTACAACTTGCATGTATGTTTGAAGTTGTTTGACCTGCCGTTTGCATAGATTTGCATATTGTCCTATTAGGTTAATTATTCCGTAGACAATTATGCGTGCATCCGATTTGCTCAAACCCCGTAGGTAAAATGTCCATGTTGTTGCAACCCCTTGCCATGTATTTTAGAAATAGTTTTCCTACCATTTTCATGTAGTTGCATCAATAGTTTGCTATGTCGTGTTTAGGACATATTCTCGCATATATATGTGGCATTAGTTTTTATTTTTCGCCCCACATATTATATATGTTTTCGGGGTAGAAAAATCCATATAATTTGACTATGCATTTAGTTTTGTCTTTTGAGTAAGTTAGGGTGCATGATATTTTGTCATGTTGCCCTCTTGTTTATTTCGTGGGAATTATTTCGTGCATGATATGAATTAGTTTTGAACTAGAGATATGCCTTTAGATATGTAGGCTAGCCCCTGGTGTTGTTTGCTTGTTGCCAACATGCTAGAAAATAGTGTTGTTTTGAGATGCTGAGATATTTCTAAGTCTGAGGTCTATAATATTTTGTAGCTGTCTTGCCATGAGATTTGCTAGTGATCTACGGCTCCTTTGGGGTTGGTAAAATGGAGTTATTTGTAGTGTATAAGTTTCTCTAGCATGCTGTGGAGTTTCATATCATTCGGTGCCCCGTAGCATATAGTTTTACTGCTGCCAATATGCCTTCTGGTTGAAAACTGCACTATCAACAATGTTATTTTCACTAAGTCTGAAACAGTGTGCAAGATGCCATTTTGTGACTTCTTCCCCTAGTGTTCCATGCTTCCATGCTAGTTGTATTTAGTATGATGTTATTGTGCATCTTGACCACTACTGACTCATGCCTTGTTTGAGCATTTTAAAATTATGTAACTTGTTGTTTTAGGGTGTAGAAAATGACATGTTGCTGTTCTGGGCGGATTGTAGCTATTTCTTGTTTAGCTTGTATTTGTTAAAATGTTGCTCCGTTTTGATCGTGTCCTATATGGAACTTGCTTAGAATCTCGTGTAGGTTCATATTGTCTTGTTGCTTGTTTGTGGCTGTCATTGCATACATATTTCATTCATGGCATCATATCTTGTGGTGTTCGTATCTTTTAAACCGTAGCTCCGTTTGCAACGATCTCTATACGTAAACCAGCTAGAATCACATGTTGTTTCGCGTGAACCACTTTGTTTTTCCGTTTAACAGACATAAAACATGTTTAGGTTAAATCTGGACAGATTTAGAAAGTAACACATGGGTTCAGTTCGGAGATGATATATGTCGTTTTCGACCTCATTTAAAATGCCTAGATATTTAGGTTAATTAAGCTTCACGTCTTGCCATGTTTAACAAGACTTAATATTACCATGTACCTAAACAAGAGTGAACTAAATAAGTCGTATGTGGAGTTTCGTCAATATGCAACTCGTTCCATATTGAGCTTCACTTAATGTCTAGTGTTTGATTAGAGTGAATTGTCATGCCATGCCTTGCATAATTGAATGGGACATGCATCATATTAGGGTGTGCATCATGTTGTGCATGTGATGTGGTGAATATCATGTGTTGATTCTTGTTTCCATTTTGCTTCGTCTCAATAGAGATCCGCAAGCGTGTCGGAATGTGAGATCCGTTCGACTACGTCGGTTCGTCTGCTTCACGGATGCGTTCTTCTTCCAAGCGGGATCTCAGGAAAGATGATCGATTCCCTAGATAACATTACCATCATTGCCTTGCTATTTTTTCATTTCTATCGTTATATCTCGCTGCCTACCACCTGTTTAATAAGCCTCCCAACATTGTCATGATAACCTTCAACCTTTCCACAACCTAGCAAACCAGTGGCTGGCTATGTTACCGCTTGCTTAACCATTTGATAGTGTTGTTAGTTGCAGGTGTAGTTGCTTCCATATGATAACATGGGTTCCTTGTTATATCACCATATTATTTCTAATTAATTTAATGCACCTATATACTTGGTAAAAGGTGGAAGGCTTGGCCTTCTAGCCTCGTGTTTTGTTCCACCTTTGCTGCCTTAGTTTCGGCTACCGGTGTTATGTTCCATAAATGAGCGCTCCTAACATGCTTGGGGTTGTTATGGGGACCCCCTTGAGTTTTGTTTGGGATAAAGCTTGTCTGGACAGGCCCAACATTGGTACTACATTTGCCCAACATAATAATTATGTTAATACTAAAAAACATAGGGTGTCATGAACCCGAGGAGTAATTAAACATAATACAGGGGGGCCAGTGCTGGTGGTGCTGGTCCAAACTAGAGCCGTTTGCTATGCTTATGCTTATCCGTCGTGTCCTAAGAACGAGAACGCTATGCTTATCCAAACTAGGAGTAATTCAACCTGATACTTGCTAGTTTTGTTTGGGATAAAGCAACTCAGGAGATTTCTATCAGGCCACCGTATGCTATGCTTATCCGTCGTGTCCTCAGAACGAGATACGCGGCTCCTATCGGGATCGTCGACACGCCGAGCGGCCTTGCTGGACTAGTTTTACCTTTCTTGGGCGTCTTGTGCAAGGGATTCCGAGGATGCTTAGGGCTATCTCGAGGTTGAGGTTTTCCAATATATAGGAACCCGAGGAGATCACGGTTTTTCCTGATCGAGGTCATTCCGGCGCAGCGTGCGGTAGTTTGTGATGGACTAGTTGGAGCACCTGTGCAAGGTTAAATCTTTCGGAAAGCCATGCCTGTGGTTATGTGGCAACTTGGAAACTTTGTTTAACATCCGGTTCTAGATAACTTGAAGTAAACTTAATTAATAACTTGCCAACTGAGTGTGTAACCGTGATTGTCTCTTTCGTGAGCTCCTTCTCTGATCGAGGACACGGTGGGGTTATGTCTGACGTAAGTAGGTGTTCAGGATCATTCACTTGATCATCAGTGGTTCATGTCCGCTATGTGTAGATCATCCCCCTCTTTTATTCTTGTGCTCGTAAGTTGGCCACCTCAAATAATGCTTAGTCGCTTGTTGCAGTCTCATCACTTAACCATGCCTCACCCATTAAGCTTTGCTAGTCTTGATACCTTTGGAAATGAGATTGCTGAGTCCCTGTGGCTCACAGATTACTACAACACGAGTTGCAGGCACAGATAAAGCGATACTATGACGTGAGTGCGATGATTGTTCATTTGGAGTTTCCTTCTTCTTCATCATCGATCTAGAATGGGTTAAAGGCCGGTAGCCTGGGATAGCAAGGGTGGATGTTGTTCTTTTATCGTTTGTTTTCATCCGTAGTCGGACCCTGCTCTTCTTCATGATGATTGTATGTATTATACTGATGTGACTCTGATGTAGCTTGTGGCGAGTGTAAGCCAATTCCATATACTCATCTTTTCAGTACATGTTGAAAGGACGTGAATGTCACCTCGAGGGGGTGAATAGGCGCTTTAAAATAATTACGGTTTAGGCTTGAAGAAATGCAGAATAAAACTAACATTTAATTTCTCAAGCATAAAACCTAAAACAACTAGGCTCACCTATGTGCATCAACAACTTATGCTAAGAAAGATAAACAACTAAGTTATAGCAAGATATATGGCAAGAAACAATATGGCTATCACAAAGTAAAGTGCATAAGTAAAGGCTTCGGGTAAGAGATAACTGAGGCACGCAGAGACGATGATGTATCCCGAAGTTCACACCCTTGTAGATGCTAATCTCCGTTTGGAGCGGTGTGGAGGCACAATGCTCCCCAAGATGCCACTAAGGCCACCGTAATCTTCTCACGCACTCGCACAATGCAAGATGTCGTGATTCCACTAAGGGACCCTTGAGGGCAGTCACCGAACCCGTAAAAACAAGGTTGGGGTAATCTCCACAACTTGATTGGAGGCTCGCAACAACACCACAAAGCTTCACTACAATGGCATATGGCTTCGAGGTGACCACAAATCCTCGGGGCAATCTCCACAACTTAATTGGAGACCCCGACGGTTGCCCGAAGATTTACACCATAATGATTGAGCTCCGAGGCACCACCAAGCTTCTAGGGGTACCAAGTACCCCAAGGGTAATAAGCTACTCAACTTCTCACTTCCACAAATCACCGTGGAGAACTAAAACCGATGCAACAAATGCAATGGCAAGAACACACAAAGTGGTCAAGTCACTCACACTCAAATCCCTCAACAACAACAAAAGCTATGGAGAAATATGAGAGGAAGAACAAGGAGCTCACAAAGAACTCCAAGATCAAGATCCAAGGGGTTCCCCTCACATAGAGGAGAAAGTGATTGGTGGAGATGTGGATCTAGATCTCCTCTCTCTTTTCCCTCAAGAAATAGCAAGAATCATTGGAGGAATTGAGAGTTAGTAAGCTCGAAGAAGGTCAACAATGGGGGAAGAACATGAGCTAAAGAGATAAGGTTCAATGGGAAAGAACACCCCCTTTTCTAGGGAGGAAAAATCCAACTGTTATGCTTCAGAGCCCGCACAGAGCTGTACTACCACTCATGGGAGCGGTACTAACGCTCGGTAGGTTCACCAAACATGCTGAGGCAAAAAGCATGCGCAAATAAAGTTTGACGGAGCGGTACTACCGCTTGGCACAAGCGGTACTACCGCTCGCCACAGAAACTGTCATAACTTTCGCATACGTACTCCGAATTCAATGAAACCAAGTTTGTTGGAAAGCTGACGACATGGGCTAACACAATTTTGAGAGAAATATCAATAAGATGCAAATGATAAAAGGCCCACAAGAAAATGGTGAGAACCCTTCCTCGAATAAGCCATGATAACAATGATCTCCTATCTTAACAGAAACCACAGGCATGCCAACAACAGGCTTATATTTGTCTCTAGCGTGAGATTTAGCAATTCTAGCAGCATCTTCACAGAAGTGAATATTATGTCCCTCAACATCATCGGACATAAGATCTTTGATAATAGCAATGCTAGGTTCAACTCTAATTTTCTCAGGGGGTGTAGGTGTTCTAATATAGCCTCTACGTATCACAGTTGAAGCTTTAGAATGATCCTTTATCCTAACAGGGAAAGGTTGTTTTTCAATGTAAGCACTGGGAACAACAGGATCATTATAGGCAATGACTTTCTCTTCAACTGGAGTGGGTTTAACTACATTGAATTCTAAAGGAGGATGATATTTAAACCACTTCTCTTTGGGGAGATCAATATGAGCAGTAAAGGATTCACACAATGAAGCTACTATCTCAGAGTCAAGTCCATACTTAGCGCTAAAATCACTAAAGGTATTTGTCTCAACAAAGGATTTAACGCAATCAAACGTGAAATTCATACCTGACTCCTTACCTTCTTCAAGCTCCCAATCTTCAAAGTTGCGTTTAATTCTCTCCAATAAATTCCATTTGAAGTCAATATCTCTCTTCATAAAGGAACCGGTACAAGAAGTGTCAAGCATGGTGCGATCATCATGAGAAAGCCGGTCATAGAACTTCTGAAAGATAATTTCTCTCGAGAGCTCATGATTGGGGCATGAATATAGAATTGATTTAAGCCTCCCCCAAGCTTGAGCGATGCTTTCTATGTCACGAGGCCAAAAATTATAAATATAATTCCGATCACGATGTACTAAATGCATAGGATAAAACTTTTGATGAAATTCCAATTTCAACCGATTGTAGTCCCATGATCCAGTATCATCACATAGCCTATACCATGTCAATGCCTTATCCTTCAAAGATAAAGGAAAGAACTTCTTCTTGACCTCATCCTCGGGCACACCTGCAAACTTAAATAAACCACAAACTTTATCTACATAGATTAGATGCAAGTCTGGATGTGATGTTCCATCTCATGTAAAAGGATTAGCCAGCAGTTTCTCAAGCATACCCGAAGGAAATTCAAAGCAAATATTTTCAGTAGGTGCAGCAGGTTGAGGAGCAACCATTCATTCTTCCGTTCGAGGTGAAGATACCCCAAACAAGCCCCTCAAAGGATTAGTATCCATAGTGACAAGTGACAATAAATTTCAGCACACTATATGAATGTTTCCTTACCAAGTTCCACTTACCAAAGGCGCTTCACTCCCCGGCAACGACGCCAGAAAAGAGTCTTGATGACCCAAAAGTATAGGGGATCAATCGTAGTCCTTTCGATAAGTAATAGTGTCGAACCTAACGAGGAGCAGAAGGATCTGACAAGTGGTTTTCAGCAAGGAAATATCTGCAAGCACTGAAATTTTCGGTAACAAGTGATTGTGTGAGATGATTCGTAGCGAGCAACAAGTAACAAAAGTAGAAACGGTGCAGCAAAGTGGCCCAATCCCTTTTGTAGCAAGGGACAAGCCTGTACAAAGTCTTATAGGAGGAAAAACGCTCCCGAGGACACACGGGAATTTCTATCATGCTAGTTTCATCATGTTCATATGATTCGCGTTCGTTACTTTGATAGTTTGATATGTGGGTGGACCGGCGCTTGGGTACTGCCCTTACTTGGACAAGCATCCCACTTATGATTAACCCCTCTTGCAAGCATCCGCAACTACGAAAGAAGAATTAAGACAAAGTCTAACCATAGCATTAAACTAGTGGATCCAAATCAGCCCCTTACGAAGCAACGCATAAACTAGGGTTTAAGCTTCTGTCACTCTAGCAACCCATCATCTACTAACTACTTCCCAATGCCTTCCTCTAGGCCCAAATAATGGTGAAGTGTTATGTAGTCGACGTTCACATAACACCACTAGAGGAAAAACAATATACAACTTATCAAAATACCGAACGAATACCAAATTCACATGACTACTATTTGCATGACTTATCCCATGTCCTCAGGAACAAAAGTAACTACTCTCAAAGCATAATCATATTCATGATCAAAGAGGTAATGAGTAGCATCAAGGATCTGAACATAAACTCTTCCACCAAATAATCCAACTAGCATCAACTACCAAGAGTAATCAACACTACTAGTAACCTTACAAGTACCAATCGAAGTCGCGAGACGGAGATTGGTTACAAGTGATGAACTAGGGTTTGGAGATGAGATGGTGCTGATGAATATGTTGATGGTGACGAGTGATACGTCTCAAACGTATCTATAATTTTTTATGGTTTCATGTTGTTATCTTGTCAACTTTGGATGTTTTATATACCTTTTATATCTTTTTTGGGACTAACTTATTAATTCAGTGCTAGTTCCAGTTTTTTCTGTGTTTTTGACTCTTTTCAGATCTGATTTTGGAACAGAGTCCAAACGGAATAAAATCCCCGAAATGAATTTTTCCAGAACAGAAGAAGATCGGGGGACTTGAGGGCCAAGGCAGGAGGCCCATAGGGAGCCCACAAGCCATGTAGCCGCGGCCAGGGGGGTGCGGCTACCAGGCTTGTGGCCTCCCTGGAGCTCCTCTGCCCTAGCTCTTTGGCCTATATATTCCCTAAAATCCCAGAAAAAATCAGGGTGTCCACGAAACCACTTTTCCGCCGCTGCAAGCTTCCGTTTCCGCGAGATCTCATCTGGATACCCTTCCCGGTGCCCTGTCGGAGGGGACTTTGGAGCTGGAGGGCTTCTACATCAATATCATTACCTCTCCAATGACTCGTGAGTAGTCTACTTCAGACCTATGGGTCCATAGTTAGTAGCTAGATGGCTTCTTCTCTCTCTTGGATCTTCAATACAAAGTTCTCCATGATCTTCATGGAGATCTATCCGATGTAATCCTCTTTGGCGGTGTGTTTGTCGACATCCGATGAATTGTGGATTTGTGATCAGATTATCTATGAATTATATTTGAGTCTTTGCTGATTTCTTATATGCATGATTTGATATCCTTGTAAGTCTCTCCGAGTCTTGGGTTTTGTTTGGCCAACTAGATCTATGATTCTTGCAATGGGAGAAGTGCTTGGTTTTGGGTTCATACCGTGCGGTGACCTTTCCCAGTGACAGAAGGGGAAGTAAGGCACACATCATGTTGTTGCCATCAAGGGTAACAAGATGGGCTTTCATCATAGATTTGAGATTGTCCATCTACATCACGTCATCTTGCTTAAGGCGTTACTCTGTTCTTATGAACTCAATACACTAGATGCATGCTGGATAGCGGTCGACGTGTGGAGTAATAGTAGTAGATGCAGAAAGTATCGGTCTACTTGTTTTGGACGTGATGCCTATATGTGTGATCATTGCCATAGATAACTTCACGACTTTGCGCGGTTCTATCAATTGCTCGACAGTAATTCGTTCACCCACCGTCTACTTGCTTTCATGAGAGAAGCCACTAGTGAACACTGCAGCCCCCGGGTCTACTCACAATTATCATCTCAGCTTTTACTTTTACTTTGCTTTGTTTACTTTTTTCTTTCAGTTCTCACTTTGCAAACAATCTATATGTTGGAATTATGCCCTAGAGGCAATGATAAATAAGTTATTATTATAATTCCTGTATCAAGATAATCATTTATTATCCATGCTATAATTGTATTGAATGAAGACTTAGATACATGTGTGGATACATAGACAAAACACTGTCCCTAGCAAGCCTCTAGTTGGCTAGCCAGTTGATCAAGGATAGTCAGGGTCTTCTGACTATGTACAAGGTGTTGTTGCTTGATAATTGGATCACGTTATTGGGAGAATCATGTGACGGACTAGACCCAAACTAATAGACGTAGCATGTTGATCGTGTCATTTTGTTGCTACTGTTTTTTGCGTGTCAAGTATTTATTCCTATGACCATGAGATCATATAACTCACTGACACCGGAGGAATTCTTTGTGTGTATCAAACGTCGCAACGTAACTGGGTGACTATAAAGATGCTCTACAGGTATCTCCGAAGGTGTTCGTTGAGTTAGTATGTATCAAGACTGGGATTTGTCACTCCGTGCGACGGAGAGGTATCTCGGGGCCCACTCGGTAATACAACATCACACACAAGCCTTGCAAGCAATGTGACTTAGTGTAAGTTGCGGGATCTTGTATTACGGAACGAGTAAAGAGACTTGCCGGTAAACGAGATTGAAATAGGTATGCGGATACTGACGATCGAATCTCGGGCAAGTAACATACCGAAGGACAAAGGGAATGACATACGGGATTATATGAATCCTTGGCAGTGAGGTTCAAACGATAAGATCTTCGTAGAATATGTAGGATCCAATATGGGCATCCAGGTACCGCTATTGGATATTGACCGAGGAGTCTCTCGAGTCATGTCTACATAGTTCTCGAACCCGCAGGGTCTGCACACTTAAGGTTCGACGTTGTTTTATGCATATTTGAGTTATATGGTTGGTTACCGAATGTTGTTCGGAGTCCCAGATGATATCACGGACGTCACGAGGGTTTCCGGAATGGTCCGGAGATGAAGATTGATATATAGGATGACCTCATTTGATTACCGGAAGGTTTTTGGAATTACCGGGAATGACGAATGGGTTCCGGATGTTCACCGGGGGGGGGGGCATCCCACCCCGAGGAAGCCCATAGGCCTTAGGGGTGCCGCACCAGCCCTTAGTGGGCTGGTCGGCAAGCCCAAGAAGGCCCCTGCGCAGGAATAAAAGAAATCCAAGAGAAAAGAAAAAAAGGGGAAGTGGGAAGGAAGGGAAGGACTCCCCCTTCCAATCCTAGTTGGACTAGGATTGGAGGAGGAATCCTCCTCCCCCCCTTCGTCCGCCCCCCCTTGGGGCTCCTTGAGCCTCAAGGCAAGGCCCCTCCCCTCCCACCTATATATACGGAGGTTTTAGGGCTGATTTGAGACAACTTTTCCACGGCAGCCCGACCACATACCTCCACGGTTTTTCCTCTAGATCGCGTTTCTGCGGAGCTCGGGCGGAGCCCTGCTGAGATTAGATCACCACCAACCTCCAGAGCGCCGTCATGCTGCCGGAGAACTCATCTACCTTTCCATCTCTCTTGCTGGATCAAGAAGGCCGAGATCATCGTCGAGCTGTACGTGTGCTGAACGCGGAGGTGTCGTCCGTTCGGCACTAGATCGGAGCGGATCGTGGGACGGTTCGCGAGGTGGATCGAGGGACGTCAGGACGTTCCACTACATCAACCGCGTTTATTAACGCTTCTGCTGTGCGATCTACAAGGGTACGTAGATCTGAAATCCCCCTCGTAGATGGACATCACCATGATAGGTCTTCGTGCGCGTAGGGAAAACTAAAAAGGAAAACTAAAACAAAGGTAAAGGCAAAAGATGTGATGGTGATACAATACCGGGGCAACTCCCCCAAGCTTGGCAAAAGCCAAGGGGATTGCCTATACCAATGCTCAGTTGTCTTCCTTTGGTGGTGATGGTGGAGTTGTTGCAACATGAGTTTGATCCTCCGTATTCCAAGGCATAGGTGCTCCACCATGGAAAGATGAACGAGTCTCCGGAATCCTCAAATCTGCAGCCAACCTTATTGATTTAAATATATACTCATACTCACAGTTTTGGTTTTGCAGGTCATAGATCTGGCCCTAGAGTTGATCAACCCTGTCATAGAGCCTGGAGAGGTGCTTCCCAATGTCATTGGCATTAATCCTGTGCTTGTTAGTGAACTCCGTGATCATCATGTGGTTGGCGTTGAGTCCACACTCCACCATCCCTTGGCACTTGAAGACTTGTTGCTCCATTGCTTCGAGCCTCGTCTTCATGCTTCCGGTCTTCTTAGGCCCCTCAACATCACGGATGTGCAACATCCCCTCACGCATCTCGATAGATTGAGGGTGTTGCAGTACTTCCGTGAGGTAGGGATTGATGACCTTCTCAAAGATCTTGTCCTTCAGAGCTTTTGGGGAAGTCATAGCGATCTAGATCTGCAACAGAAACATGCTCGAAACGAAAAACAGAGGAAATCTGCATGATGCAGGGGTCAGACCAAACAGAAGTATATATAATGATTTTTCCAGACCAGAAGGAGTACCTTGCACAAAAACGGAGTCCGGGAGGCGCACAAGGTGGCCACAAGCCCTCACGGCGCGGCCAGGGGGTGGGCCCGCGCCGTGCAGGCTTGTCGCCTCCTCGCCCACTTTCCGGACTACTTCCAATTTTTGTATTTTTTCAAATATTTCAGAACGGAGAAAATTTCCTACTGGAAAAGTTTTGGACTCTACTTTCTTACCGAATCACATACCTCTTCGTTTTCGGAGTCTGAAACAGGCTGATAAATGTCCCTTAGGTATTCTTCCGGAGTTATGGTATTGATGATATTGCTTTCAACATTTATGGGAGTACCCGAGATATAATGCTTGATTCTCTGCCCATTTACCACTCTCGGACAATTACCTTCCGTGTTGTTGATCTTGATAGCACCGGAACGATATACTTCCTCAACAACATAGGGACCTTCCCATTTAGAGAGAAGCTTGCCTGCAAAGAATCTTAAACGAGAGTTATATAGCAAGACATAATCACCTACATTGAACTCACGCTTTTGTATCCTCTTATCATGCCACCTCTTAACCTTCTCTTTGAACAGCTTGGCATTCTCATATGCCTGAGTTCTCCACTCATCAAGGGAGCTAATATCAAATAACCTCTTCTCACCGGCAAGTTTGAAATCAAAGTTGACCTCTTTGATGGCCCAATAAGCTTTATGCTCTAGCTCAAGAGGTAAGTGACATACTTTCCCATACACCATTTTGTACGGAGACATGCCCACGGGATTCTTATAGGTAGTTCTATAAGCCCACAGTGCATCATCGAGCTTCTTAGACCAATTCTTTCTAGACCTGTTGACAGTCTTTTGCAGAATCAGTTTAATCTCTCTATTGCTTAGCTCTACTTGACCACTGGACTGAGGGTGATAGGGAGACACAATTCTATGGTTGACATCGTACTTAGCAAGCATTTTACGGAAAGCACCATGAATGAAGTGTGAACCACCGTCGGTCATTAGATATCTAGGGACTCCAAATCTAGGGAAGATAACTTCTTTCAGCATCTTGATAGAAGTGTTATGATCAGCACTACTAGTGGGGATAGCTTCTACCCACATAGTGACGTAATCAACATCAACTAAGATGTGAGTATGCCCATTGGATTTTGGAAAAGGTCCCATATAATCAAACCCCAGACATCAAATGGTTCAATGACAAGTGAATAGTTCATAGGCATTTCCTGACGTTTGCTAATATTACCTATTCTTTGACATTCGTCACAAGACAAGACAAACTTACGGGCATCCTTGAAGAGAGTGGGCCAATAGAAACCTGATTGCAATACCTTGTGTGCAGTTCTATCTCCATCATGGTGTCCTCCGTAGGCCTCGGAGTGACACTTCTGTAGGATCTGTCCCTGTTCATGTTCAGGTACACAACGTCTAATAACACCATCTACTCCTTCCTTATAAAGGTGAGGATCATCCCAAAAGTAATGTCTCAAGTCAAAGAAGAATTTCTTCTTTTGCTGGTGCGTGAAACTAGGTGGTATGTATTTGGCAACGATATAGTTTGCATAATCAGCATACCATGGTGCACTACGTGAAGCATTGATGACATTCAATTGCTCATCGGGAAAGCTATCATCAATAGGTTGTGGGTCATCAAGAGTGTTCTCCAACCTAGACAAATTATCTGCTACTGGGTTATCAGCACCCTTTCTGTCGACAACGTGCAAATCAAATTCCTTTAGCAAGAGAATCCATCTGATAAGTCTAGGTTTAGCGTCCTTCTTCTCCATGAGGTACTTAATAGCAGCATGATCAGTGGGAATAGTGACTTTGGAATCAACTATGTAAGACCTGAACTTTTCACATGCAAACACGACTGCTAAAAATTCCTTCTCCGTAGTGGCATAGTTTCTCTGGGCACTGTTTAGAGTTTTACTAGCATAGTGAATAACATTCAGCTTCTTGTCAACTCTTTGCCCTAGAACAGCACCAACAGCATAATCACTAGTGTCACACATGATCTCAAAAGGTAAGTTCTAGTCACGTGGTTGAACAATAGGTGCAGTTATCAAAGCCCTCTTAAGTATTTCGAAGGCTTCCTCACAATCATCGTCAAAGACAAAAGGAATATCCTTTTGCAAGAGATTGGTAAGAGGCCTAGAAATCTTAGAGAAGTCTTTAATGAACCTTCTATAGAAACCAACATGACCAAGGAAACTTCTTATCCCTTTGATATCTCTGGGGTATGGCATTTTCTCGATTGCATCAACCTTAGCCTTATCGACTTCAATACCTCTTTCAGAAATTTTATGTCCTAAGACGATGCCTTCATTAACCATAAAGTGGCACTTCTCCCAATTCAAGACAAGATTGGTGTCTTTACATCTTTGGAAGACTCGATCAAGGTTGTTGAGGCAATCATCAAAGGAAGACCCGTAAACGGAGAAATCATCCATGAAAACCTCAACAATCTTATCAAAAAAGTCAGAGAATATAGCCATCATACATCTTTGAAAGGTGGCAGGTGCATTACATAAGCCAAAAGGCATACGTCTATAAGCGAAGGTACCGAAAGGGCAGGTGAAAGTGGTTTTCTCCTGATCAGATTGTGCAACTGGTATTTGGGAGAAACCAGAATAACCGTCTAGAAAGCAGAAGGGTGTGTGTTTAGACAACCTTTCTAGCATTTGGTCGATAAAAGGCAAAGGGTAATGATCTTTCCTAGTGGCTTTATTCAATTTCCTAAAATCGGTCACCATCCTATAGCGACTAATAATCCTCTGTGGGCTCAATTCATCCTTATCATTGGGGACAACGGTAATGCCTCCCTTCTTAGGGACGTAATGTACCGGACTCACCCAATCTCTATGAGCAACAGGATAAATGATACCTGCTTCCAGGAGCTTTAGTATTTCTTTTCTCACTACTTCTTTCATCTTAGGATTCAATCTCCTTTGATGATCAGCAACTGGTTTGAAATCAGGATCAGTTTTAATCTTGTGGTGGCATAGGGTAGGACTAATGCCCTTAAGATCATCAAGAGTATATCCAATAGCAGCACGGTGCTTCCTCGGAGTTTTTAGTAACTTCTTTTCTTCATGCTCTGAGAGGCTAGCACTAATAATAACAGGATATATCTCTTTTTCATCAAGATAGGCATACTTAA
This sequence comes from Hordeum vulgare subsp. vulgare, assembly GCF_904849725.1. Classification (NCBI taxonomy): domain Eukaryota; kingdom Viridiplantae; phylum Streptophyta; class Magnoliopsida; order Poales; family Poaceae; genus Hordeum; species Hordeum vulgare. The sequence continues at coordinate 40,974,926 of NC_058524.1, forward strand.
GAGTATCAGGCAACTATTTAAGCTCGAACACAGGATCACCCTTAGGTGGGGTGGATCCCCAAGCAGTTCAACAGGCAGATTATTCTTAAGGATAGGATATTGTTCTAAGACAACTGTATCTATCTCATCCCTTTCATCCATATGCATATCATTTTCATGCTCAAGCAAGTATTGCTCTAAGGGATCAGTAGGAGGCACGACAGTAGAGGCTAAGGCAATAGTTTCATCCCTACTAGGCAACTCCTATTCATGAGGTTGTCTACCAAACTTAAAGAAATTGAACTCATGTGACACACCTTCAAAGCCAACAGTGACAGTTTGCTTCTCACAATCAATATGAGCATTGACGATATTGAGAAAAAGTATGCCAAATATGATGGGACAAAAGCTATCTTGTGCGGTAGCAAGAATGAGGAAATCAACAGGATACTTCGTTTTACCACACAAGACTTCAACATCCCTAACAATTCCCACAGGGCAGATAGTATCTCTATTGGCAAGCTGAATAGTGACATCTATAGGTTCTATCTCAATAGGTGCAATCTCGTCTTTGATTTCATCATATAAGGATTGAGGTATTGAACTAACACTAGCACCCACGTCACATAAGCCATGATAACAATGATCTCCTATCTTAACAGAAACCACAGGCATGCCAACAACATGCCTATGTTTATCTCTAGCGTGAGGTTTAGCAATTCTAGCAGCATCTTCACAGAAGTGAATATTATGTCCCTCAACATCGTCGGACAGAAGATCTTTGATAATATGAATGCTAGGTTCAACTCTAATTAGCTCAGGGGGTGTAGGTGTTCTAATATAGCCTCTACGTATCACAGTTGAAGCTTTAGAATGATCCTTTATCCTAACAGGGAAAGGTGGTTTCTCAATGTAAGCACTGGGAACAACATGATCATTATAGGCAATGACTTTCTCTTCAACTGGAGCGGGTTTAACTACATTGACTTCTAAAGGAGGAGTATATTTAAACCACTACTCTTTGGGGAGATCAATATGAGCAGCAAAGGATTCACACAATGAAGCTACTATCTCAGAGTCAAGTCCATACTAACCGCTAAAATCACTAAAGTATTTGTCTCAACAAAGGATTTAACGCAATCAAACGTGAAATTCATACCTGACTCCTTACCTTCTTCAAGCTCCCAATCTTCAGAGTTGCGTTTAATTCTCTCCAATAAATTCCATTTGAAGTCAATATCTCTCTTCATAAAGGAACCGGTACAAGAAGTGTCAAGCATGGTGCGATCATCATGAGAAAGCCGGGCATATAAGTTCTGAATGATAATTTCTCTCGAGAGCTCAAGATTGGGGCATGAATATAGCATTGATTTAAGCCTCCCACAAGCTTGAGCGATGCTTTCTATGTCACGAGGCCAAAAATTATAAATATAATTCCGATCATGATGTACTAAATGCATAGGATAAAACTTTTGATGAAATTCAAATTTCAACCGATTGTAGTCCCATGATCCAGTATCATCACAGAGCCTATACCATGTCAACGCCTTATCCTTCAAAGATAAAGGAAAGACCTTCTTCTTGACCTCATCCTCGGGCACACCTGCAAGCTTAAATAAACCACAAACTTCATCTACATAGATTAGATGCAAGTCTGGATGTGATGTTCCATCTCCTGTAAAAGGATTAGCCAGCAGTTTCTCAAGCATACCCGAAGGAAATTCAAAGCAAATATTTTCAGTAGGTGCAGCAGGTTGAGGAGCAACCATTCGTGCTTCCGTTCGAGGTGAAGATACCCCGAACAAGCCCCTGAAAGGATTAGTATCCATAGTGACAAGTGACAATAAATTTCAGCACGCTATATGAATGTTTCCTTACCAAGTTCCACTTACCAAAGGCGCTTCACTCCCGGGCAACGGCGCCAGAAAAGAGTCTTGATGACCCACAAGTATAGGGGATCAATCGTAGTCCATTCGATAAGTAAGAGTGTCGAACCCAATGAGGAGCAGAAGGATCTGACAAGTGGTTTTCAGCAAGGAAATATCTGCAAGCACTGAAATTGTCGGTAACAAGTGATTGTGTGGTGAGATGATTCGTAGCGAGCAACAAGTAACAAAAGTAGCAACGGTGCAGCAAAGTGGCCCAATCCCTTTTGTAGAAAGGGACAAGCCTGGACAAAGTCTTATAGGAGGAAAAACGCTCCTGAGGACACACGGGAATTTCTGTCATGCTAGTTTCATCATGTTCATATGATTCGCGTTCGTTACTTTGATAGTTTGATATGTGGGTGGACCGGCGCTTGGGTACTGCCCTTACTTGGACAAGAATCCCACTTATGATTAACCCCTCTCGCAAGCATCCGCAACTACGAAAGAAGAATTAAGACAAAGTCTAACCATAGCATTAAACTAGTGGATCCAAATCAGTCCCTTATGAAGCAACGCATAAACTAGGGTTTAAGTTCTGTCACTCTAGCAACCCATCATCTACTAACTACTTCCCAATGCCTTCCACTAGGCCCAAATAATGGTGAAGTGTTATGTAGTCGACGTTCACATAACACCACTAGAGGAAAAACAACATACAACTTATCAAAATACCGAACGAAAACCAAATTCACATCACTACTATTTGCATGACTTATCCCATGTCCTCAGGAACAAAAGTAACTACTCACAAAGCATAATCATATTCATGATCAGAGAGGTAATGAGTAGCATCAAGGATCTGAACATAAACTCTTCCACCAAATAATCCAACTAGCATCAACTACCAAGAGTAATCAACACTACTAGCAACCTTACAAGTACCAATCGGAGTCGCGAGACGGAGATTGGTTACAAGTGATGAACTAGGGTTTGGAGATGAGATGGTGCTGATGAAGATGTTGATGGTGACGAGTCCCCTCCGATGAGAGGTGTGTTGGTGATGACGATGGCGACGATTTCCCCCTCCGGGAGGGAAGTTTCCCCGGCAGGATCGTCCTGTCGGAGCTCTAGATTGGTTCCGCTCAAGTTCCGCCTCGTGGCAGCGGTGAAACCACGAAAAAGCTCCTCTCTGATTTTTTTCCTGGACGAAACCCTCCATATAGCAAAAGAGGGGGGCTAGTGGGCCAATGGGCTGCCCACAAGCCCCCATGGCGCGGCCTCGGGGGGTGGTTGCGCCGTGCTGGATTGTGGGCACCCCCTGGTGCCCCTGTGGCACTTCTTCGGCCCAGTATTTTTGATAAATTGGGAAAAAAATCCCCGTTGATTTTCATGGCGTTTGGAGTTGCCGAGAATTGCTATCTCAACTTTGCTCCACTTTCAGGCAGAATTCCAGCTGCCGGTATTCTCCCTCTTCATGTAAACCTTGCAAAATAAGAGAGAAAAGGCATAAGAATTGTACCGTGAAGTGAAATAACAGCCAAAGAAGCGATAAATATCAACATGAAAACATCATGCAAAATGGATGTATGAGGTAGCAAGAAGAATTTCTGGCGTCGTTGCCCGGGAGCATCAAGTGAAGCTTATCCAAGTAACCGTCGCAAACTCATCTCTTGCATTTACTTTTTTGCCTCTCGTTTTCCTCTCCCCCACTTCTGAAAAACAAAAATTTACAAAAATATTTGCCTTTTTCGTTCGCCCTTTTCTTTCGCTTGCTTTCTGTTCGCTTGTGTGCTTGTCTGCTTGCTGATGTCACCATGACTGAAAACACCAAACTTTGTGACTTCTCGAATACTAATAATAATGATTTTATTAGTACTCCCATTGCTCCGCCACTAGTGCGGAATCATATGAAATCAATGCTGCTTTGCTGAATCTTGTTATGAAAGAGCAATTCTCCGGCCTTCCTAATGAAGATTCTGCATCCCATCTTAATACCTTCATTGAGTTATGCGATATGCAAAAGAAGAAATATGTGGATAATGATGTGATTAAATTGAAGCTATTTCCGTTCTCGTTGCGAGATCGAGCAAAAACTTGGTTTTCATCTTTGCCCAAAAATAGTATTGATTCTTGGAACAAATGCAAAGATGCTTATATTGTTGGAATTATGCCCTAGAGGCAATAATAAATGTATAGTTATTATTATAATTCCTGTATCAAGATAATAGTTTATTATCCATGCTATAATTGTATTGAATGAAGACTCATTTACATGTGTGGATACATAGACAAAACACCGTCCCTAGCATGCCTCTAGTTGGCTAGCCAGTTGATCGATGATAGTCAGTGTCTTCTGATTATGAACAAGGTGTTGTTGCTTGATAACTGGATCACGTCATTGGGAGAATCACGTGATGGACTAGACCCAAACTAATAGACGTAGCATGTTGATCGTGTCATTTTGTTGCTACTGTTTTCTGCGTGTCAAGTATTTATTCCTATGACCATGAGATCATATAACTCACTGACACCGGAGGAATGCTTTGTGTGTATCAAACGTCGCAACGTAACTGGGTGACTATAAAGATGCTCTACAGGTATCTCCGAAGGTGTTAGTTGAGTTAGTATGGATCAAGACTGGGATTTGTCACTCCGTGTGACGGAGAGGTATCTCGGGGCCCACTCGGTAATACAACATCACACACAAGCCTTGCAAGCAATGTAACTTAGTGTAAGTTGCGGGATCTTGTATTACGGAACGAGTAAAGAGACTTGCCGGTAAACGAGATTGAAATAGGTATGCGGATACTGACGATCGAATCTCGGGCAAGTAACATACCGAAGGACAAAGGGAATGACATACGGGATTATACGAATCCTTGGCACTGAGGTTCAAACGATAAGATCTTCGTAGAATATGTAGGATCCAATATGGGCATCCAGGTCCCGCTATTGGATATTGACCGAGGAGTCTCCCGGGTCAAGTCTACATAGTTCTCGAACCCGCAGGGTCTGCACACTTAAGGTTCGACGTTGTTTTATGCGTATTTGAGTTATATGGTTGGTTACCGAATGTTGTTCGGAGTCCCAGATGAGATCACGGACGTCACGAGGGTTTCCGGAATGGTCCGGAAATGAAGATTGATATATAGGATGACCCCATTTGATTTCCGGAAGGTTTTCGGAGTTACCGGGAATGTACCGGGAATGACGAATGGGTTCCGGGAGTTCACCGGGGGGGGGGGGGGGGCAACCCACCCCGGGGAAGCCCATAGGCTTTGGGGAGACACACCAGCCCTTAGTTGGCTGGTGGGACAGCCCCAAAGGGGCCTATGCGCCAAGAGAAGAAAATCAAAGGAAAAGAAAAAAAAAGAGGGAAGAAGTGGGAAGGGAGGGGGACTCCTCCCACCAAACCAAGTCCAATTCGGTTTGGGGGGGGAGTCCTCCCCCCCTTGGCTCGGCCGACCCCTTGGGAGTCCCTTGGACCCCAAGGCAAGGTCCCCCTCCCTCCTCCTATATATATGGGGCTTTTAGGGCAGATTTGAGACGACTTTCTCACGGCTTCCCGAGCACATACCTCCATAGTTTTTCCTCTAGATCGCGTTTCTGCGGAGCTCGGGCGGAGCACTGCTGAGACGAGATCATCACCAACCTCCGAAGCGCCGTCACGCTGCCGGAGAACTCTTCTACCTCTCCGTCTCTCTTGCTGGATCAAGAAGGCCGAGATCATCGTCGAGCTGTACGTGTGCTGAACGCGGAGGTGCCGTCCGTTCGGTACTAGATCGTGGGACTGATCGCGGGATTGTTTGCGGGGCGGATCGAGGGACGTGAGGACGTTCCACTACATCAACCGCGTTCTCTAAACGCTTCTGCTGTACGGTCTACAAGGGTACGTAGATCACTCATCCCCTCTCGTAGATGGACATCACCATGATAGGTCTTCGTGCGCGTAGGAAAATTTTTGTTTCCCATGCGACGTTCCCCAACAGTGGTATCAGAGCTAGGTTCATGCGTAGATGTCTTCTCGAGTAGAACACAAAAGGTTTTGTGGGCGGTGATGTGCGTTTTGCTGCCCTCCTTAGTCTTTTCTTGATTCCGTGGTATTGTTGGATTGAAGCGGCTTGGACCGACATTACTCGTACGCTTACGAGAGACTGGTTTCATCGTTACGAGTAACCCCCTTTGCTCAAAGATGACTGGCAAGTGTCGGTTTCTCCAACTTTAGTTGAATCGGATTTGACCGAGGAGGTCCTTGGATGAGGTTAAATAGCAACTCATATATCTCCGTTGTGGTGTTTGCGTAAGTAAGATGCGATCCTACTAGATACCCTTGGTCACCACGTAAAACATGCAACAACAAAATTAGAGGACGTCTAACTTGTTTTTGCAGGGTATGATTGTGATGTGATATGGCCAACGATGTGATGTGATATATTGGATGGATGAGATGATCATGTTGTAATAGAAATATCGACTTGCACGTCGATGGTACGGCAACCGACAGGAGCCATAGGGTTGTCTTTATACTAACATATGTGCTTGCAGATGCGTTTACTATTTTGCTAGGATGTAGCTTTAGTAGTGATAGCATGAGTAGCACGACAACCACGATGGAAACACGTTGATGGATGATCATGGTGTGGCGCCGGTGACAAGAAGATCGTGCCGGTGCTTTGGTGATGGAGATCAAGAAGCACGTGATGATGGCCATATCATGTCACTTATGAATTGCATGTGATGTTAATCCTTTTATGCACCTTATTTTGCTTAGAACGACGGTAGCATTATGAGGTGATCTCTCACTAAAATTTCAAGACGAAATAGTGTTCTCCCCGACTGTGCACCGTTGCTACAGTTCGTCGTTTCGAGACACCACGTGATGATCGGGTGTGATAGACTCAACATTCACATACAACGGGTGCAAAACAGTTGCGCACGCGGAACACTCGGGTTAAGCTTGACGAGCCTAGCATGTGCAGACATGGCCTCGGAACACATGAGACCGAAAGGTCGATCATGAATCATATAGTTGATATGATTAGCATAGGGATGCTTACCACTGAAACTATACTCAACTCACGTGATGATCGGACTTGGGATAGTGTAAGTGGATCATGAACCACTCAAATGACTAGAGAGATGTACTTTTTGAGTGGGAGTTTAGCATATAATTTGATTAAGTTGAACTCTAATTATCTTGAACATAGTCTAAGTCCACTTTGAATATATTTGTGTTGTAGATCATGGCTCACGCAAGTGTCATCCTGAATTTTAATACGTTCCTAGAGAAAGCTAAGTTGAAAGATGATGGAAGCAATTTTGTAGACTGGGCTCGTAATCTTAAGCTAATCTTACAAGCTGGAAAGAAGGATTATGTCCTTAATGATGCGCTAGGAGATGAACCACCCGCTACGGCTGATCAGGATGTTAAGAACGCTAGGTTAGCACGAAAGGAGGACTACTCAATAGTTCAATGTGCAGTATTGTATGGCTTGGAACCGGGACTTCAACGTCGCTTTGAGCGTCATGGAGCATTTGAGATGTTCCAGGAGTTGAAGTTTATCTTTCAGAAGAACGCCCGGATCGTGAGGTATGAGACCTCCGATAAATTCTATGCTTGCAAGATGGAGGAAAACTCGTCTGTCAGTGAACATGTGCTCAAAATGTCTGGGTACTCAAACCGTCTAGCTGAACTGGGGATTGAACTCCCGCAAGAAGCTATCACTGACAGAATCCTTCAATCACTGCCGCCAAGCTATAAAGGCTTTGTGTTGAACTACAACATGCAAGGGATGAACAAGTCTCCCGGCGAGTTGTTTGCGATGCTGAAAGTCGCAGAGTCTGAACTCCGTAAAGAGCATCAAGTGTTGATGGTGAGCAAGACCACTAGTTTCAAGAGAAACGGCAAAGGCAAGAAGGGCAATTCGAAGAAGAGCGGCAAGCCTGTTGCGAATCCGCCGAAGAAGCCCAAAGCTGGACCTAAGCCTGAAACAGAGTGCTTCTATTGCAAGGGTATGGGTCACTGGAAGCGCAATTGCCCCAAGTATCTGGCAGATAAGAAGGCGGGCAAAGAGAAATCAGGTATATTTGATATACATGTTATTGATGTGTACTTAACCGGCTCTCGTAGTAGTGCCTGGGTATTTGATACCGGTTCTGTTGCTCACATTTGCAACTCGAAGCAGGAACTGCGGAATAGACGAAGGCTGGCGAAAGACGAAGTGACGATGCGCGTAGGAAACGGTTCCAAGGTTGATGCAATCGCCGTCGGCACAGTGTCACTTCAGCTACCATCGGGATTAGTGATGAACTTAGATCATTGTTATTTAGTGCCTGCGTTGAGCATGAACATTATATCTGGATCTTGTTTATTGCGAGACGGTTACTCTTTTAAGTCTGAGAATAATGGTTGTTCTATTTCTATGAGTAACATCTTTTATGGTCATGCACCGAATGTGAGAGGATTGTTCATATTGAATCTTGATAGCGACACACATATACATAACACTGAGACCAAAAGAGTTAGAGTGAACAATGATAGCGCCATATTTTTGTGGCACTGCCGCTAGGGTCATATTGGTGTAAAGCGCATGAAGAAACTCCATGCTGATGGACTTTTGGAGTCACTTGACTTTGATTCACTTGACACGTGCGAACCATGCCTCATGGGCAAGATGACTAAGACTCCGTTCTCCGGAACAATGGAGCGTGCAAGTGACTTGTTGGAAATCATACATACCGATGTGTGTGGTCCAATGAGCGTGGAGGCACGCGGCGGATATCGTTATTTTCTCACCTTCACTGACGATTTAAGTAGATATGGTTATGTCTACTTGATGAAGCACAAGTCTGAAACATTTGAAAAGTTCAAGCAATTTCAGAGTGAAGTGGAAAATCATCGTAACAAGAAGATCAAGTTCCTACGGTCTGATCGTGGGGGTGAATATCTGAGTTTCGAGTTTGGTACCCACTTAAGACAATGTGGAATTGTTTCGCAGTTAACACCGCCTGGAACACCACAGCGTAATGGTGTGTTCGAACGTCGTAATCGTACTTTGTTAGAGATGGTGCGATCTATGATGTCTCTTACTGATTTGCCGTTATCATTTTGGGGTTATGCATTAGAAACAGCTGCATTCACTTTAAATAGGGCATCATCGAAATCCGTTGAGACGACACCGTACGAACTGTGGTATGGCAAAAGGCCAAAGTTGTCGTTTCTTAAAGTTTGGGGATGTGATGCTTATGTCAAAAAGCTTCAGCCTGAAAAGCTGGAACCCAAAGCGGAAAAGTGCATCTTCATAGGTTACCCAAAGGAGACAGTTGGGTACACCTTCTATCTCAAATCCGAGGGCAAAGTGTTTGTTGCTAAGAACGGAACTTTTCTCGAGAAGGAGTTTCTCTCGAGAGAATTGAGTGGGAGGAAGATAGAACTTGACGAGGTTGTCGAACCTCTCATCCCTCTGGATGGTGGCGCAGGGCAAGGGGAAACCTCTGTCAGTGCGACGCCGGTTGAGGAGGAAGTTAATGATGATGATCATGAAACTCCAGTTCAGGTTTCTGTTGAACCACGCAGGTCGACGAGATCATGCGCTGCTCCAGAGTGGTACGGTAATCCCGTCTTATCAATCATGTTGTTAGACAACAATGAACCTGCAAATTATGAAGAAGCAATGGTGGGCCCAGATTCCAACAAATGGCTAGAAGCCATGAAATCCGAGATAGGATCCATGTATGAGAACAAAGTGTGGACTTTGGAGATACTACCTGAGGGCCGCAAGGCTATTCAGAACAAATGGATCTTTAAGAAGAAGACGGACGCTAACGGTAATGTGACCGTTTATAAAGCTCGACTTGTGGAAAAGGGTTTTTCACAAGTTCCAGGAGTTGACTACGATGAGACCTTCTCACCCGTAGCGATGCTTAAGTCCGTCAGAATCATGTTAGCAATAGCTGCATTTTTCGATTATGAAATCTGGCAGATGGATGTCAAAACGGCGTTCCTTAACGGTTTCCTTAAGGAAGAGTTGTATATGATGCAACCCGAAGGTTTTGTCGATCCTAAAAATGCTGACAAAGTGTGCAAGCTCCAGCGATCCATTTATGGACTGGTGCAAGCATCTCGGAGTTGGAATAAACGCTTTGATGAGGTGATCAAAGCATTTGGGTTTATACAAGTGGTTGGAGAATCTTGTATTTACAAGAAAGTGAGTGGGAGCTCTGTGGCGTTTCTAATATTATATGTGGATGACATATTACTGATTGGAAACAATGTAGAGCTTTTGGAGAGCATAAAAGGTTACTTGAATAAAAGTTTCTCTATGAAGGACCTAGGAGAAGCTGCTTACATACTAGGCATTAAGATCTATAGGGATAGATCAAAACGCCTGATAGGACTTTCACAAAGCACATACCTTGATAAAGTTTTGAAGAGGTTCAAAATGGAACAGTCCAAGAAAGGGTTCTTGCCAGTGTTACAAGGTACGAGATTGAGTAAGACTCAGTGCCCAGCAACTGATGAAGATAGAGAGCATATGTGCTCCGTCCCCTATGCTTCAGCCATAGGCTCTATCATGTATGCAATGCTGTGCACTAGACCGGATGTTAGCCTGGCCATAAGTATGGCAGGTAGGTTCCAGAGTAATCCAGGAGTGGATCACTGGACGGCGGTCAAGAATATCCTGAAGTACCTGAAAAGGACTAAGGAGATGTTTCTCGTGTATGGAGGTGACGAAGAGCTCGCCGTAAAAGGTTACGTCGATGCAAGCTTTGACACAGATCCGGACGACTCTAAGTCGCAAACCGGATACATATTTATTCTTAATGGGGGTGCAGTAAGCTGGTGCAGTTCCAAGCAAAGCGTCGTAGCAGATTCTACATGTGAAGCAGAGTACATGGCTGCCTCGGAGGCGGCTAAGGAGGGTGTCTGGATGAAGCAGTTCATGACGGATCTTGGAGTGGTGCCAAGTGCACTGGATCCAATAACCTTGTTTTGTGACAACACTGGTGCCATTGCCTTAGCAAAGGAACCAAGGTTTCACAAGAAGACCAGACACATCAAACGACGCTTCAACCTCATCCGCGACTACGTCGAGGAGGAGGACGTAAATATATGCAAAGTGCACACAGATCTGAATGTAGCAGACCCGCTGACTAAACCTCTTCCACGGCCAAAACATGATCGACACCAGAACTGTATGGGTGTTAGATTTATTACAATGTAATTCACATGGTGATGTGAGGGCTAGATTATTGACTCTAGTGCAAGTGGGAGACTGTTGGAATTATGCCCTAGAGGCAATAATAAATGTATAGTTATTATTATAATTCCTGTATCAAGATAATAGTTTATTATCCATGCTATAATTGTATTGAATGAAGACTCATTTACATGTGTGGATACATAGACAAAACACCGTCCCTAGCATGCCTCTAGTTGGCTAGCCAGTTGATCGATGATAGTCAGTGTCTTCTGATTATGAACAAGGTGTTGTTGCTTGATAACTGGATCACGTCATTGGGAGAATCACGTGATGGACTAGACCCAAACTAATAGACGTAGCATGTTGATCGTGTCATTTTGTTGCTACTGTTTTCTGCGTGTCAAGTATTTATTCCTATGACCATGAGATCATATAACTCACTGACACCGGAGGAATGCTTTGTGTGTATCAAACGTCGCAACGTAACTGGGTGACTATAAAGATGCTCTACAGGTATCTCCGAAGGTGTTAGTTGAGTTAGTATGGATCAAGACTGGGATTTGTCACTCCGTGTGACGGAGAGGTATCTCGGGGCCCACTCGGTAATACAACATCACACACAAGCCTTGCAAGCAATGTAACTTAGTGTAAGTTGCGGGATCTTGTATTACGGAACGAGTAAAGAGACTTGCCGGTAAACGAGATTGAAATAGGTATGCGGATACTGACGATCGAATCTCGGGCAAGTAACATACCGAAGGACAAAGGGAATGACATACGGGATTATACGAATCCTTGGCACTGAGGTTCAAACGATAAGATCTTCGTAGAATATGTAGGATCCAATATGGGCATCCAGGTCCGGCTATTGGATATTGACCGAGGAGTCTCTCGGGTCATGTCTACATAGTTCTCGAACCCGCAGGGTCTGCACACTTAAGGTTCGACGTTGTTTTATGCGTATTTGAGTTATATGGTTGGTTACCGAATGTTGTTCGGAGTCCCGGATGAGATCACGGACGTCACGAGGGTTTCCGGAATGGTCCGGAAACGAAGATTGATATATAGGACGACCTCATTTGATTACCGGAAGGTTTTCGGAGTTACCGGGAATGTACCGGGAATGACGAATGGGTTCCGGGAGTTCACCGGGGGGGCAACCCACCCCGGGGAAGCCCATAGGCTTTGGGGAGACACACCAGCCCTTAGTGGGTTGGTGGGACAGCCCCGAAAGGGGCCTATGCGCCAAGAGAAGAAAATCAAAGGAAAAAAAAAAGAGGGAAGAAGTGGGAAGGGAGGGGGACTCCTCCCACCAAACCAAGTCCAACTCGGTTTGGGGGGGGAGTCCTCCCCCCCTTGGCTCGGCCGACCCCTTGGGAGTCCCTTGGACCCCAAGGCAAGGCCCCCCTCCCTCCTCCTATATATATGGGGCTTTCAGGGCAGATTTGGGACGACTTTCTCACGGCTGCCCGACCACATACCTCCATAGTTTTTCCTCTAGATCGCGTTTCTGCGGAGCTCGGGCGGAGCCCTGCTGATACGAGATCATCACCAACCTCCGGAGCGCCGTCACGCTGCCGGAGAACTCTTCTACCTCTCCGTCTCTCTTGCTGGATCAAGAAGGCCGAGATCATCGTCGAGCTGTACGTGTGCTGAACGCGGAGGTGCCGTCCGTTCGGTACTAGATCGTGGGACTGATCGCGGGATTGTTCGCGGGGCGGATCGAGGGACGTGAGGACGTTCCACTACATCAACCGCGTTCTCTAAACGCTTCTGCTGTATGATCTACAAGGGTACGTAGATCACTCATCCCCTCTCGTAGATGGACATCACCATGATAGGTCTTCGTGCGCGTAGGAAAATTTTTGTTTCCCATGCGACGTTCCCCAACATATATATCCAAGTATTTTCCTCCGGCTAAGATTACCTCTCTCCGTAATGATATCATGAATTTTAAGCAACTAGATCATGAACATGTTGCACAATCTTGGGAGAGAATGAAATTGATGATTAGAAATTGTCTCGCTCATGGCTTGAGTCTTTGGATGATTATACAAATCTTCTATGCTGGTTTGAATTTTGCTTGTAGAAATATCTTGGACTCCGCCTCCCGTGGAACCTTCATGGAAATCACATTAGGAGAATCCACAAAACTCCTAGACAATATCATGACAAACTATTCTCAGTGGCACACTGAAAGGTCACCTACTAGTAAAAAAGTACACGCTATAGAAGAAATTAACTCGTTGAGTGCTAAGATGGATGAGTTAATGAAATTGTTTGCTAGTAAAGGTGCTCCTTTGGATCCAATTGATATGCCCTTGTCTTCCTTGATTGAGCGTAGCAATGAAATCTTGGATGTTAATTTTGTTGGTAGGAATAATTTTGGCAACAACAATGCTTTTAGAGGAAACTATATTCCTAGGCCTTTCCCTAGTAATCCCTCTAATAACTTTGGCAACTCCTACAACAATGCTCATGGAAATTACAATAAATTACCCTCTGATCTAGAGAGTAATATTAAAGAGTTTATCAACTCGCAAAAGATTTTCAATGCGTCCATAGAAGAAAAACTACTCAAAGTTGATGATTTGGCTAGGAGCGTTGATAGAATGTCTCTTGATATTGATGCTTTGAAAGTTAGATGTGCTCCTCCCAAGATAAATATGGATGAAACTTTGAAAGCTATGCGTGTTTCCATGAATGAGAGTAAAGAAAGAACCGCCCAAATTCGTGCTAGACATGAATGGCTTAAAAAGGCGTGTTCTCGTGATGAGAATCACGAAGATCTTAAAGTGCTTGGTGTGACTCCCATTGAATCCTTTGTTGGGGAAAATCGCATGGGAAATAAAAAAAATTCCTACGCGCACGAAGACCTATCATGGTGATGTCCATCTACGAGAGGGGATGTTCGATCTACGTACCCTTGTAGACCGCACAGCAGAAGCGTTAGTGAACGCGGTTGATGTAGTGGAACGTCCTCACGTCCCTCGATCCGCCCCGCGAACCGTCCCGCAATCAGTCCCACGATGTAGTGCCGAACGGACGGCACCTCCGCGTTCAGCACACGTACAGCTCGACGATGATCTCGGCCTTCTTGATCCAGCAAGAGAGACAGAGAGCTAGATGAGTTCTCCGGCAGCGTGACGGCGCTCCAGAGGTTGGTGGTGATCTTATCTCAGCAGGGCTCCCCCCGAGCTCCGCAGAAACGCGATCTAGAGGTAAAACCGTGGAGATATGTGGTCGGGCTGCCGTGGCAAAGTTGTCTCAAATCAGCCCTAAAACCTTCGTATATATAGGGGGAGGAGGGGGAGCCTTGCCTTGGGGTCCAAGGACTCCCAAGGGGGTCGGCCGAGCCAAGGGGGGCAACCCTCCCCTTCCAAACCGAGTCCAACTAGGTTTGGAAGGAGGAGTCCTTCCCCCTTTTCCCACCTCCCCTTTTTTTCTCTTTGATTTTCTTCCTATGGCGCATAGGGCCTTCTTGGGCTGTCCCACCAGCCCACTAAGGGCTGGTGCGCCACCCCCAACGCCTATGGGCTTCCTCGGGGTGGGTTGCCCCCCCCCCCCCCCCCCCGGTGAACACCCGGAACCAATTCGTCATTCCCGGTACATTCCCAGTAACTTCGAAAACCTTCCGGTAATCAAATGAGGTCATCCTATATATCAATCTTCATTTCTGGACCATTCTAGAAACCCTCGTGACATCCGTAATCTCATCCGGGACTCCGAACAACATTCGGTAACCAACCATATAACTCAAATACGCATAAAACAACGTCGAACCTTAAGTGTGCAGACCCTGCGTGTTCGAGAACTATGCAGACATGACCCGAGAGACTCCTCGGTCAATATCCAATAGCGGAACCTGGATGCCCATATTGGATCCTACATATTCTACGAAGATCTTATCGTTTGAACCTCAGTGCCAAGGATTCATATAATCCCGTATGTCATTCCCTTTGTCCTTCGGTATGTTACTTGCCCGAGATTCGATCGTCAGTATCCGCATACCTATTTCAATCTCGTTTACCGGCAAGTCTCTTTGCTTGTTCCGTAATACAAGATCCCGCAACTTACACTAAGTCACATTGCTTGCAAGGTTTGTGTGTGATGTTGTATTAACGAGTGGGCCCCGAGATACCTCTCCGTCACACGGAGTGACAAATCCCAGTCTCGATCCATACTAACTCAACGAACACCTTCGGAGATACCTGTAGAGCATCTTTATAGTCACCCAGTTACGTTGCGACGTTTGATACACACAAAGTTGAAAGTGCGTTATATCGACTAGAGGGGGGTGAATAGGAGATTTTTAGAATTTCATCACCGAGGAAATTCCTTTTGAGGAAATTCCTCACTGATGACTAACTTACAGCAGAAACAGTAAAGGATCAGACGTGCAAACATTCACACCAGCAGTATTTCAGAGTGAAGAATGTGAAAACAGATTGCACAGTAAGCAGGCACGCAGAATACAGATGATGATTAACTATTGCGAAGAATTTGGGGTTGAGGAAATTCAGAGAAAGTCTTCAACAAATTCTTCAAATAGTCACAGTGAAAGTCATCAACACATAATACAGAGAAAGTAAAGAGTTGAGGAATTAGAACCCGATTCTCAGAGAAGACAGTCGTTGATGACCCAGTTCCAACTGTTGTGATAGTTGTACATCTGGTTTGGAGCGACTTGGTATTGAAACCAAAGGACACCCAGTCCCGGGACACACAGTCCCTACCGTATTCTCCTTGAGCTAAGGACACACAGTCCTCGCCCAACACTCGTGGTAAGTCTTCAGGGCAGACTTCCAAACGCTCACAAACTCGGTCACCCGGCGATCCACAATTACCTGCTGGATTGCTCTAGACCATGACACCTAACCGTCTGGAGGATGCATAGTCCTCAAAGGTAAAAGGCTTCAGTCCCACACAGGAACAACTTCTTCAGTGATGCTCAATCACTAGGTTTGGTTTTTGGTTCGGTGGGTGGTGTATTTCCTTACTGATGAATTACTCTCGAAGGCTCTGAGGAATTTGGGTTGCTCTTATGACAAGTGTCAGTTTCTAACGGAGCAGCCAACCAGCTAGTGGTTGTGGGGGTGGCTATTTATAGCCTGGGAGCATCCTGACATGATTTGACACTAACGCCCTTAAATAATATGACCGTTGGAGTGGATAAGACCAGTGACTTGGCGTGGTTATCGAAACGGTCGGGACCCTGAACTGTGAGAGTCCTCATGTCACTCATATTCCTCACTTGAGGCTTTTGGTAGGATTAGGCTTGGGTTGAGCATCATGAGGAAATCCATTCCATAGTGTTACTTTGACCCCCTTTAACAGTATGGTGTTCCTATTCATCAAATGCAAAGAAAGTAAAACAGAAAACGTAAATCTTCACGCTTCAATTTCTTCAGAATGATTTTCTTCAGGAACCACCGGTCTTCTTAATATTAGTGTCTTCATGAGGAATATCAATTTCATCGTAGATTCCTCGCGATTTATTTCTTCAGCTTCAGACCAATTTCTTCAACTGAAGATATACATTTTTAGGGGTCGATATTCTTCAAATATCTCAAACTCCTCAATGACTTATAGATCCCATGTACACTTGTAAACACATTAGATACTTAACCTATAAGTCTTCAAACCACCAAAATCACTAAGGGACACTAGATGCACTTACAATCTCCCCCTTTTTGGTGGTTGATGACAATTAGGTTAAGTCTTCAACAGGGATCAAAAATATGAAGTGTAAATACTCATTTGAGGAATTTGAAAACAAGATTCACAGAGACTCCCCCTGAAGATGTGCATACCTTGAGGATTTTGCTTTTATAGCAGATGCACATTGATGATTTATATCATGGAGATCTCCCCCTGAGTCTTGTAAATCATGCATACATATAACATATCATATGAAGAAAATGAAGATGCATGATGGCAAATGGTATCTGACGAATTCCAGCATGCGTGCATTAAAACTTGAGGGATAAGCATGCGAAGAAAAGCGTTCAAAAGCGTCAGAGTACCATCGGGCTTAAGTTACAACTCATTACATAAAAACTTCAGAAGAACCAAGAGTTTGTAACTTAAATATAGTTCATAAGCCCCAAAAATATCCCGCTTGAAGACTAACTCTTGAGTTTCTCCCCCTTTGTCATCAAGTGACAAAAAGGGACAAACTGAGGACTAACGCCCGTGAAGACTTCATTTCTTGGCGGTTGATGAAGAGCCGTGACGCTTCTTGGGGGTAGTCTTCTTCCTTGGGCCGGTTGCTGTGTCGAGTTGTTCCTCATCAGATTCAGCGGTGCGAAATGAAGAAAAGGAGTTGTATTCAAGGTCTGGCACTGGAATGGGCCTGAACTTCCTCTTGGGAGGCCACGACCAGTCAAAGTCCTGCTCAAAGTTCATTTCTTCAAGCTCAGTCTGAGTCTTCAGATGTGCAAGTGTAGCCCAGGTGCGATCGAAAACCTCATGCAGATAGTGATGATTAATCTTCACAGAGTTCTGAGTTTCAGTGAGGGTTTTCACAATGGCACCAAACTGGCGTTTGACCCATTTGTGGTTGTGATCCACCTTCCGGTGAAGACTGAGGAGAAGCTCTCTGGTGGTTAGCACGTGAGGAGGAACAGGGCTTGCTGGACGAGTCTCAGTATCATCCCATGAAGAATATGCGTCTGGCTCTTTGAACTGGCCATCAAGGGGCCTGCTGCCTTCTTCAATCATAGATTTTCCTTTTCCTTCGATGGGCTCGAAAGTCTTCTTGTTTACCTGGATAGGAGGCATATAACCCATGTGGTTTTGGAAATCAGCATGGAAGTTGATGCCTGTCCTTGTCCTGATGAATCTCATGATCCATAGGGCATAAATCTTGTGATCATAGGGGCACATGGCATTGTCAGCCAAAGTCCTCAAGAAGAAATCATGGATATTGATAGGAATACTGTGAATGATGTTGAAGAGGATATTCTTCATGAGGCCGACAACATCTTCTTCATCGTCATGGCCTTTGATTGGCGCAAGCACACTGCAGAGGATTCTGTAGACAGACCGTGGTGTGTACTTGAGCTCATGGACGAGGAATGTGGTTCTTGAGGGTTTTCCTGCAGCCAAAGGCTTCATGAGGACTTCCATCATTCCATTTGGCAGCTCACACTCACCATAAAGCTTCACTGCCCCGTCTGAGGGAATTGGTACGGGCAGTTCTCTGAGGAGTTCAGAAGCAGGAGCCTTGTAGTGAGTGTTTTGGGTCATCCAATCAAACACCCAAGTGTTGATGTCATCAGCGTTGCCAGAGATGTGCAGAGTTGCATAGAAGTAAAGAATAAGCTCACTATTCCAGTCTGATATGTCAGAGCACATAGGGAGAAAACCTGCATCGTGGAGTACACTCAGGACTGGTTCCAGGCAGGGTATTGCTTCAAGCTCAACATGAGGAACGTGCCTGTGCTGGAATATCTTGTTGCGGCCACAGAGCACTGAGGAATAGTAGTTCATCTGAGTTCTTGTCCAAAACTTCCGATGCCTCATTTGAGGCTTGTCATAAGGATTCTCTCCGATGAAATACATGCGTTCTTCAAAGAAATCTTCTTTCTGAAACTTTGGACGCTTGGAGAATGGCTGGCGCTGAACTGGCTTAAGATTCTGCTGAGGAATGGGAGGGGAAACAACCATGACAGTCTCTGGGTTGAGTACAATGAATTCATTGTCTTGGGCGGGAACATTTTCTTCAGCATTTTCCTCAGGTTGAGGAATTTCATCAGCTGGTACTTCTTGCTCTGGCTGAGCTTCAGGCTGAGGAATTTCTGCTTCTTTCTCAGCTTGAGGAGTTGGATCAGCCTGTTCAGAATGAGGAGTCTGCTCAGAATGTGCATTTTCCTCAGCTTGTTTTTCTTCAGCTGGCTTTGTGGCAGAAGCAGTTTCATCAGCTGCTACAGCTGAAGCTTGAGTTGTCTCTGTCTGAGGAACAAGAGGTTTAGGACTGTCATCAATCTGGATTTCCTCATCAGTGTGTTCCTTAGAGGCGACATCCTTCATTTCCTCATCAACCCTTGTAGTTGGGTCATCAATGACGACCATCTCATATGAAGGGGCGACATTCAGAGGTACTGGATCCAGAGGAGCAGTTTCTTCAGTTTCTTTGAGGCGCTTTGCCTTTGTCATTTCTACTGCTGAGGAGGCTTTTCTCTTCTTTGCTTCCTTCTCAGCAGCTCTTGTCTTCTTCGCGTCTGATGCAGACGGGATTATCTTCTTCACCTTTGAAGCTTTTGGTGATGGTGTTCTTTCTACAGATTCTTCAGCTGGTAGTGAGGAACCAACTGGAACAGAGTCATCAGCCTGCTTTGATGAAGCAGCTTGATCAGGAGCAGTCTCATTAGTGGTTGCAATTTCATCAGTTGCAGTCTCGGTGATGATTTCTTCAATGGCCGGTTCATCAGCACGGCGCTCTTGGTGTTCTTCCTCAGCTTGAGGAGTTTCCTCCTCATCAGGAGATGCATCTGCTGGCTGCTCAACCAGGGGCTGAGGAGTTGGTGCTGGTTGTGCGGTTCTCTTGTTGTAGTCATCAACAGCACTAGTGGCTAGCTTGATGAAATTGCGCTTGATGCTTTTGCGATCTGACAGTTTGTCACACTTGTCAGTCAAGACTTGCAGCTCTGCCTGGGTTGACACCAGTGCATCAGGAGTCAGCTTGAGGAGATTCTGCCTGAGGAATTTCTCCTTTTTGGCCTTTGCAACCTTTGCCTGCCTCGCCTGCTGTTCCTTCCACTTGGCTTCATTTATGAAGGTGGCCACCATGTGGCTGATGCCAGGAGGAAGTTTCAAATCATCAATGGGTGTGTTTGGGTCCTCATACCATATATTGATGTAGTCGAGGAGGACCTTGGGGTCCATGGCTAGAGGAATAGCACTGCCTGATGCTTGTGCTACCCGTTCTTGCTTGTTCCTGATGATGGCTTGCAGGGTTTCATCATCATAATCATCACTTCCCTCTGATGCAGACGGGACTGCGATGATTTTGCTGGGGCTGGGCAGAGGTGCAGGTTGAGCAGTTGTCAAAGTCTTCACAAGTGGTGTTGAAGACTTTGTCTCCGAGCTAGTTGCAGCTGGGAGTGAGGAGCTGGAGCTGGCGGTCGTAGGCTTCACGACATGCTTCTGTACTGGTTTTAGTTGAGGCTTTCGAGGTGGAGCTGAGGATTTTGGTGCAGAAGAGATTGGTGCTGAGGGTTTTGGCGCTGATGGTTTTGGTGTTGAAGGTTTTTGGAACTGAGGGTTTTGGAGCTGAGGGTATTGTGGCAGAAGCCTGAACAGACTTCTCTTGAGGCTTTGAAGCCCTTTGCTTTGTTGGCACAGACTGCGTGTGAGGAATTTCTGAGCCTGAGGTTTCTGCTGCTGAGGAATTAGCAGCACCGGAGGCAGCAGCTGAGGATTCATTGAATTTCCTCACTGCAGCTCCAGCTTGCTTCTTGAGCTTGGCCAGATGCCTTTCTTTCTCATCTGGGTAGTCATCAATTGTCATAAGACTTGAGGGATGTGCTACTTGATGATCCTCAAGTGGGGCCCTTCTGCCAGGAGGCTTCAAAGCGAATTTCTTCGCATATTTTGGAGTCACAAACCTGTACTCCTTCCATTCCTTCGCCCATCTGCGTTCAATCTTCTGCAGCCTAATTTTTCTCTTGGCCATTGTCTCAGGTTCTTCATCAGGCGTACAATAGTCCAAGTATATGTCCTCAGGAATATCAGCAGCTGTGTTCTGCTCCAGTTTCTTTCCTCCCTTCTGTTTTCTCTCTTCCTCCATTTTCTTGAGTCGAGGAATTTGCTGATGATTTTGAACTCTTGAGGATTCTGATGAGCCTTGAAGAGTTTCTTCCAGAAACGCTGCAAATGAGTTAATGTGATGAGAACCGAGAGATTCATCAGCTGACATGTGTGTACCTGTGAACAGAGTATAGTTGCGAGGAATTTGGAGAGGTCATATGCGTTCTCAGATTTGAAGAAAATGAAAAAGTTTGACAGTTTGAGGAATATAACCAGTGGTTGAGGAATTTGCCCAAGCATACTGTTCTTGGGTTCCAGAGTTGTACAGATCCGAAAATTCGCACAATTGAGGAATCTCGTGAAAATCTTAGATGCTTAGCTAGTTCATCGATGATTGCGATGATAGGTAGTGTTTGAGGAATCATGTGCGCATCGTATCTTGAGGAAAAACAGATTTCACATAGAAGAGGTAAAATTTCAGATCTAATCTGCTGTAAAAATGGGATATATTTACCCTGGAAGGTGCGAACGAAGAACACAGAAAGTAGTGTTGGAGAGGCTCTTCGGTCGATTGTCCAATGCACCCTAACTTGGCGGCAGAGGACGTCTACGGCGGCAGAGGACGTAGATGGTCCGACTCCGGCGTGATCCTGGCGACGAAAAGGTCGAGGCAGTGAAGCTCTTCCTCACCGGCGACAAGACTACCAGCGGTGGCGCTAGGGTTCGGTGGAGTGTGCTGTGGCAGGAGAGCGATGAGGCGAAGAAGAGGATATCGAGGGGGATAAGGACATATTTATAGCCCGAAAGTTACTGTTTGGCGTGAAAGTTTCGGACCAAATAGCCCCTGCCTCTACGTCTCCGCAGGACACGTGTAGCTCCCATACGATGCGGTGGAGATCGTGGTTATCCGATCGTGGGAAGTGGGGGTTCAGTTACTGTGCCTTTAAAGAAAACAATTTTTGAAGATTTGAGGATTTTCATTACAAAATCATCAGCTGACAAGGATGCAGTGAGGATTTTAAACAAAGTTTCAAGTAGAACGCATATGAAGAATTGAATAGACTGGATAAGTATAGTATAGAGGAAAAGTGGGGTCCGATCACATTCACTTACCAGAAACATCAACTTGAGGAAATAGCAATAAGTGAATGCTGTTGAGGACAATAAATCACAGTCTACCTAGGCAAATGAAAGTCATCAAGTGTTTTTGAAGATTTTGTAATAGATCATCACAATGAAGAACAACTGTTTTGAAGAAAAATGCATTGTGAGGAAATTGATCATTTGAAGGAAATCAACTTGAGGAATTTCACATTGGGCGGTGGCGTTACCCACCATATAAGAATGTTGATTACAGACGCCGCGTACAATTGTCGTAGGGCCCTAAGAATCAATTTCTTCGTTAATTTCTTCACATTCAGAGTGACCTTCTTCATCAGTTGAAGAAAATCGTTTCATCATGTGTTGCACATCTAAGTCATCAACTTTGCATAAGTGTTAGGATGTGTGCATGTTTTTACAAAACATTTGAAGACTCTAAGATATTTAGCTCACACCGCAACTTGCAAAACCTTCTCTCATCCAAGGGCTTAGTGAAGATATCAGCCAGTTGATCATCAGTCTTCACATGGTCGATGAGGATATTGCCCTTGAGGACATGGTCCCGAAGAAAATGATGACGAATCTGGATGTGCTTGGTCTTCGAGTGTTGTACTGGGTTGTATGCAATATTGATAGCACTCTCATTGTCACAGTAGAGAGGCACATTCTTCATGTTGATGTCGTAGTCCTTGAGGGTTTGCTTCATCCATAGCAATTGAGCACAGCAAGAACCAGCAGCAATGTACTCAGCTTCGGCAGTGGAGAGTGATACGCAGTTCTGCTTCTTTGAGGACCAGCAAACTAGTGATCTTCCGAGGAAATGACATGTGCCAGAAGTTGACTTGCGATCCACACGGTCACCAGCATAGTGTGAATCAGAATACCCTACCAGATGAAGATTGGAGCCCTTGGGATACCATAATCCTAGTGTTGGTGTGTGAGCTAAGTATCGAAGAATATGTTTCACAGCCTTATGGTGTGATTCCTTCGGTTTTGCTTGAAAACGTGCACACATGCAAACACTAAGCATTATATCTGGCCTAGATGCACATAGATACAATAAAGAGCCAATCATAGAACGGTATACCTGCTGATCGAAAACTTTACCATTTTCATCAGTGCTGAGGTGACCGTTGGTAGGCATTGGAGTCTTGGCACCTTTGCATTCGTGCATGTCGAATTTCCTCAGAACATCCTTGAGGTATTTCTCCTGTGATATGAAGATTCCATTGCTTTGTTGACGAATTTGAAGACCTAAGAAGAATTTCAGCTCCCCCATCATGGACATCTGATATTCTTCACTCATCATGTAGGCAAATTCATCACTGTATCTTTTGACAGTACAACCAAATATGATATCATCAACATATATTTGACATACAAATAGCTCATTATCATAGGATTTTGTGAAAAGAGTTGGATCGAGTGAACCAGGTTTGAAGCCTTTCTTCATGAGGAATTCCTTCAATGTATCATACCATGCCCGAGGGGCTTGCTTGAGGCCATACAGAGCCCTTTTGAGTCTGAAGACTTTGTTTGGATTCTTTGGATCCTCAAAACCTGGGGGCTGAGCAACATAAACTTCTTCCTCAAACTTACCATTGAGGAATGCACTTTTCACATCCATTTGATATAAGGTGATGTTATGATGATTAGCATAAGCAATTAGTATTCGAATAGCTTCAAGTCTAGCAACAGGTGCAAAAGTTTCATCGAAATCTATTCCTTCAACCTGAGTGTAGCCTTGAGCTACAAGTCGTGCCTTGTTCCTCACCACTTGACCGTCCTCATCTTGCTTGTTTCGGAAAATCCACTTGGTGCCGATGATGTTATGTTTGCGAGGATCTGGTCGTTTGACGAGCTCCCATACGTCGTTCAGCTTGAATTGAAGAAGTTCGTCTTGCATGGCTTGGATCCACTCCGGTTCCAGAAAAGCCTCAGCTACTTTTGAGGGTTCTGTGATGGATACAAAGGAAAAATGCCCACAAAAGTTAACTAAGTGTGAAGCTTTTGAGCGAGTGAGAGGACCTGGCGCGTTGATGTTGTTGAGGATTTTGTCAAGTTCTACTTCGTTTGCAATCCTAGGATGAGCTGGTTGAGGATTTTGTCTGGGCTGAGGAAGTGGTGCTGTTGCAATTTCCTCAAGAGCATCTTCTTGGTTTTTATCAGCGATGGGGATCGTTTCTTCACCAATTTCCTCAGTGGGGACAATGTATTCAGTGGGCTTGAGCTTTATTGCTTCCTCAGGAGACAGCTTATCTGGATCAGAAGGCAATTTCTCTCTTTGCGAGCCATTAGTGTCATCAAACCGCACATCTACAGTCTCAACAACTTTGTTGTGATAGTTGTTGAAGACTCTGTAGGTGTGCGAGTCCTTTCCATAACCGAGCATAAAACCTTCATGTGCCTTAGGTGCAAATTTTGAGCTATGGTGAGGATCTCTAATCCAGCATTTTGCACCGAAGACTTTGAAATAACTTACATTGGGTTTCTTGTTAGTGAGGAGTTCATATGAGGTTTTCTTGAGGAATTTGTGAAGATATACCCTGTTGATGATATGGCATGCAGTGTTGATTTCTTCAGGCCAGAAGCGACGAGGAGTCTGATATTCTTCAAGCATAGTTCTTGCCATTTCAACCAAAGTCCTGTTCTTCCTTTCGACGACACCATTCTGCTGAGGAGTATAAGGAGCAGACAATTCGTGAGTAATACCAAGTTCATCAAGATAATCATCAAGACCAGTGTTTTTGAACTCGGTTCCATTATCACTCCTGTTGTGTTTGATCTTGATGCCAAAGTTCGTCGAGGCCCTTGAAGAAAATCGTTTGAAGATTTCCTGCACTTCAGTTTTATACACTATGATATGCACCCAAGTATATCTGGAATAATCATCAACTATGACGAAGCCATATAAATATGTTGCATTGGTTAGTGTGGCATAGTGAGTAGGTCCAAATAAATCCATATGAAGCAATTCGAATGGATGTGTAGTAGTCATGATGGTTCTAGAGGGATGCTTGGATCTGGTCATTTTCCCAGATTCACAAGCACCGCAAAGATGGTCCTTGAGGAATTTGACTGATTCGATGCCGATGACATGCTTCTTCTTTGCAAGCGTGTGCAAATTCCTCATGCCTGCATGACCTAGTCTTCGGTGCCACAGCCATCCTTCTGAGGTTTTTGCTAGTAAGCAAGTGGCTGGTTGAGGACCTGTAGAGAAATCAACAATGTACAAATCCCCTCTTCTTACACCTTCGAAGACTTTGGATCTGTCGGATTCCATGATGACTACACATCTATATCTACCAAAGATAACAATCATATCAAGATCACAAAGCATCGAGACTGACATGAGGTTAAAACCAAGGGATTCAACAAGCATCACTTTGTCCATATGCCTATCCTTGGAAATAGCTACTTTGCCAAGTCCCAATACCTTGCTTTTACCTTTGTCAGCATATGTGATTTGCTTCAGAGGTGATGGAGTTAGTGGCATATTCATCAGTAGGCTTTTATCACCAGTCATGTGATGTGTGCAGCCACTATCGAGAACCCACTCAATATTTTTGGGTTTGTCATCCTGCAGATGAATTAGTACAGCTTACCATCTCATATGCTTCAGATTTGAAGAATATGATGCTAATTTCATCAGTTCGGTAATTTCATCATAACAGAAATGTAAGGACGTGTGAAATATTTCTATTTCATCAATCATTAGCTTGCGTCCTATCAAGCGTTTCCTTAGGTCTCCAGAAAATTCTTCAGATGATGATTTTCATCTGGAGACCTGACCTGCAGAAGTGATTAGTTTGATTTCTTCACCACCCACATCTGAAGGGGTGGCAAAGCGTTCATCATCCTGTGAGCACCATATGAGAAAGGTGGCATTGAAGCTAATGCACTTCTCTTAACAGTAGGGGGGTTAAAGTACTCATATGAGTATGCAGAGAACTGGTTTGAGGATTTATGAACATAATGATTTGAGGAGTAACGCTCATATTCATATTCCTTGTAGTTTCCCTGCATGTTAGACGCATAAGCACGGGTACGAGCATAGTTTAGACCAGTTGAGGATTTTGATCCTCTTGAAGACTTTGGTCCTCCTGAGGAATTTGATCTGGGGTTCAGATTCTTCAGAGGTGGTGTCATGAGGACATTCACCTGAAGATTTTGAAGACAACTTTTGGGAACCCAGATTTTCCTCAGAGGAGGGCCATTCCTGCACTTAGTTCCAACATATCGAGCAAATACTTCACCAGATTGATTTTTGAACAGTTTATAGTTGGAATCAAATGACTCATCCGAGGAATAGGATAATTCACATGAGAAGCCAGTTAGATTAGATGGATCAAAAGGAGGCCCAGTAGCAGCAACCCATGAGGTTTTGGGATACTGCTCAGGTTTCCAATAAGTTCCATCAGTATTTAATTTCCTCTCAAAGGCAATTCCTTCTTTCCTCGGGTTCCTGTTCAAGATCTGCTTTTTGAGCACATCACAAAGGGTTTGGTGTCCTTTGAGGCTTTTGTACATGTCTGTCACGTACAATTCCTTCAACCCTGCATTTTCAACAGTAACATTTGTGTTTTCCTCAAGTGAGGAAATAGACACAACAGGTGCAGTTGAAGAATTTGTAGCATTTGATGATTCTGGTGAGGAATTAGCAGTTTCACGTTCAATGCACTTAAGACATGGAGGAATAAATTCAACTTGACTAGCGCTGATCTGTTGAGCTAGTAATGAACCATTTTCCATGCGAAGATCATCATGAGACATCCTCAGCTTCTCAAGATCAAGCTTCCTTTGAAGAAATTCGTAGGAAAGCTTCTCATGATCAGTGAGGAGTGTATCATAACGATCCTGAAGAATATCAAATCTAGACTGAAGATTTTTCATGTCATCAGCGAGGATTTGATTAAGATTCATTTCATCATTCAACAGATCATCACTTTTGTCTAGCGGTTTTTGAAGCTTTTCCAGAGCAGTTTGTTGTTTAGTGGCAATGATAGCAAGTTTACTGTAACTGGGTTTCTTATAATCACTATGTTCACAGTCACTTGAATCAGAGGAGGAGGCATTATTTGATACCTTTGAACCTTTTGCCATGAAGCAATAGGTTGGAGCGATGTCATCAGCATAGTCATCAGTATGGATGGTGCAATCATTTTCTTCAAGATTGAAGATTGACTTGCTGACGAAAGTGGTTGCTAGTGCAAGACTAGCCTGTCCGGATTCTGAGTCTTCTCCAGAGCCTTCTTCTTCATCACATTCCTCTGATTCTGCCTCGGAATCCATTTCCTTGCCAATAAGTGCCCGAGCCTTTCTGAAGCTAGTCTTCTTGTGTGAAGAGGACTTTGAAGATGAGGATTTTGAAGATTTCTTCTTCTTCTTCGAGTCATCAGAACTGTCATCCTTGTATTTCTTCTTCTTTGATTCCTTTCCCCAGCGGGGACAATCAGCAATGTAATGACCTGATTTCTTGCACTTGTGACAGGTCTGTTTCTTGTAGTCCTCATATGCAGATTCTGATTTCCTCGTGTCTCTTCTTGATGATTTACCGAACTGGCCTCGTCGTGTAAATCTCTGGAATTTCCTCACAAGCATTGCAAGCTCCTGTCCAAATTCTTCAGGGTCACAACTGCTGTCATCTATGTCTTCTTCTTCAGATGAGGAAATTGCTCTAGCCTTCAGTACACGTGGTCTAGAATAGCTTTGTCCATATAGATCTCTCTTTTCTTCTAGCTGGAATTCATGAGTATTTAGCCTTTCAAGGATATCAGCTGGATCTAGCATCTTGTAGTCTGGTCTTTCTTGAATCATCAGAACTAGAGTGTCAAATGAAGAATCTAAGGATCTCAGCAGTTTCTTCACAACTTCGTGATCAGTGATGTCTCGAGCTCCCAGTGCTTGCAGTTCATTTGATAATATCAGTGAGGCGATCAAAGGTGTCTTGGCAGCATTCATTGTCATGTCTCTTGAAGCGATTAAAGAGATTGCGAAGAATATCAACACGAGAGTCACGCTGGGTTGATACTCCTTCATTTACCTTGCACAATCTCTCCCAGATCAGTGTTGCAGAGCCCAAAGCACTTACTCTTCCAAACTGGCCAGGGCTCAGATGGCCACAGATGATGTTCTTTGCTTGAGAATCAAGTTGCTTGAATTTCTTCACATCAGCTGAAGTGACACTGGCAGAAATGATGGGGACGCCATTTTCCACAATATACCAGAGATCATTGTCAATAGCTTGTAGATGCATTTGCATTTTGTTCTTCCAGAAAGGAAAGTTCTTCCCTTCGTAGGTGGGACATGCTGCAGTCACCTTGAACATGCCTGCAGTCGACATAACTAAAACTCCACGTGGTTAAACCAAAATCACACAGAACAAGGGAGTACCTTGCTCTGATACCAATTGAAAGTGCGTTATATCGACTAGAGGGGGTGAATAGGAGATTTTCAGAATTTCATCACTGAGGAAATTCCTTTTGAGGAAATTCCTCACTGATGACTAACTTATAGCGGAAACAGTAAAGGATCAGACGTGCAAACGTTCACACGAGCAGTATTTCAGAGTGAAGAATGTGAAAACAGATTGCACAGTAAGCAGGCACGCAGAATACAGATGATGATTAACTATTGTGAAGAATTTGGGGTTGAGGAAATTCAGAGAAAGTCTTCAACAAATTCTTCAAACAGTCACAGTGAAAGTCATCAACACATAATACAGAGAAAGTAAAGAGTTGAGGAATTAGAACCCGATTCTCAGAGAAGACAGTCGTTGATGACCCAGTTCCAACTGCTGTGATAGTTGTACATCTGGTTTGGAGCGGCTTGGTATTGAAACCAAAGGACACCCTGTCCCGGGACACACAGTCCCTACCATATTCTCCTTGAGCTAAGGACACACAGTCCTCGCCCAACACTCGTGGTAAGTCTTCAGGGCAGACTTCCAAACCCTCACAAACTCGGTCACCCGATGATCCACAATTGACTGCTCGATTGCTCTAGACCATGACGCTTAACCGTCTGGAGGATGCACAGTCCTCAAAGGTAAAAGGCTACAGTCCCACACAGGAACAACTTCTTCAGTGATGCTCAATCACTAGGTTTGGTTTTTGGTTCGGTGGGTGGTGTATTTCCTTACTGATGAATTACTCTCGAAGGCTCTGAGGAATTTGGGTTGCTCTTATGACAAGTGTCAGTTTCTAACGGAGCAGCCAACCAGCTAGTGGTTGTGGGGGGTGGCTATTTATAGCCTGGGAGCATCCCGACATGATTTGACACTAATGCCCTTAAATAATATGACCGTTGGAGTGGATAAGACCAGTGACTTGGCGTGGTTATCGAAACGGTCGGGACCCTCAACTGTGAGAGTCCTCATGTCACTCATATTCCTCACTTGAGGCTTTTGGTAGGATTAGGCTTGGGTTGAGCATCATGAGGAAATCCATTCCATAGTGTTACTTTGACCCCCTTTAACAGTACGGTATTCCTATTCATCAAATGCGAAGAAAGTAAAACAGAAAACGTAAATCTTCACGCTTCAATTTCTTCAGAATGATTTTCTTCAGGAACCACCAGTCTTCTTAATATCAGTGTCTTCATGAGGAATATCAATTTCATCGCAGATTCCTCGCGATTTATTTCTTCAGCTTCAGACCAATTTCTTCAACTGAAGATATACATTTTTAGGGGTCGATATTCTTCAAATATCTCAAACTCCTCAATGACTTATAGATCCTGCGCACACTTGTAAACACATTAGATACTTAACCTATAAGTCTTCAAACCACCAAAATCACTAAGGGGCACTAGATGCATTTACAAAAGTATTCCTCTGGTGTCAGTGAGTTATATGATCTCATGGTCATAGGAACAAATACTTGACACGCAGAAAACAGTAGCAACAAAATGACACGATCAACATGCTACGTCTATTAGTTTGGGTCTAGTCCATCACGTGATTCTCCTAATGACGTGATCCAGTTATCAAGCAACAACACCTTGTTCATAATCACAAGACACTGACTATCTTTGATCAACTGGCTAGCCAACTAGAGGCTTGCTAGGGACAGTGTTTTGTCTATGTATCCACACATGTATATAAGTCTTCATTCAATTCAATTATAGCATGGATAATAAACGATTATCTTGATACAGGAATTATAATAATAACTTTATTTATTATTGCCTCTAGGGCATAATTCCAACATCCTTGTTTTCTAGTGTCAAACCTAATGATGATAGGGCTGGATATGAATCCACTTTGGTTGAAAAATGCCCCAATGATTCGGAGTCTATCTATATTGATGCTAAAAGCATTGAAAGTGGAGTAGAGGATATCAAAACTTTGAGTAGTAATGAAACTACTACTTTGGATTTCAAGGAATTCAATTATGATAGTTGCTCTTTGATCGAATGTATTTCCTTGATGCAATCCATGCTAAACTCTCCACACGCTTATAGCCAAAACAAGGCCTTTACCGATCATATCGTCGATGCTATGATGAAATCTCTTGAAGATAAACTTGAATTGGAAGTTTCTATTCCTAGAAAACTTCATGATGAGTGGGAACCTACTATCAAAATCAAGATAAAAAACTATGAATGCAATGCTTTGTGTGATTTGGGTGCTAGTCTTTCCGCGATTCCAAAGTCTTTATGTGATGTTCTAGGCTTCAATGAGATTGATGAGTGCTCTCTTAATTTGCATCTTGTGGATTCTACTATTAAGAAACCTATGGGAAGGTCAATGATGTTCTTATTATTGCAAATAGGAACTATGTACCCGTAGATTTCATTGTGCTTGATATTGATTGCAATCCTACATGTCCTATCATTCTTGGTAGACCTTTCCTAAGGACTATTGGTGCTGTCATCGATATGAAGGAAGGGAATATTAGATTTCAATTTCCATTAAAGAAGGGCATGGAACATTTTCCTAGAAAGAAAATTAGATTGCCTTACGAATCCATGATGAGGGCTGCTTATGGTTTGAGTACCAAAGACGACGATACGTGATTCTTTTGTCGTATGCCTAGCTAAGGGTGTTAAACAATACCGCTTGTTAGGAGGCAACCCAATGAATTTATCTTTGCTTTTTGCTTTCTGTTTTGTTTCATCCACACCATCATAATTCTGTTATGATTGTGTTTTTTGTGTTTCTTTTTGTGTTTGAGCCAAGTAAAACCATTATAACTAGTTTTGGTGATGGTTGTTTGATCATGCTGGAAAAAGACTGAAACTTTTCGCTCATGAAATTATTTTTCATTTTTATTCAAAAAGAGATTTTGAGTTGATTCTTTTTTCTTCTGGTTGATATGCCAATTTCCCAAATTGTCCTAATGTTTCAGAATTTTTGAGATGCCAGAAGTATACGAAGTATACGGATTGCTACAGACTGGTCTGTTTTTGACAGATTATGTTTTTGTTGTGTTGATTGCTTATTTTTATGAAACTATGGATAGTATCAGGGGGTACTAGCCATGGAAAAGTGAGAATACAGTAATCTAACACCAATATAAATAGAAATCAAGTTTTCTACAGTACCTATAGAGGTGGTAGTTTGCTTTCTTGTGCTAATGATATCACGAGTTTCTGTTTAAGTTTTGTGTTGTGAAGTTTTCAAGTTTTGGGTGATGTTCTCATAGAAAAAGGGATAAAGAGTGGAAAGAGCTCAAGATTGGGTATGCCCAAGGCATCCCAAGCCAAATTCAAGGACACCAAAAAGCCTAAGCTTGGGGATGCCCTGGGAAGGCATCCCCTCTTTCGTCTTCAATCCATCGGTCATTACTTGGAGCTATATTTTTATTCACCACATGATATGTGTTTTGCTTGGAGCGTCGTGTATTATAGGAGTATTTTATTTTTGTTGTGTCACAATCATCCTTGCTGCACACCTTTTGAGAGAGACATGCACTCATCGTGAATTTGCTAGAATACTCATTGAGCTTCGCTTATATCTTTTGAGTTAGGCAATTTAGCTCACATGTGCTTCACTTATACCTTTTGAGCTAGATAACTTTGCTCTAAGTTCTTAACTTAGATATTTTAGAGCACGGCGGTGTCATATTTTGGAGAAATAAGAACTCTCGATCTTCACTTATATCTTTTTGAGAGTGCTCTCTCTGAGTAACTTGGTAGTTGGCTTGTGCTATGAAAGTAGTCCTAAAGATGATAGGCGTCCAAAGAGGATACAATAAAACTTCCATATTCTTGTGCATTGATTAGAAAGAGAAGTTTGATTCCTCTCAATTAGTTTTGAGACATGGATTTGGTAATATTAAGAGACATGTTAGTAGGGTGTTGTGAATCTAGAAATACTTGTGATGAAGTTAGTGATTCCCGTAACATGCACGTATGGTGAACCGCTATGTTAGGAAATCGGAGCATAATTGATATATTGATTGTCACCCTTTGTGTTGCGGTTGGGATCGCGTGATGGTTAACACCTACCAACCGTTCCCCTAGGAGTATGCGTTTAGCACTTTGTTTCGATTACTAATAAAAACTTTCGCAATAAGTATGTGGGTTCTTCATGACTAATGTGAGTCCATGGTATAGATGCACTTTCACCTTCCACCATTGCTAGCCTCTCTAGTGCCGCGCAACTTTCACCGGTACACAAAAACCACCATAGACCTTCCTCAAAACAGCCACCATACCTACCTATCATGGCCTTGTCATAGCCATTTTGAGATATATTGCCATGCAACTCCCACCGTTCCGTCTCATGACTTGTGTCGTCACTTACATATTGCCATTGCATGATCGTAAGATAGCTAGCGAGTCATACGCCAAGCTAGATCGTTGCACATCCTGGTACACTGCCGGAGGCATTTCCTATAGAGTCATCATCGTTCTAAGCATTGAGCTGTGAGTAAATGAATGATCATTATTAGAGCATTGTCCCATGTGAGGAAAAAAAGGAGGCCAAAGTTTCCCCCACACAAAAAATAGAGAAATAAAGAGATACGGAAAGAGGCCAAAGAGCCCAAACAAAATAAAAAGAGAGAAAAAGAGAGAAGGGACAATGCTACTATCTTTTTCCACACTTCTGCTTCATAATAGCACCATGTTCTTCATGATTGAGAGTCTCTTGTTTTGTCACCACCATATACTAGTGGGAATCTTCATTATATAACTTGGCTTGTATAATCCAATGATGGGCTTCCTCAAAATTGCCCTAGGTCTTCGTGAGCAAGCAAGTTCGATGCACACCCACTGAAAGTGCGTTATATCGACTAGAGGGGGTGAATAGGAGATTTTTAGAATTTCATCACTGAGGAAATTCCTTTTGAGGAAATTCCTCACTGATGACTAACTTGCAGCGGAAATAGCAAAGGATCAGGAGTGCAAAGTATCACTACAACAGTTTTCCAAGGTGAAGAATATGAAAAACAGTTTGCACAGTATGCAGGCATGGAGAAAACAGATGAGGATTAACTTGCATGAAGAATTTGGGGTTGAGGAATTTCAGAGAAAAGTTTTCAGCAAATTCTTCAAACAGTGACAGTGAAAATCATCAACATACAATCTAAGGAATGTAAAGAGTTGAAGAAATAGAACCCGTTTCACAGTGAAGAGAGTGGTTTATGACCCAGTTCCAACTGTTGTGACAGTTGTACATCTGGTTTGGAGCGGCTTGGTATTGGAACCAAAAGACACACAGTCCCGGGACACACAGTCCCTACCGTATTCTCCTTGGGCTAAGAACACATAGTCCTCGCCCAACACTCGTGGTAAGTCTTCAGGGCAGACTTCCAAACCCTCACAAACTTGGTCACCTGGCGATCCACAATTGACTGCTGGATTGCTCTAGACCATGACGCCTAACCGTCTGGAGGATGCACAGTCCTCAAAGTTAAAAAGCTTCAGTCCCACACAGGAACAACTTCTTTAGTGATGCTCAATCACTTGGTTTTCGGTTTTTGGTTTGGTGTTTGGGGTATTTCCTCACTGATGAATTACTCTCGAAGACTCTGAGGAATTTGGGTTGCTCTTATGACAAGTGTCAGTTTCTAACGGAGCAACCAACCAGCTAATGGTTGTGGGGGGCAGCTATTTATAGCTTGGGAGCATCCCAACATGATTTGACATTAATGCCCTTAAATAATATGACCGTTGGTGTGGATAAGATCAATGATGTGGCATGACTTGCGGTAACGGTCGGGACCATCAACTGTGGGAGTCCTCATGTCTCTCATATTCCTCACTTGAGGCTTTTGGTAAGATTAGGCTTGGGTTGAGCATTGATACGTCTCAAACGTATCTATAATTTTTGATGGTTTCACGCTGTTATCTTGCCTTCTTTGCATGTTTTATGTACCTTTTTATATCTTTTTGGGACTAACTTATTAATTCAGTGCCAAGTGCGAGTTCCTGTTTTTTCCGTGTTTTTGAATCTTTTCAGATCTGATTTTGGAACGGAGTCCAAATGGAAGAAAAACCCCAAAATGATTTTTTCCCGAACGGAAGAAGTCCAGGGGGCTTTTGGGCCAAGCCAGGTGGGCTCCAGGGAGCCCACAAGCCCCGACTCCGCCACCAGGGGGAGGCGGCGGTGGGCAGGCTTGTGGTCTCCCTGGCCGCCCCCTGACCTAGGTCTTGCGTCTATATATTCCCAAATATTCCGCAAAAAATCAGGGGAGCCTCGAAAATACTTTTTCGCCGCCGCAATCTTCCGTTTCCGCAAGATCTCATCTGGAGACCCTTCCCGGCACCCTGCCGGAGGGGACTTTGGAGGTGGAGGGCTTCTTCATCATCATCATCGCCCCTCCAATGACTCGTGAGTAGTTCACTTCAGACCTACGGGTCCGTAGTTAGTAGCTAGATGGCTTCTTCTCTCTCTTGGATCTTCAATACAAAGTTCCCCATGATCTTCATGGAGATCTATCCGATGTAATCTTCTTTGGCGGTGTGTTTGTCGAGATCCGATGAATTGTCGACTTGTGATCAGATTATCTATGATATATATTTGAGTCTTTGCTGATTTCTTATATGCATGATTTGATATCCTTGTAAGTCTCTCCGAGTCTTGGGTTTTGTTTGGCCAACTAGATCTATGATTCTTGCAATGGGAGAAGTGCTTGGTTTTGGGTTCTGCCATGTGGTGACCTTTCCCAGTGACAATAGGGGAAGCAAGGCACACATCAAGTAGTTGCCATCAAGGGTAAAAAGATGGGGTTTTTATCATTGGTTTGAGATTATCCCTGGACATCATGTCATATTGCTTAAGGCGTTACTCTGTTCTTATGGACTTAACACACTAGATGCATCCTGGATAGCGGTTGATGTGTGGAGTAATAGTAGTAGATGCAGAAAGTATCGGTCTACTTGTTTCGGACGTCATGCTTATAGAAATAATCATTGCATAGATATCGTCACGACTCTGCACAGTTCTGTCAATTGCTCGACAGTAATTTGTTCACCCACCGTCTACTTGCTTTCATGAGAGAAGCCACTAGTAAACACTACGGCCCCCGGGTCTATTCACATCCATCGTTTACAACTCCGCTTTTACTTTGCTTTGTTACTTTGTTGCTTTCAGTTCTCACTTGACAAACAATCTATAAGGGATTGACAACCCCTTCATAGCGTTGGGTGCAAGCTTTTGTGTTTGTGCAGGATCTTGAGATACTCTTCCACCGGATTGATACCTTGATTCTCAAACTGAGGGAAATACTTACCGTCGCTGTGCTACATCACCATTTCCGCTTCGAGGGAACACCAACGCAAGGCTCCAAGGCCACGGGGGAAATCCTTTGCATACTTGCCTAGGAAGTCCCTTAAGGCGTAGCCGTACCTGAAGGATTCCTGGTGCCATCGACACAACTATTTCTAGCACCGTTGCAAGGGATACACAGCAAAACAATCAAAAGTATTTTTGGCGTCGTTGCCGAGGAGGAGAAATCAAGATCTATCCAAGTAGGTCTCACAAACTCTTCTCTTGCATTTACTTTTGTTGCCAGTTGCCTCTCGTTTTCCTCTCCCCCACTTCACATTTGCCGTTTTCATTCGTCTTTCGCCTTCGCCGTTTTCTTTTGCCTTTCTGATGTCTTCTTTTGCCCGTTTCACTCTCTCTTCCTTCTCGTTTGTGTGTGAGATAGTCCATCAATGGCTAGACCCACCACTCCAAATGACACCCCTGAAAATGAAGTTCTCAATTTCACGCAGAATGAGGAAGAAAATTTGAAGGACGCTTGGTACAGGATTTGCAATGCTCAAAGTATATCTGCTCGTAAGAATTTTGGAATTTCTCCTTGGAATAGGTATATCCTTGATACCATTGTAGGAGGGAACTTTTTGGGGAGCCATACTGTTGACTCCTATAGAGCTATCATTAATTTGGTAGGATCACCCCCGCTCATGGTTAATGGAACTATCTTGACCTTGGAACACGTGATGCAGAGGCTTGACGCTATTGAAAACAAAATTGCCAGAGTTGAACTTATTGAGGGTTTGGATAGAAAGATCCACAATCAAATTACTCAGTATGGATCCAAAGTGGGAAACTTGTTGAAAACTTTAAAGGAGAAGGAACTTATAGTTAATGATTCTTCTAGAATTGGCAAATTAGAAGATGTCATAACCAACTTGGGTTCCGCTTTTGCCGATGTGCAAAATACTCCAAATCTTACTCTCAAAAAGACCGTCAAGCCTGTTTTTGTTCCAAGAGCTAGTGGTGAGTCATCTAATAAAGATTAAAATCTTAAGATGATAAATGATCACGCTACCTATGGTTTGAGCACCAAAGATGACTATACATGATTCCATCACTTTCGCCTAGCTAAGGGCGTTAAACAAAAGCGCTTGTTGGAAGGCAAACCAATGAATCTATCCTCTTTCTTTCTGTTTTGTGTTTTCCACACATTCATAATTCTTTTATGATTGTGTTTTTTGTGTTTCTTTTTGCGTTTGTGCCAAGCAAAACCGTTATGATTAGTCTTGAGGATGATCGTTTGGTCATGCTGGGAAAGACAGAAACTTTCTGCTCACGAAAAGAATTTTCATTTTTTTATGTAAGAGATTTTGAGTTGATTCTTTTTGCTGTTGATTTCTACGCAAATTCTTCACACTGTTGTAATTTTTCAGAATTTGTGAAGTACCGGAGGTATACGAAACATACAGATTGCTACAAACTGGTCTGCTGTTAACAGATTCTGTTTTTGTTGTGTTGGTTGCTTATTTTGATGAAACTGTGGATAGTATCAGGGGGTATTAGCCATGGAAGATTGTAAGTACAGTAACCCAACATCAGCACAAGTAGAATTTAAGTTTTCTACAGTACCTAAGGAAGTGGTGGTTTGCTTTCTTGTACTAATGTTATCGCGAGTTTCTGTTTAAGTTTCGTGTTGTGAAGTTTTCAAGTTTTGGGTGAAGTTCTTATGGACAAAAAGATAAAGAGTGGCAAGAGCTCAAGCTTGGGGATGCCCAAGGCACCCCAAGAGATTCAAGGATGCCGTAAAATCCTAAGCTTGGGGATGCCCCGGGAAGGCATCCCCTCTCTTGTCTTCAATCCATCGGTAACGTTACTTGGGGCTATATTTTTATTCACCAC
Organism: Hordeum vulgare subsp. vulgare; assembly: GCF_904849725.1. Classification (NCBI taxonomy): domain Eukaryota; kingdom Viridiplantae; phylum Streptophyta; class Magnoliopsida; order Poales; family Poaceae; genus Hordeum; species Hordeum vulgare. The sequence continues at coordinate 41,012,383 of NC_058524.1, forward strand.
ATGTTATGTGTTTTTTCTTGGAGCGTCTTGTATCGTAGGAGTCTTTTATTTTTTGTTGTGTCACAATCATCCTTGCTGCACACCTAGAGAGAGAGACATGCACACACCGTGATTTTGTCGAGCTTCACTTATATCTTTTGGTAGACAATTCAGCTCACATGTGCTTCACTTATATCTTTTGAGCTAGATACTTTTGCTCTGTGTGCTTCACTTATATCTTTTAGAGCACAGTGGTGCGTGTCTTGGTAGTTGATCTATGCTTTGAAAGTAGTCTCAAAAGGGGTAGTTATCCAAAGGGATACGAAAACTTCCACCTTCATGTGCATTGAATAGTTAGAGAAGTTTGATTCATCTCAATTAGTTTTGAGTTGTGGTTTTGGTAATATTGAAGTCATGCTAGTAAGGTGTTGTGGACCTAGAAATACTTGTGTTGAAGTTAGTGATTCCCGTAGCATGCACGTATGGTGAACCGCTATGTGATAAAATCTGAGCATGATTAGTATATTGATTGTCATCCTTTGCGTGGCGGTCGGGATCGCGCGATGGTTTATACCTACCAACCCTTCCCCTAGGAGTATGCGTTGAATGCTTTGTTTCGATTACTAATAATTTTTTTGCAACAAGTTTGTGAGTTCTTCATGACTAATGTTGATTCCATGGTTTAGATGCACTTTCACCTTCCACCATCACTATCTTCTTAGTGTCGTGCAACTTTCGCCGGTGCACAAAACCCACCATTAGCCTCCCTCAAAACAGCCACCATACCTACCTATTATGGCTTTTTCGAAGTCATTCCGAGATATATTGCCATGCAACTACCACCATGACATGTGCCACCACGTCTACATTGACATTGCATGATCGTAAGATAGCTAGCATGATGTTTCCATTGATGTCTATGCCATGCTAGATCATTGCCACGGTATACTACCGAAGGCATTCCATATAGAGTCATAATTGCTCTAAGTTTTGAGTTGAAAGTGTGATGATCATCATTATTGGAGCATTGTCCCATGTGAGGAAATAAAAGAAGCCAAAGAAGCCCATAAAAAAGACGCCAAAGAGCCCACCAAAATAAAAATAAAAAAAATGAGAGAAAAAGAGAGAAGGGACAATGCTACCACTTTTTCCACACTTGTGCATATTGAGCACCATGATCTTCATGATTGAGAGTCTCTCGTTTTGTCACCACCATATAGCTAGTGGGAAATTTTCATTATATAACTTGGCTTGTATATTCCAATGATAGGCTTCCTCAAAATTGCCTTAGGTCTTCATGAGCAAGCAAGTTGGATGCACACCCACTAGTTTTCTTTAAGAGCTTTCACATACTCTTAGCTCTAGTGCATCATTTGTATGGCAATCCCTACTGATTCACATTGATATCTATTGATGAGCATCTCCACAGCTCATTGATATGCCTAGTTAATGTGACTATCTTCTCCTTTTTTGTCTTGCAACCTCCACCACATTCCACACCATCTATAGTGCTATAACCATGGCTCACGCTCATGTATTGCGTGAGAGTTGAAAATGTTTCAGAAAGTAAAGGTGTGAAACAATTACTTGGCCAATACCGGGGTTGTGCATGATTTAAATTCGTCGTGCAATGATGATAGAGCATAGCCAGACTATATGCTTTTGTAGGGATAACTTTCTTTTGGCCTTGTTATTTTGAAAGTTCAAGATTACTTTGCTAGTTTGCTTGAATTATTATTATTTCCACGTCAATAGCAAACTATTGTTTTGAATCTAATGGATCTGAACATTCACGTCACATAAGAGGAATTACAAAGGACACCTATGCTAGGTAGCATGAAAACATCAAAAATTCATTCTTATCACTTCCCTACTCGAGGACGAGAAGGAGTTAAGCTTGGGGATGCTTGATACGTCTCAAACGTATCTATAATTTTTGATGGTTTCACGCTGTTATCTTGCCTTCTTTGTATGTTTTATGTACCTTTTTATATATTTTTGGGACTAACTTATTAATTCAGTGCCAAGTGCCAGTTCCTGTTTTTCCGTGTAGTAGATGCAGAAAGTATCGGTCTACTTGTTTCGGACGTGATGCCTATAGAAATAATCATTGTATAGATATCGTCATGACTCTGCACAGTTCTGTCAGTTGCTCGACGGTAATTTGTTCACCCACCGTCTACTTGCTTTCATGAGAGAAGCCACTAGTAAACACTACGGCCCCCGGGTCTATTCACATCCATCGTTTACAACTCCGCTTTTACTTTGCTTTGTTACTGTGTTGCTTTCAGTTCTCACTTGGCAGACAATCTATAAGGGATTGACAACCCCTTCATAGCGTTGGGTGCAAGATTTTGTGTTTGTGCAGGATCTTGAGATACTCTTCCGCCGGATTGATACCTTGGTTCTCAAACTGAGGGAAATACTTACCGTCGCTGTGCTACATCACCCTTTCCGCTTCGAGGGAACACCAACGCAAGGCTCCAAGGCCACGGGGGAAATCCTTTAAATACTTGCCTAGGAAGTCCCTTAAGGCGTAGCCGTAGCTGAAGGATTCCTGGTGCCGTCGACACAACTATTTCTGGCACCGTTGCAAGGGATACACAACAAAACAATCAAGCATCATGAGGAAATTCATTTCGTCGTGTTACTTTGACCCCCTTTAACAGTACGGTGTTCCTATGACTCAAAAGTGAAGAAAATAAAACAGACCGAATAAATCTTCATGCTTCAAAATCTTCAGCTTGTTTTTCTTCAGGACACGCTGAATTCCTCATCTTCAATTTCTTAATGAGGAATATCAATTTCATCGCAATTTTTTCGCGATTCAATTCTTCAGCTTCAGACCAATTTCTTCAGCCGAAGATATACATTTTTAGGGGTCGATATTCATCGAATATCTCAAACTCCTCAGCGACTTATAGATCATGTGTACACTTATGAACACATTAGATACTTAACCTATAAGTCTTCAAACCACCAAAATCACTAAGGGGCACTAGATGCACTTACACCCACTAGTTCTTCTTTTGAGCTTTCACACACTTATAGCTCTAAGTGCATCCATTGCATGGTAATACCTACTCTTTCACATTGATATCTATTGATGGGCATCTCCATAGCCCTTTGATACGCCGAGTCAATGTGACCATCTCCTCCTTTTTGCCTCACAACCTTCACCACACTCTATTCGACCTATAAGTGATATATCCATGGCTCACGCTCATGTATTGCGTGAGATTTGAAAAAGGTTTGAGAAAGTAAGAGTGCGAAAACAATTACTTGGCCAATACTAGGGTTGTGCATGATTTAAATTCGTTGTGTGGGGATGATGGAGCATAGCCAGACTATATGATTTTGTAGGGATAACTTTCTTTGGCCTTGTTATTTCAAAAGTTCATGATTACCTTGCTAGTTTGCTTGAAGTATTATTGTTTTCATGTCAATAGCAAACTATTGTTTCGAATCTTACGGATCTGAACATTCATGTCACATGAAAGAAGTTACAAAGGACAAATATGCTAGGTAGCATTCCACATTAAAAATTCAGTCTTTATCACTTCCCTACTCGAGGACGAGCAGGAGTTAAGCTTGGGGATGCTTGATACGTCTCCAACGTATCTATAATTTTTGTTGGTTCCATGATATTATCTTGTCAAACTTTGGATGTTTTGTATGCCTTTTATATCTTTTTTGGGACTAACTTATTAACTCAGTGCCAATTGTCAGTTCCCGTTTTTTCTGTGTTTTTGACCCTTTTCAGAGGAGAATATTGAATGGAGTCCAAATGGAATAAAATCTCCGAAAAGATTTTTTTTTCAGAGCAGAAGATACGTAGGGAGCTTGAGAACCAAGGCACCAGGCACCAGGGGAGGCCACAAGCCCCCTAGCCACGTCCTGGGGGGCCCCGCGCCTAGCAGGCTTGTGGGCCCCCTGTGGCTCCTCTGTCCTACTTCTTCCGCCTATAAATCCCCGAAAAATCCAAAACCACAGGAGAGAGCCACGAAAATACTTTTCCGCCGCCACAAGCTTCTGTCTCCGCAAGATCCCATATGGGCCATGTTTTGGTGCCCTGCCAGAGGGGGGATTCGGATACGGAGGGCTTCTTCATCAACACCATTGCCTCTCGGATGATGCGTGAGTAGTTCACCATAGACCTTCGGGTCCATAGCTAGTAGCTATATGGCTTCTTCTCTCTCTTGGATCTTCAATACAAAGTTCTACATGATCTTCATGGAGATCTATCCGATGTGATCTTGTTTTGAGGTGTGTTTGTCGAGATCTGATGAATTGTGGATTTATGATCAGATTATCTATGAATCTTATTTGAGTTTCTTCTGATCTCTTATATGCATGATTTCATATCCTTGTAATTCTGTTCGAGTTGTGGGTTTTGTTTGGCCAACTTGATCTATGATGCTTGCAATGGAAGAAGTGCTTGGTTTTGGGTTCATACCGTGCGATGACCTCGCCCAGTGACAGAAGGGGTAGCGAGGCACGCATCATGTTGTTGCCATCAAGGATAAAAGATGGTGTTTATATCTATTGCATGAATTTATCCCTCTACATCATGTCATCTTGCTTAAGGCGTTACTCTGTTTGTCATGAACTCAATACACTAGATGCATGCTGGATGGCGGTTGATGTGTGGAGTAATAGTAGTAGATGCAGAAAGTATCGGTCTACTTGTCTCGGACGTGATGCCTATATGTATGATCATTGCCTTAGATATCGTCATGACTTTGCGTGGTTCTATCAATTGCTAGACAAAAATTCGTTCACCCACCGTAATATTTGCTATCATGAGAGAAGCCTCTAGTGAACACTATGGCCCCCGGGTATACTTCACATCATATTTTCGTCCCTACACTTTTACTTTGTTGCACTTTCCGCCTTCAGATCTCACTTTGCAATCAATCATGAAGTGATTGACAACCCCTTTGCAGCGTTGGGTGCAAGTTTGCTGTTTTTGCGCAGGTACGGTGGAGACTTGGCTTGATACTCCTGCTGGATTGATACCTTGGATCTCAAACTGATAGAAATACTTACTGCTACTGTACTGCATCACCCTTTCCTCTTCAAGGGAAAAACCAACGCAAGCTCAAGAGGTAGCACAAACCTATGCCTTGCACCTCGTCCTCTTGGGCTAGATGACGGTGATCTTGGCTTCCTCAAGATGGAACACCTTTCTTGATTGTGTTGGCTTGATGAAGACTAGTTGATTGCTCCCCATACTCACTATGGGTGAGCCACTCTTCAGCATATGTTCACAATTCCATTGCCACCACAATGGACGGAAAGCTTCAAGCATGATATCTTCGTGATGATCCACTTGAACATGCACACCGCAATCTTGATGGCAATCACCACTTGACGTCATCCTTCATGGGTTATGTGAGATCTTCCTCTTGATGCACGCCCATGGAAACACACCTAACCCCACATAGAACTCTCACGAAGACCATGGGTTAGTACACAAACATGTAATGGACAATGCTTACCATACCATGGGATCACTTGATCCCTCTCGGTACATCTTGTATGCTTTGTGTGTTGATCATCTTGATATACTCTTTGTCTGACGATGTTGATCAACCATGTGTCGTTACGACCATCCTTTGGATAATACCTTCAATACCACCTTGGTCAACATATAAACTCCTTGAAACTAACAGATGGACTTCAAGAAGTGCCTATAGACAAATCCTATAAATATAGCTTAAGGCAACCATTAGTCCATAGGGATTGTCATCAATTACCAAAATCACATATGGAGAAATATGCTTTAACAATCTCCCCCATTTTGGTAATTGATGACAATCACTACAAGAGAGTTTATATAAGGAAATAAGCATAACCAAGTGCACACATACAAAGCAATAATGCATGCGTACAAGATGTAAATGCTTACGCAATAAAAGCAAAACTCTCTAAACATATCCAAACTAAACTCTCTAAACTTCTTCCCCATTGGCATCGATTGCCAAAATGGACAAAAAGTTTAGAAAGCCAATATAGTAGGTGGTCCTTCAAAAAGTGTGTACTTCTCAACAAAAGAGTGCAAAGAAATACACATATACAATGATAAATAGTTGGATGAAAACAAACTATATTGAGGACCCAAAGATTGCAGAAAAAAGGATCGTATGCCACAAAGACATACAACAGAGAGAAGCGAGCAATCAAAAGATACCAATTAGGAACAAACAATCACATGGTCCTTCGTCCCACATGAGTAAAATATATTATGATATGGGCAAAGGGGTGTTTTATAAAACTAGAGAAGCTCCCCATGATTTGTGCACTAACAAGATTCTTTTTTGATACAAGTGCACAAAACAGGATCGTTGCTCCCCCAAAATTAATAAAAACACACAACTAGTGCAAGAAAGTAGATACGACACTAGGAATATCACTTGCACAAGACAAATGGTTGAGCAATCATTAAAAAGAGACAACTTGAGAATATGATCAACCAAAATGATGTGTGAGTCATGGCAAAGCACTTGTGAAGACTACGATAAGGATGAGCATTACTCATCACCACAGTCTTGATGAAAAGAGAAACAAAGTGCAAGACATATCCTTCCCACACACACACACACTAGAAAATGGGTTTACAAGCTTACTAATAAACAAATTAAGAACCAATGCTTGTGAACACCCATGGTGAAGATAGGAAATAATAACCTTGTCAAGAAGAGGGATACCAATCGAAATGGATATACCCTCATCAAGACAACCATGAAGAAAAATAATCTTCACCACCAAAGAGTGCATAAAGATGCAAGGATATAAGATCCACACTCAAGACAAATCCTTTCACGAAGCCACAAAAAACTAAAAAAAGGAAATGCAAGGGTGGTCGTGAAAGAAAAGATGATATCAATTACAGATGTAACTTCTCTCATGTGTAAGAGGTTTTAGGTAGAAGACAATCATCATGATATATATCCATAAAGAAGGATGTACACATGAAATTTTCACAAGAAGGAACAAACAAGATATCCAAAAGTAAGTCATAAATGTATCAATAAGATATTTGCTTGGAAGAATAGCACATGGCCTAATATTTTCTTATTGTACTATATGAACTTCCAACATACAAACATCAAATACATACCAACTAGAAATAATATATCATCGTACAATATGATGCACGGATGCAAATGGTTTGAGATCTCAATGAACGATATGACCGAGCTACTCATTTGAGAGCCCCCCTTGACAGTACGGCAAACTATCCTAAAATAGAAAACCTATCAAGGGCAAACCTATGCCTTGCACCTCGTCCTCTTGAGCTAGATGACGATGATCTTGGCTTCCTCAAGATGGACCACCTTTCTTGATTGCGTTGGCTTGATGAAGACTAGTTGATTTCTCCCCCATACTCACTATGGGTGAGCCATTCTTCAGCATATCTTCACAAGTCCATTGCAACCACAATAGACGGTAAGCTTCAAGCATGATATCTTCGTGATGATCCACTTGAGCTTGCACACCACAGTCTTGATGACAATCACCACTTGACGTCATCCTTCATGGGTTATATGAGATCTTGCTCTTGACGCACGCCCATGGAAACACACCTAACTCCACATAGAACTCTCACGAAGACCATGGGTTAGTACACAAACATGTAATGGACAATGCTTACCATACCATGGGATCACTTGATCCCTCTCGGTACATCTTGTACGCTTTGTGTGTTGATCATCTTGATTTACTCTTTGTCTGACGATCTTGATCAACCTTGTGTCTTTACGACCATCCTTTGGATAATACCTTGAATACCACCTTGGCCAACATATAAACTCCTTGAAACCAACAGATGGACTTCAAGAAGTGCATATGGACAAATCCTACAAATATAGCTTAAGGCAACCATTAGTCCATAGGGATTATCATCAATTACCAAAACCACATATGGAGAAATATGCTCTAACACATGTACTTGAAACGATATCCATTCTTACAAAACGATGAGATGCGCTTCTATCTTTGCCAAGGCCCTCACGCCAAAATAAGGATAGAATCGCATCTTGTGCGTGACAAGTTGGTATGAGAGCAGTACCAACCTAGGAGCCCCCTTGATTGATCGGACTTGGTCGAGTCGAGACTAGTAAAAACTACTTTGAGTCTAGTTATATATCGGAGAGTAGGATTATTTTTTCTCGTCCTATATGTTCTGGTGAGCAATCTTGACGTAATAATTTTAATTCTACTCCTTTTGTCACTCAAAAAAAATTTAGGATCACGCGGATATTTTTGGTATCTATATGATGTCGATGTGACAGAGTTCTGTCTTGGTGCCTCCTGTCTGACTTCATTTCTTCCGGGGAGTTGAGCTCTAGGGGATTCTCGAGCACATCGTTATCATTCAGATTTCTTAGTATCTCAGGATGAAGGATGTTCGAAACTGCTTCAATACTAGTAGTGGCGAGAGGAGTCTGGCTTCCCCGATACTGGTACAGATAGGTCTGGATGTATCGCCATACTTAGTATCGTTGTGATTACGAGTGTTTGAGATAGGTGAGGTTCCGAGATTCTGATTATGTGTTGACGGATGTGATACACTGGACCGGTTAGATCTAGGAGTTGAGTGAAAATTTCTCCTTGTATCCGTGGACCCGATTGGATGACCAAAAATTTTGGGAGTTCTTAGGTGGGAATTCAAGTAGTCACATATAGGACAATCTTCCAACAGATGCATGATGTGAGGTTGGGGTTCGACATCTAGTGGATTCGTTTGTTCACGGTCGTTTTATAGCGGTTCTCGTTGTGTCTTAAAGAGTCCTTGTAGCTTGCTACGGCTCGGGACGCTTCGTATGTCCTGTGCACTACCTTGTATATGATGGCTACTGTAGGATAGAGCCCGTGCGAGCCTCATCCACGAAAATATCGGACGGAATCTCTCTCATGAATTTGTTCTGGCTTGTTTCGTAAGCGTCGTCCTTTGTTTTGTTAGAGTTGGGTAATTCAAGTTGCTTCGATGTCAAGTGGTGAATTCACATTTTTCCCAGAGGTCTTCTCATATTTTTATGAGAGTGCTAATTCTTTTTCTCAATCAAGTTGTCTTGTCAATTCTTTTTTAACTCGAGTCATCATATCAATTCCTTTCAACCGGTGTGCTTCTCTTCAAGTGAATTCAATCCTCTCCAATTTTTGCAAGATCAATCTATCATTTCCTTCTGGAGTTCGTCTCATATGTCCCAAGTTGTCTTTGTTTTTACCCGCCCTCCCACCCTTTTCTTCAATGATTCATTATCATCCAAGTGTCTTCTTTTCATTGTTGCTTCCGCTATCTTTTTCTTTTCTCTCTTATCCAGTGATTCATTGTGAAGATTCTCAGGAGTTTTAAGTTCATCATTTTTCGTTCTTGTTGTAATTTTTTGGTGAATTCAATTCAAGCTATCCGTGTCCATCGTATCCTTTTCATCCTTTCCAATTGTTAAATGATTTCATGTGTTGGAAATTCTTGTTCAAGTCTCTCTTGTTTATTCATCCATCTTTGTTCTATCCGGAGTGTTGAAGATATCTCAGAAGTTTCATGTTTTCATTCAAACCCTTTCAATTAGTTCGAGGTGTCAACCTCATCAAGTTTTCATTTATACCGGTGCAATCAATCTTTCTATAAATTGTTTCAACAGTGGTTTCTTTTGAGTGCTACCATAACCCACAGGTTTCCCCAGGATCTTTCCTGCCTGTTTTAATCTTTTCTGAAGATCTCTAAATCTTTTCTAGTGTTACATAAGAATGGATTTCATCAGTCATATTCCTTATTCAAGATCTATTCAATTAATTTCCTTCATTGGCTCAATTTTTCATTATTCATTATTCCGGAGTGTCTCAGTAACTCATGGTGTTGTTTCTTGCCATCATTCTCATCTTGGAAGACCGAAGGGGTGTTTCTCTTAAATCTTGCTCCATTCTTGTGAAGATTGTCATTTCAGCCTTGTGTTGTCATCTAAATTGTTCTCGATCATGAGTATTCTTCCATATCTATCTGGTGCATTTCAGTGTTGTGTTCATTTCTCAATCCTCCGAAGGCCATCATTTCAGAAGATTTCTTCGGTCTCAGCTTTCAGCTTTCATTCTCAAATTGTTCTCAATTGTTGTCTCTTCGTTCGTATCTCAATTATTCTGGTGCCTCATTCAAGTTTTCTGTTAGGCGGCTCAAGATCTCTTCATTCTCAAGGTGTTCTTCAAGATTCTTGTTTCTATTCTTTGTAAACGGAGGCCTTGTGATGTTCCCCTACTTATCAATTTAGTTGGAATGTTGTGAATCTTTTCAAGTTCTTTCTATCTTATCAAATTTTGTCCTCTTTTCCTACCAATGTGCTGCCGAAATTTTGTATGAATTCTTGCTTGTTTCTCATATCATTCTTCATCTCTTTGCAACCTTCAAGGATCATTCATTTCACTCGTTTGTCACAGAAGCAACTAAGTTTTACCTTTGTTCTTGCTCTTCCTCTTCCACTTTCATTCTTAGATCTTGGGGCGAGATCTCTTGTTAGTGTAGGAGAGTTCTAACAGCCCGAGACCGACGCTCCAGAAGATTCCCCTTTTATTCCGTTGCCACCGTGTGATTCGTTTGGTTGTCGTATTCATCATCACATCATGCGCATCATCTGCGTTGCATCGGCACTCCGTTGCTGCCCGTTTCCAAAACTTGCATTCGTCTTTAGTTGTCGTTTCTCTCCGTGTTTGTCATTGACTGTTTTGAGCCCGACCACACTCGCACGCGCCCGTGGCATCGTTAAAATCTTGTTTTTAAAAGTGTGTATAAGATATTTTCGGATTGGGTTGAAACTTGGCGTGCGGTCTTATTTTAATGTAGGTAGGCAGCCTGCCAATTTTCGTCACAATCGGAGTCCGTTTGATACCCGAACGGTCGACCGTAGCGGCACCGTCTTCGGTTTATCGTTGGATGTTTTCGGTGTTTAAAACTCACGTTGCAGGGCTGCAAATTTCCCTCTCTTGTGTAACTAGCCTCTCTAACACAACCACCTAACTCCAGGGTGCAACCGAGGTCGTTCGATCACGATCGTACGGTTGAAATCGGATGTCAAATCCCCCTAACCTAGCCCCAAATCCTATTTAAATCCCCCTCCTTAATTTTGGCAGCCAACCCTCCTCTCCTCGGGATCCACGCCCGAAACCCTAGCCAGCCGCCACAGCAGCCAGCCTCTCTCCTCCTCCTTAGCCATGCACGGCCCGTCAGACCCAGATCCGGCCCGCTCGGGCCCGGATCGGACCATCGCCGCCGCTGCGAGCTGCTCGCCCTACAGCTCCCGAGCCGCCACGTGCATCTCCTCCTGTGCACTTGTGGAGGCACCCGAGCTGGTTGCAGCTCCGGCCTTCCAGCACCGCTAGTCGCCGCGAGTCGTCGGAGTTCGCCACCAACGCGTGCAGGAGCAGGCACCCGAGCTCCTCCCAGCATCTCGCGCCGCCCTTGCCGCATCCCACGCCGCATCGCCGCCTCCCGTCGGCCACCGATGCCCTATCCGCCGGGATCCACCACCGGACGCCATTCCCCAGCCCCTCCGGTCGCTGTCGCCTCCAAAACGGGCAGATTCGACGCTGGTCGACCGGATCCGGCCATCCTCGACCTCCTCCCGGGCCCCACCGGTGCGCTCCCACCTCCGTCGTTGGGCAGTTGACCTCGCCCCATGTGGGAGGACGAGGCCGAGTGCCCGCTCGCCAGCCTCGTGTGGGCCGTCGCTCGCTCACCAACCGCGCGTGGGCCTCGCCCCGCGTGTGGGCCGCGACCTCCCTCGGCCCAGCTCCACCGCCCCAAGCCGGCCTCCTCAGCCACCGCCGATCTGGTCCACGGCCCGCGAGGTGAGCAACTCGAGCCTCTATTCCCCGCCCCCGGTACCATTTAGCTATGTTGCGCCTGCCCTATTGGCCCAGTTGCCCAGATTCGGCCCGTTGTAGTATTTTTTAGGATCTGTAATTTAACTTATTTTCAGGAAAAATGCATATTTTCAAACGCCCGTAGTTTTTAACCGTGCGTCGGATTGCGACAAGTTATATATGTAACTTGGCTAGAATTTTGCGTAGATTAATATTTTACAACTTCCATGCATGTGTAAAGTTGTTCGACCTGCCGTTTGCATAGATTTCGTGTTGTCCTATTAGGTTAATTATTCCGTAGACAATTATGCGTGCATCCGATTTGCTCAAACCCCGTGGGTAAAATGTCCATGTTGTTGTAACCCCTTGCCATGTATTTTAGAAATAGTTGTCCTGTCATTTTCATGTAGGTGGCATCAATAGTTTGCTACGTCGTGTTTAGGACATATTCTCGCATATATGTGTGGCATTAGTTTTTATTTTTCGCCCCACATATTATATATGTTTTTGGGGTATAAAAATCCATAGAATTTAACTATGCATTTAGTTTTGTCTTTTGAGTAAGTTAGCGTGCATGATATTTTGCCATGTTGCCCTCTTGTTTATTTCGTGGGAATTATTTCGTGCATGATATTAATTAGTTTTCAACTAGGGATATGCCCTTGGATATGCCCATGGAGTTATTTGTAGTGCTTAAGTTTATCTAGCATGTTGTAGAGTTTCATGCCATTCGGTGCCCCGTAGAATATAGGTTTACTGTTGTCAATATGCCTTCTGGTTGAAAACTGCACTGTCAACCGTGTTATTTTCACTAAGTCTGAAACTGTGTGCAAGATGCCATTTTGTGAGTTCTTTCCCTAGTGTTCCATGCTTCCATGCTAGTTGTATTTAGTATGGTGTTGTTGTGCATCTTGACCACTACTGGCTCATGTCTTGTTTGAGCATTTTAGAATTATATAGCTTGTTGTTTTAGGGTGTACAAATTGCCATGTTGTTGTTTTGGCAGATTGTAACTATTTCTTGTTTAGCTTGTATTTGTTGAACCGTTGCTCCGTTTTGATCGTGTCCTATATGGAACTTGTTTAGAATATCGTGTTGGTTCATATTGTCTTGCTGCTTGTATGGTTTGGAATGTTTGTGGTTGTCATTGCATACATATTGCATTCATGGCATCATATCTTGCGGTGTTCGTATCTTTTGAACCATAGCTCCGTTTGCAACGATCTCTATATGTAAACCAGCTAGAATGATGTGTAGTTTCGCGTGAACCACTTTGTTTTGCCGTTTACCAAACATGAAATATGTTTAGGTTAAATCTGGACAGATTTAGAAATTAACACATGAGGTCAGTTCAGAGATGTTATATGTCATTTCCGACCTCATTTAAAACGCCTAGATAGGTAGTTTAATTATGCTTCACCTCTTGCCATGTTTAACAACATTTAATATTGTCGTGTACCTAAACAAGAGTGAACTAAATAAATTGTATGTGGAGTTTCGTCAATATGCAACTCGTTGCATGTTGAGCTTCACTTAATGTGTAGTGTTTGATTGGAGTGAATTGCCATGCCATGCCTTGCATAATTGAATGGGACATCCATCATATTAGGGTGTGCATGTGCACTGGTGAATATCATGTGTCGATTCTTGTTTCCGGTTTGCTTCGTCTCGATAGAGTTCCGCAAGCGCGTCGGAATGTGAGGATCCGTTCGACTACGTCGGTTCTTCTGCTTCACAGATTCGTTCTTCTTCCAAGCGGGATCTCAGGCAAGATGATAATTTTCCTAGATACCATTACTATCATTGCCTTGCTAGTTGTTCGTTTCTATCGTTATATCTCGCTGCCTACCACCTGTTTAATAAGCCTCCCAACATTGTCATGATAACCTTAAACCTTTCCACAACCTAGCAAACCATTGTCTGGCTATGTTACCGCTTGCTTAACCATTTGATAGCGTTGCTAGTTGCAGGTGCAGTTGCTTCCATGTGATAACATGGGTTCCTTGTCATATCACCATATTATTGATAATTAATTTAATGTACCTATATACTTGGTAAAAGGTGGAAGGCTTGGCCTTCTAGCCTGGTGTTTTGTTCCACCTTTGTTGCCTTAGCTTTGGCTACTGGTGTTATGTTTTATAAATGAGCGCTCCTAACATGCTTGGGGTTGTTATGGGACCCCATTGACTTCCGTTTTGGGATAAAGCTTGTCTGGCAAGGCCCATCATTGGTACTACCTTTGCCCAACATAATAATTCTGTTAATACTGAAAAACATAGGGTGTCATGAACCCGAGGAGTAATTCAACATAATACATGGGGGCCAGTGCTGGTCCAAACTAGAGCCGTTAGCGGGGCCAACACGGGGCAACTCGGGAGATTTCCATCAGGCTACCGTACGTTGTGCGATATTTGGAACTCTAATTGGATCCCAAGGACGGGACCTATGCGCCCGATCACTACTTTGAGCGCTAACCCACCTGTTTCGGTTGCTGAGCTTATTGATCGTACCACGACTACCTGGCGGGAAGATATCATCTGTTCCACTTTCACGGCCTTTAACGCGGAGGCAATACTGTCTATTCCTTTGTACACTCCGACCGTTGAGGATTTTTGGGCATGGTCGGGAGAACGATCAGGGAGGTTCTCCGTACGTTCGGCATATCCATGGTCATGAATACAAGAGAACACAGGGGCAATTAGCTTGAGGAAAGTGTTGGTGCATCTGATGGAGCAGCGAGTAGCAATGTGTGGACTGTGCTATGGAACACAAAGGTTCCTTCAAAGCTCAATGTTTTCTTGTGGAAATTGGCAAGGAACTCAATGCCAACTGTTGATCTGCTGCATCACCGCAATATGGCTGTAACCCACTCATGTGCATTGTGTGGGTGCGAAGATTCATGGAGACATGCTTTCTTGGAGTGCACCATGTCGAGGTGCATTTGGGCATCTTGTGGACAAAATGGGCTAACTCAATGGTATTAATGCTAAATATTGGCTCCTATGGCTGCATGAAAGCTTATCACAAACACAATATATCATGTTGGTGGTTACTTTATGGGTTGTGTGGAGAATAAGGAGGAAAGAGATTTATGAGGACATTTCCCAGAGCCCGAGGCTACTTACATATCCATCCGAAGATATATTCCTCAACTAAATGTATTGGTTGAACAGCGACGGAGCCCCGCGGTGGTTGCAGTTCCCCGGTCTTCGGGGTGGATCCGGCCACCGGAAAACTGCTTCAAGATCAATGTGGATGCGGCGTTGGTAAACAACCGGGGCCGAGGGTTGGCAGCAGCGATATGCAAGGGAATGGATGGCTCTTTCTAGGGAGCTTCGACAGTGATGTTCAGAGGGATTACTGATCCATATACACTTGAAGCACTTGGCCATCGGGAGGCTCTAGTCCTCGCCGAAGATCATAATTGTCATAGGATACATATAGCACAAAACTGCAAGGTGGTAGTTGATGATATCAAGAACAAAAATCCTGCTAGATATGATGCAATTGTGCATGAAATTATTGTACGTAGCTCTTATTTTTCGTTCTATAGTTATGCACATGAGTATAGGAGCTCAAACTTCGAGGCTCACAATTTAGCGAAGTATGTCTTAAGGCTGGGTGTTGGCCGCCATGTTTGGTTAGGCAACCCTGGTAATCTCTCTTTTATTCATGTAAACATTATGATGCGGTAATAAAGCTTTGCGATATTGTCTTAAAAAGTAAAAAAAACGTCCATATTTTCTATTTGTTATGAAAATAAAAATATGAAATCAAAAAAGGTGTACAGACTTCTTTGGGGGTTCATATGAAGACCTGGGAAAACTAAAGGCATTGGTAATAGACCTCTACCAGAACCTCTACACATCACAAGGGGTGACATGTATGGACGAAGTCCTGTCTACGGTTCCTGTCAAGGTGACGAGTCAAATGAATGACCAACTTCTTGCTCCTTGCACCAAAAAGGAGGTCAAGACGGCGTTGTTTCAGATGTTCCCAACCAAGTCACCAGGGTCAGACGGTTTTCCAGCTCATTTTTACCAAAGGCATCGGGATATCTATGGGGATGAAGTCACAAAGGCAGTTTTGAACATTGTTAGAGGGAAGGAGGGCCCAGATTGTGTTAACGACACGGTACTGGTTCTAATACCGAAGGTGCTCAGCCCAACTCATCTCCCCCAATTTCGCCCCATTAGCCTGTGTAATGTGATCTACAAAATTGCATCTAAAGTTGCGGCGAACAAACTAAAGGTTATTCTCCATGACATCATATTTGAGGAACAATCGGCGTTTGTCCCGGACAGGCTGATCTCACACAATATAATATGCGCCTACGAGTGTTTACATTTCATGAAGAGGAGCAAGGCCAAATCAAACAACTATTGTGTTCTAAAGTTGGATATGATGAAAGCCTATGATAGGCACGAGTGGTCTTATCTTCACGCAATGATGGAGAAACTGGGTTTTGCACGCCCATGGATCAACATAGTAATGAATATGGTACGGTCTGTATACTTTTCAGTCATGTTTAATGGAAAAAAATTGTCAAAGGATACATATAGCATCACACTGCAAGGTGGTAGTTGACAATATCAAGAAAAAAAATCTTATTAGATATGGTGCAATTGTGCATGAGATTATTGAACGTAGCTCTTCTTTTTTGTTCTTTAGTTATGCACATGACTATAGGAGCTTGAACTTCGAGGCTCACAATTTAGCGAAGTATGTCTTAAGGCTGGGTGTTGGCCGCCATGTTTGGTTAGGCAACCTTGGTAATCTCTCTTTTATTCCTTAAAAATAAAAATAAAAAATGTCTAGATTTTCTATTTGTTACGAAAACAAAAATATGAAATGAAAAAAGGTGTGCGGATTTTGAAAAAAAGGTTCATCCATTTGAAAAAAGTCCATATCTTTAAAAAAGGTTTATTAATTTTGAAAAAAGTACATAAATTTTTAAAAAATCCATTTAAATTGAAAAAAAGTTCATCCAATTTGTAAAAGTTCATTAAATTTTTAAAAAGTTCATTGTTTTCTAAAAAAGTTCATAGAAATTCAAAAAAATCATGTATTTTTAAAAAAAGTTCATTGAACTGAAAAAAAAAATCATAAATTTTAATAAAAAATCGTCCATTTTCAATAAAATGTTCTCAAATTTCAAAAAGTTCATTGATATTCAAAAAGGTTCATGGAATTTTAATATTTTAGAAAAGGTTCATCGATTTTCGAGAAAAGTTCATCAATGTTAAAAAATATTCGTTCAAAATAATAAAAGTTCATCAATATTTACAAAAGTTCATAGAATTTGTTTTTAAAAAAATCTTCCACTGACGTCTAGATGGGCCGGCCCATTTACGAACGTCACATGCGCCAGTTAACAAAAATGCATCTTAATGACGCGTGGAGCGCCAAATAGGAAATGCCCCCCTGTTCGACGAGAGGAACATAGGGGCAGCGACAAGAGATGGCAACATAGCAACTGATTTGGGTTTTGAGGTTCCAAACTTTACCACTAGCATCAAAACCAAAATTTCCGTAGGTTCCCTGTGGATTTTTTAACTTACGAAATGATTTCCCCCCAACAAATATATCAAGGTAAGTGTGGAAAACATTCTAGCATCTCTGCAGAGACTGATATATACAACAACTCTTGCTGATGTCTATAATCCTATAATAGTTCAGACTATTTCCATGTCCTAACTAGTTTCAGTAAAGTGTTCTTCAGACTAGTAGTTTAGAACACTATTTTCCAAGGACAAGTAGATTAGCACTGAATCAACTGTAAATTATAGGTGCAGAAACTATTCTTATAGCCTTGTGGGGTACTTAACTACTTATACCAATCAATAATTACAACCTTAATTTCTGTTTCAAAAATTTAATATACCACGCGGGCAGCAAAATGCAGCAAGTCGTGTCGGGGTGCATTAACCTCACCTTGTTCAGAACTTTGATCTCACAGAAAATACAAATTCATTTTTCTGCTGATGGACTGAAACTTTAAGCGGAATTCTTAAACTCATTACAGGCTAAGAGAAATGCAGCAAGAACCAACACAGCAGGAAGCCAGGAATCACCACATCTGTGTTGACACCAGATGCTTGATCTAAGAGAAATGCGTCCATTGTCAACGCATTACAGAAGAATGTCATCGCATGGTTGTACAAGCAGTTTCGGAATTTTAGAACCGTGATGGCAAAGCAAATAGGTTTCCTACTGTGAGGATAACAAACCAAGTTTAGCTAGCAGAAACACAACAACTGCTCTGTTTTCCTGAACCCATATCTCAAGGAAGGGAACACTTCTGAAGAGGCGGACAGGAAGGCGACTTGTCGGGGTATCCCTCTACTCTGCATCGACATCCGCATACCGCAGCGCCGCGTGGGCTGAATTAGCAGGAAAGTAGTTAAGCAGTTAGGCATCATGTGTCACAGGTAAAGTGCTGTGGGATAGATCCTGAATTTTTAACGGACGCTACTTGAAACAGTTACAGTAGGCTAAAAAACAGAAATCATTATCTTCTATGTGAAGCTGAACTAGGCAGACTGAAGTGATTTGGGTCTGCCAGTGGCTTCTATGTGAACCTTCTATCATCTGTCCATAAACCCAACAGGCAACTTATACTGATGTCTACTTCTATTGCTAAACCATACAGCAGTTCAGACTTATACTGATGTCTACTTCTATTGCTAAATCATACAGCAGTTCAGACTATTTCCATGTCTTAACTCCTAACTGAAAGTCTGAAACAGATTATCAAACGTTTTAGACTACACCGGTTTCAGTAAACTCTTTTTCGGAGTTCAGATTAACAGTTCAAGACTACTGCAAATACGAGTTTCTTGCCAAAGGAGAAGAGTTGGAAGGTTTCTCACCAGGCGACCCGACGATGACGACGAAGATGTGGAGGATCTCACCGCTGCTGGGCAGATCTACTACGAGTGGAAACATCCGACCATCACGTGTGGGGAGGCCCATGACGAGTTCGGAGACGTCCAAGATTGCCATGGCGTGCAGCCGCCTGGCCAGCTGCTTCCTCAGGCGAAACACGGATCTCCCCCTGAACATGAACGAGCCGCGGGTGATGAGGTCCCCGTGGATGTTCCGCCACACGTACATGATCATCCGCGATCGCAGCATGGGGTGGGGAAGCTGCAGTTGAGTCGCAAAGAACCATCGTCAAATCAAAGAAGCCAAAGAAACAGGGCAAATTTGACAAGAACAGAGCCACGAATTTCTCCCATGCGGACGAAAGAAAATTAACACGATTTGCAACCTTTGCGGTCAAATTCCGATGCATGTTACCAACATCCAAGAACCCAATTCACTCAAATTGGGGAAGAATCAAGGAACGGGCATGGCGGGCTCACCCCAGCCGGACGTGGAAGGGGAGGCATGACCTCCCTGGCGGGGATGTGCTCCACGACCCAGAGCATCTTCCTGCTGATGTTGTCGAGGTCGTCGACGAAGTCGACGCTGGCGTTGGTGTTCCAGTACCTCCCGTTGGCGCGGAGGCAGGCGCCGCCGACGTTGCGGAGGTAGACCTCTTCCTCGGATTCCGACAGGATGGCCTGCCAAACGATTGGCTCCACCTCAGGATGGTCGTAGTTGCGCTGCTCGACGCGGAGCCCGCGGTGGTCGCGCGGCGCCGGCGCGTCCGTGGCGGCAAGGTAGCTGCCGTAGGCGGCGCTGTGGAGGAGCAGGAACTGCTCGTTCTGGCCCTGGTACAAGTGCACCGCCCAAGCCGCGTTCATCGACGCCCGGCGTGTGCGGAGCTTGACGCCATGGCCATCCTCGTCAGCGTGCAGGTACGTGCCGTGCACGCGGCTGCGCAGCCGCACGTGGTGGCCGTGATGGAACTGCTCCATCTGTCGCCGGTGACGCTGGAGAGCAGAGGCGCGCGGTGGGGGATGATGATCGGCGGGTTCTTGGTTTCTTGGCGCTGCGGCGAGGCGGAGAAGAGGGGAAGCGAAAGCTGTTGGCTGGGACGGTTACGTTGGGCGCCAAGGCGAGAGTATTTCAAGGCTCAGCTTTCAGCACTAGGTGGGCCGTTGGAAATAGGCCTCGAAGATTCAGCACGCCTAACCATCCACAAGCACAGTAAAAAAAGACCCACAAGCACAGTAAAAAAAGACGTCCACACACTACATAGGTGGATTAAAAATGTATAAAATTTTCTAACTACTGCTCTGTTTAAAAATGGCAATTTTCCTTTTTGGCTCAACAAAAAGAAAATACATAGGTGGACTCGATCTTTCGATAAAGAACATTTCATTGAATTGACATATTGAGATGATACAACCGCATTGAAAGAATGTTCGCCCCTACCTAGCATGATGGACACGATTATTAAGTCCAACAAATCCAAAAATAAACATCATTTTACAGCAATAGCAAATCAGTCCAGCCTAGGATGAGGCGCATCCTATCCAGAGATTAAAAATCATGTACATACATGAATAATCTGTACATGAAACACATTTATTATTAAAAATCACATCATTTTTAACAAGGCACAATGCCCAGCATAAGCAGTCGCTCCTAAAAGAATGTGTGTAGAAAATTGTTTATCAATATCCCGCAACCATTAGCCGATCATGTTACATGGAGATATAGATTTGAAGCTACTTGAACTATGGGCCACAGTGCACGAGTGAACTTACACTAAAAAATAAGTGTTTAATGGACTCGTCATGTTTGCAATAGACACATGTCTTGCTACCTTGTCAATTGCGTCGTGACAAGTTACCTATAGTTAACATTTCCCTTTAGAAACCAGAGGAAAAAAATCTTCACTCTTAAAGGGATTATGAGCTTCCACAACTTGTTATCAACCGGAACATCAGTATGAACCATTGCATCGTACAAGGATTTGACTGAAAACCTGTTGTTCTGATGTAAATTCAATTGAAACTTCGTCGATTTGATTGACAGTTGAATGTTCTCTAGACAAAGGAGTAATTCATTCCATGCTACCAGGCGAGGCCCTAAAAGGTCTATACGGTTCTTTTCAATTTCGATTATCTATATATTAGTTCGTTTCTATTTCTAGATATCTATTTCTATATATTAGTATTAGTTAGTAGTACTATTCTATTAGTTACCGATCCCGGCTCTGTGAGTTCTTTCTTCCGTGATGAACTGTCGGCACCAGTCCTGCATTTTTTTCTCTGTGGACCGAGGAGAAAGGGGGCTCAGCAGGAAGAGGATTGTACCATGAGAGAAGCACGGAGGTCAACCCGCTTCAAATATGGAACATGGATTCTGGCAATGCAACGGAGTTGGGTCCTCATATCGATCCGAATGAATCAGTCTTTCTACAGAGGTCAATCTTTGTATCAGGGTTTTCTTGTTCCAAAACTGTTTGATTGTAATGAATCATTGTTTGGCAATCCGATACAAGCTAGGTTATTGCACCATAAGTGGGGTAGCCCCAGTGAGGTGTCTTCCTAAAATCAAACCCGAGAACCATCCCTAACCGAGAAAGTGCCAAACTAGAGGGAAAATCTTCATCACGGTACACCAAAAATGTGGATCACCGGGCTTCTAATGAACTTGAGAAATTTCTTTGGACCGCACGTACTTGAGAAATTTCGCTCTTCATGCCACACTTCATTCCCAAGTAGTTTGTAAACCCATTTACTCAGAAGAGCGATATTTTTAATCTCAAGATCTTGAATCCCAAGGCCCCCTTGACTTTTAGGTCGGCATAATACACTCCACTTAGGGAGTCGATATTTCTTGAATTCATTATCACACTGCCAGAAAAAACAGGATCTAAAGTAATCAAGACGATGAACAACCTCTTTCGATAAGTGGAAGAATGACATCATGTATAGGTTGACTCGATGCCACGCAAGAATAGTATCATGTCCTTCTGCTTATATAAATCATATACAATTTTTGTGGCAGCTCATAAAGATGGTATTGAAGAGCAAATCTCACACAACAATAAGTGCATCACACACTCTTTGCATAGGAGATGGCTACCATTGGCATGTGGGAGGATAGTTGGATCCCAAGAGCTGGAATAACTGTTTTGTTTTTTGTTTTTATTTTCAGTTCCGTTTTGCTTTTCTGCTTTAAATAATTTAGGACTTCAAAAAACTTTTCAAAATTTAAGAAACTGAGAATTTCAAAATAAAATGTTCAATAAAACATAAAATGTTTGTGAATTCAAAAACTGATCGGGATTTTTGTAAAAATGTTCGCAAAACAAAAAAATCCATGATTTTAAACAGAAGTCCGTGTATTAAAAATTATTAATGAAATTTAATAAAATGTTTGCTAATTCAAAACATGTTCATGCATTTTAAGAAATGTCCGAAAATTTTCAAAACAGTTTGTGAATTACAAAAGAGTTTACTGATTAGAAAATATTTGTTGACTCAGAAAATGTTCATGAATTTAGAAAAAAAATCATGAGTTTCAAAACAAATCCACCAACTTTGAAAAATATGTTTGTCTATTCCGGAATTGTTCGTCAATTCAAAAGAAAATACTTAAAAATCGTTCGCATTATAAAAAATGTTTAGAATTTTAAAAAATGTTTCTAAATTGTAAAAAATGTTCTCAATTTTAAAAGAGTTTCTAAATTTGTAAAATTGTTCACGAATGATTGAAGGTATGTAATTAAACAGTAATGCTTCCGAGTCTTTGTGACAATATACCCGTGTGAATTTTGAAGAATTAACTACGAGGGTGGATCAAAATATTACAGTATGTTTTCTAAAAAAAGTTTCTTGAAATTCAGAATAATTTTTTGAATTACAAAGTTTTTTGACAACCATGATATTTTTTTGAAAATGTGAACATTGCTTCAGCTTGTGAATAAATTAAAAGAAGAAACATTTTCCTGCATTTATGCACAAAATTTCGAAATCATGCGATGAGATATGAACATAACTATGAACATAACATGGTCATCATCATTGGAGATTATGATATTTTTTCTCCGGTTACAATGCACAGACCCTTTTGCTAGTAAATCTAATATACTATAGTGATCTCGCGGGTACCGTTCTATTACCCCACACTCCTCACTATCAATCGATGTGAATCTCTAAGCAAGGGCACTAATATCACTTCCGTTGTTGTCTGCTCCACACGTAGCATCATCCATCTCTTGCTTCAGTTGGTAAATCTGGATGTTATAGTCCTTGATAGATTTACAGTTTTTTTTCCTGTTTGAAACATGATTTCATTGTTATTGCCAAATGAAAGGGCATGGCCAGGGAGCAAAAACTAAACAAACTAATTTTCTGAATAACAAACACACCGAAATATAAAAAAATCTAACGGCCTTACGTGACCATGTCTTCCCAAACGCATCTAATACTTCTGCCAATTATTGCTCTACAATGTTCCATATCTCAATGTCTGGTCACCAAATAAATAAGGGGGTGATCTGCGCCGGCGCACCCGGCCCAGATTTTCGGCCGGCCGCGCGCGGGCCGCAGGATCCACCAACCCCGCGTTGTCCGCACCGTTAAATCCGCATGCAACATTTTTCTTGCTATGCAGCAAAATTTCGATGCCATGCAACAATTTTTTCAACGGTTGCAACAAAAATAAAATTTATAGCAAAAAAAATATCTACGTGATCGTAGCAAAAAAATGAAGCTGATGGTATGTGGTAGCAAAAGTCAAACGCCGGTTGTAACAAAAATTTACGTGACGTGTATGCAACTTTTTAGTGAACGGTTGCAACAAAACATGATGCCGGTTGTAGCAAAAATTAATACGGTTGTAGCAAAAAGTAAAAAACATCGATTGTAACAAAAAATCCGACGAACTAGAGTTGCAACCAAACTTATATGCAACTTTTTTACGGAGACAAAATATAGTAAAAAAACGCTTGCAACAAAAATGACCCAGGTTGCAACATATTTAGACGAAAAAGTTGCATCCATTGACCAGAGAAGCGCGCGGATGGGAAAAATGTTGCAAGGGCCCGCGCGCGCCAGGAGGTGACCGGCGCGTCGGTTCGGCCGGCGCGCGGGTAGGAAATGATTCCCAATAATTAAACATCTGTGAAACTATTTTCATGCTGGAGAATCAAACAATAACTTTTCTCCATCATACACGTTTAAGTTAAGATTTGACGAAGAGAGAAGCAACATGGACAAAACCCCATAGTGTACATGGTGGCAGCTAGTGGACAATAGAGCATCACAGAAACACTAGGCAACGGCTCTCATGCACCATTGGCAAACCTGCCATTTGTCTCGCTACAACCTACGGTGCCTTAGTTTCTTTTTTGTTATAGGTGTTGGGTAACGTAGCGTAAATTCAAAAAATTTCTACGCATATTCAGATCTTTCTATGGAGAGACCAGCAACGAGAGAGGGGTAAGAGCATCTTCATACCTTTGAAGATCGCTAAGCGGAAGCGTTGCTAGAACGCGGTTGGTGGAGTCGTACTCGCAGCGATTCCGATCTAGTGCCGAACTACGGCACCTCCGCATTCAACACACGTGCAGCCCGGTAACGTCTCCCGCACCTTGATC
Source organism: Hordeum vulgare subsp. vulgare (assembly GCF_904849725.1). Lineage (NCBI taxonomy): Eukaryota > Viridiplantae > Streptophyta > Magnoliopsida > Poales > Poaceae > Hordeum > Hordeum vulgare. The sequence goes on from NC_058524.1 coordinate 41,036,726, forward strand.
CAGCAAGGAGGAGAGAGAGGTTGGGGAAGAACTTCAGCAGCACGACGGCGTGGTGTCGATGGAGAGACGAGGTCTCCCGGCAGAGCTTCGCCAAGCACCGGCAGAGAGGAGGAGAAAGAAGAGCAGGGCTGCGCCGAGGGAGAGGCAAAAGTCTGTGTCCAAAGGCCAAAACCCCTCTCTATTTATAGGAGGAGGGGGAGGGGCTGCGCCACCCCTAGGGTTCCCTCCCTAGGGGCCGGTGGCCACCAGATGGGAAAGGGGGGGGCGGCGGCTAGGATGGGGAGGGGGTGGCGCACCACCTGGTGGGCCTTAGGCCCACCTGGCTTAGGGTTTGCCCCCCCTTTCTCTCCCACGCATTGGGCTGAGTGGGGAGGCGCACTGGGCTGGTTCCCTTCCCCACTTGGCCCACCTTACCTCCTGGGGTCGTTGCCCCCCTTCGGTGGACCCCCGGGGCCACCTTCGGTGGTCCCGGTGGTCCCGGTACGTTACCGGTGATGCCCGAAACACTTCCGGTATCCGAAACCATCCGTCCTATATATCAATCTTTACCTCCGGACCATTCCGGAGCTCCTCGTGACGTCCAGGATCTCATCCGGGACTCCAAACAACTTTCGGTAACCTCATATAACAATTCCCTATAACCCTAGCATCACCGAACCTTAAGTGTGTAGACCCTACGGGTTCAGGAGACAGGCAGACATGACCGAGACACCTCTCTGGCCAATAACCATCACCTCTAGGGCATATTTCCAACAATAGGCTGCCTATAATCTGTAATCTCAAAGACAGAGAGGGAGGGAGGGAGAAAGAGAGAGATGGAGGAAGGGAGAGAGGGAGGGGGAGAGGGAGAGGGAGGGAGGGAGAGAGGGAGGGTGAGGCAGGGAGGGAGGGAGGGTGGGTGGGAGAGAGAGAGAGGGAGAGGGAGAGGAAGAGGGAGAGAGATTGCCTTCTAGGTAGTGACTATGGACCCGTAGGTCTGTGGTGAACTACTCACCATCATCGTGAGGGCAACAAGGTTGATGAAGAGGCCCTTCGCGAATGACCCCCCTTCGACAGGGTGCCGGAACGGAGCTCTAGATGGCCACCCTCGGAACAGAGACTTGGGACGACATAAAAAGTGTTTCTGGACCCCCCCCTCCCCTCTGGTGTCACCTACGCACTTGGAGGCCGTGAAGACGCGAATGAGTGAGGTGGGGTGCGAGCTCGTGCACCTGCTGCGTCCGCCGTCGCCCACCCGTTGAGACCACCATCCACTACACCACGACATGAGCCATCTATGGAGCTAGTGTTTGTCGCAGTCGGGTCTGAAGTACGACGTCGAGTGCGGCGTTGCTATGGGTTGGTGAGGCGAGGGTGCAGGGAGAGCACTGCTATGGCTTGGCAGGGGTTGGCATCGATTGCAAACGAGATGAGAGGAGGAGGGTGCGGGAGGCGATGGAGCTCCTAGGGCGCATGCACAACAATGAGGGAGGAGGAGGAAGGAAGTGGCGACGGAAGACGAGGGAGGGAGGGAGCTGCAGCTTGTGGATTGGGGGAAGGGTTCATGCGGTTGTGCCCAATAGGCTCTCCGCGAGAAAAAACCAATCGCATCCTTCCACCGCGCACCCAACCAAGTCAGAATGACTCCATCGGGGAATTGGCCCACAAGTCATAGACATGTTAAAAGCGAATGAGGTAAAACATACATTGAAGATTCAACGACGGGGAGAAGACGAGGATGAAAATCTACTGTGATCGGACGCCCAGAATCAACTCAATTGGGGGAGCATTCTAGAGGCAATTTGGCTAGGCACCATATCTCTACTTCTAATTGGGGAGTTGGTAGCCCGATACTCGGGTTATTTTAATACACTGTTTTTTGGCCGGTTATTTTTTGTCCCACCTCCCAACATCCCTTGTGCTGGTTTTCTTATGGATTTTTTCACTGTTTTGACCCATGCGATGAAAATATTGCACGAAATGAACTCTGATTGAAAACATTTCACGATCTGACCCTTTTTGAAACGCCAGAGCCCGTGGCGTTGCAGACGCACATAGAAACGCCAGTCTAATGTGGCCTTGCATACCCACTCAAACGCTAGCCTAATGTGGCGTTGCAGCCCACATAGAAACGCCGGGGATACTGGCGTTGCTGGCCACGCACGAAACGCCATGGTCCATGGCGTTTCGGCAGTACACATGTTGCTGGCAGCATGACGTGGGCTGGCTAGATGTCGTCGCTGCGTTCCATAGTGGGTCTGCAACGCCAACACTGTTGGCGTTTCACAATAGGTCTGCAACGCCACATTAGACTCGCGTTGCAAGAAAGAAAAAACGCCACGGCTGACAGGCGTGTTACAGTAGGGCAGCAACGCCAGCACTGTTGGCGTTTCACAGTGGGCCTGCAACGCCACATTAGACTGGCGTTGCAAGAAAGAAAAAACGTCACGGTAGACAGGCATGTCACTGTAGGGCAGCAACGCCATGGTAGACAGGCGTTGCATAGTGGGGCAGCAACGCCACGGCTTGTGGCGTTTCTAAAAGGGTCAGATCGTGAAATGTTTTCAAATCTGGTTCATTTTGTGCTCATGTTTAGAAAAAAGGTTAAAATAGTGAAAAAAAATCCTTTTCTTATCTATTGGTTTATTTTTCTCTTTACTCTTTTCTTTCAAATCAACACTTTCCTAACATACAAAAGAACACAGGTCTCGCTTTCCTAACTTATCCAATCTCGCTGATCTCTCTAATTAATGCAATTTCTTTTAGGAAACAAATTGTCTCTTTTCTTTCAAATCAACACTTTCCTAACATACAAAGGAACACATATCTATCTTTTCTAACTTACCCAATCAACCGGTCCCTCACATTAATGCAATTTATTTAGTAAACTAATAATAGATTTTTAAGAAACAAATAAAGGATTTTAAGATTTTTTTTATAATCCATAATGGATTTCTTACCCATGGATTTATTTTCATATCCACTCCTTCCTTCCAAACTAGCACTTTCCTAACGAAATATCACAGATCTATCTTTCCTAACTTACCCAATCTCTATTTCTAAAGAGTCAGCCCGTAGGTGGTCGTACGTTTTCGTTCACTCCCATTGATCGATCCCACCTCCTCCGATTTTTTTCACCATGGAACAAAGACGTATGCCAGCCCTGCGCCCACCCCCACCCCCACCCATCAATTTTTCAACCTAAAGTCCACTGGTCATCTGTTTTTTTCTCTAAAAAAAGACTGACCTAATAATCCCTTCCCTCCCACATCACGCTGCCAGCCTCCTCCCCCATGCAATGTGTCGCCGCCAGCATCCCACATGCATCTCCCGGCCCCCTACTCGCCTCCATGAATTTTGGCACCGCAGGACCACCACGACACGCCCCCACCACCACCAAGTGCCTACATGACGAGGATGCACATCGGCAAGTTCAACCACGACGACGCCTTTGACCACAACGTCCACGCGCTGGACCTCCTCGCCGCCCACACTCTTGTTCCTCTTCGGGAACTCCTTGTCCAAGTCCGTGCTCGCGTGCATCACTGAGAACACCGAGTTTGGCAGTGGTGTCGTTGTCATCTCCATGGCCGACGCGCCCCTCGGGTTTGGGGCAGGGTCTGCCTAGATGCAGGAGTCCCTCTGGATGCCATCTCCAAGGAGTCTGTCGGCCCTTTACAAAGCAGGTTTGATCTAATTGTCCATTCATTCATCAAGCTGATTCGAGGCTTTAGGAGTAGAAACTTTAGATTGGTGTTCATGTACAACTGTAAATGCTCTTGTAGAGAAGGGTTTTGGCAATCCAACTCTCAATATAATTGATTGGGTGCAAGTGCACATATATATAGAGTACAATTTGGGCCTCAACCTCAACTATACAAGGACTAGGAGGTGGGCCAAGATATACAAATATACATGCAAACTACATGCTCAACACCCCCCAATCGAAGCATCGCCGGAGATGCAAAGACTGGACCTGAACTCCTCAAAGACGGAAGTGGGCAATCCCTTGGTCATCACATCGGCAAAATGTTGCGTCGTCGGAACATGTAGAACTCGAATGCATCCAAGAGCCACCTGTTCACGAACGAAGTGAATGTCGAGCTCAATATGGTTCATATGACGATGATGCACCGAGTTGGCGGAGAGGTAGATAGCGTTGACGTTGTCGCAGTAGACAAGCGTGGCCTTGTGAACATTACAAAGGAGTTCCTGAAGGACCTAGCGAAGCCAGGAGCACTCGGCAACAGCGTTAGCCACTGCCCGATAGTCAGCCTCGTCGCTCGAGCGGGAGACCATGGGTTGCCGCTTGGAAGACCAAGAGATCAGCGAAGGCCCAAGGTAGACACAGTAGTCGGACGTAGAACGTCGTGTGTTAGGGCATCTTGCCCAGTCTTCATCCGAGTAGGTGACAAGATTGGTGGAGGGGGAGGTCGTCAATGTGAGGCCCAAGGACATGGTGCCACGTATGTAATGAAGGATTTGCTTCACCAAAGTCGAGTGAGAGTCACGTGGAGAGTGCATATGAAGGCAGACCTGCTGGACAGCGTACTGCAAGTCCGGATGCGTCAAGGTGAAGTACTACAGAGCACCAACAATAGAGTAGTAGAGCGCAGCATCGGATGCGAGAGAGCCCTCCATGGCAGATACCTTGGCCTTTGTATCGATGGGTGTGGGTGCGGTCTTGCAATTAAGCATGCCGGCGCACTCAACAAGCTCGTGAGCATACCGCTGCTGATGCAAGAAGAAACCATCAGGCTGTCGGACCACCTCAATGCCGAAGAAGTAGTGCAGGGGCCCCATGTCCTTGAGGGCAAACTCATCACGAAGACAAGTTGTGAACCGTTGAGTGCATATGATGTATAGCAACAAGTAGGCAGTGGCGACTCCCTGATGATACACAAAGAGGGAAGCATCGAAGCGGGTGGACCGGAATCCAAGAGACTGCAGAAAGGCGGCAATCCGCTGGTACCAAGCCTGGGGTGCCTGCTTCAACCCGTAGATGGAGCGAGAAAGCAAACACAAGTGATCGGGTTGTTCAGCATCGATGAAACCGGTAGGCTACTGACAGAGCACCTGCTCGGTAAGATGACCATGCAGAAAAGCGTTGGAGAACGCCCAACTAATGAACAAGCCATGCTCGAGAGACGGCAAGCTGAAGCACCATCCGGATCGTGCCCAGTTTGACCACGGGGGCAAATGTGTCGGTGAAGTCCATGCCTGCATGTTGTCGGAATCCACGAACCACCCATCGGGCTCTCAAGAGAACCATTAGGCCGAGTCTTGTGACGGAGCACCCACTTGCGGTGACGACATTGGCATTAGGGGGTCGGGAACAAGATGCCACGTGCGGTTGCGCTGTAAAGCGTCAAACTCCTCCTGCATTGCCGCAAGCCAATGAGGATCCCGAAGAGCCTAATTGGAAAAGGAGGGGATGGATGATGGTGTCGATGTTGATGATGTGCATGCGTACACATCCGAGGGAGAGTGTGTGCTCGGCTGAAGCATAATAGCGTGAGTGCGGGTCGTCACGCCAGGAGGCGGAGCCACTATCGGGACGGGCACGGCGATGGGCGATGAGGAGGTCGACCCCGTCGCGGGGGAGCTGGCAGCTGAGCCAGCAGTAGACGCGGTGGCGTTGGTGGATGGGGCAACCATAGGGGAGGCCTGGGCGGACTCGACCTCAAAGGAGGGAGTCACATGCTTGGGGGCAGCGGTAGGAGTCGCGTGGCTGGAGCGGCGGCACATAGCCGGAGCAAGGAGTCAATATCGCGCCACTAGGGGGGCACCGGGCACTAGCGAGGGAGCCAACGACGGAGGTACTTGAAAGAAAGGAAACACCATCTCAACAAAATACATCTCCCTCGAAGTGTACATGCGGTGAGTGTTAGGATCATAGCACCGGTAACCTTTGGTGTTGGAAGGGTAGCCGAGGAAGAGGAAGATGCACGGAAGTGATCGTGGGGTGAGTTTGTGAGGGGTGGTGGACGCGGTTCTAGGATAGCAAAGACACCCGAAGATGCGAAGACCGTCATAAGACGGAGGCGCACCAAAGAGGAGATGGTGAGGGGTGTAGTTCCAACGAGTACGACACTCATGAATATTAATGAGTAAGGTGGAGGTGGCGAGAGCATCGGGCCAGAACCTGGGAGGTACGTTAGAGTGAAAAAAGTAACGTACGGACGCAGTCATTAAGAGTGTCGAGGATTGATACGTCTCCATCGTATCTACTTTTCCAAACTCTTTTGCCCTTGTTTTGTACTCTAATTTGTATGATTTGAATGGAACTAACCTGGACTGACGCTGTTTTCAGCAGAATTGCCTTGGTGTTATTTTTGTGCAGAAATCAAAGTTCTCAAACATCCTGAAAATTTACGGGGAGCAATTTTGGAAAATATGAAAAATATCTGCGCCAAGTTCCACCTGAGGGGGTGGGCCAGTGGGCCACAAGCCGTGGCTCCGCCACCACCACCCCTGGTGGCGGTGGGCAGGCTTGTGGGGCCCACACAGCTCTACCGCCCCCAACCTGAGGTCTATAAGTTCACTTTCGTCCCAGAAAAAATAAAAAGAGAAGTTTTCGTCGTGTTTGCGATACGGAGCCGCCGCCACCACCTATTCTTCATCTGGAGGGAAGATTTGGAGTCTGTCTTGGGCTTCGGAGAGGGGAAATCGTCGCCATCGTCATCATCAACCTTCTTCCCTCTTCAATTCCATGAAGCTCGTCGTCGTTCGTGAGTAATCTATTCGTAGGCTCGCTGGGCGGTGATGAGTAGGATGAGATCTATCATGTAATCGAGTTAGTTTTGATGGGGATTGATCCCTAGTATCCACTATGTTCTGAGATTGATGTTGCTACTACTTTGCCATGCTTAATGCTTGTCACTAGGGCCCGAGTGCCATGATTTCAGATCTGAAATTATTATGTTGTCACCAATATATGTGTGTTTTAGATCCGATCTTGCAAGTTGTAGTTATCTACTATGTGTAATGATCCGGCAACCCCGGAGTGACAATAACCGGAACCACTCCCGGTGATGACCATAGTTTGAGGAGTTCATGTGTTCACCAAGTGTTAATGCGTTGGTCTGGTTCTTTATTAAAAGGAGAACCTTAATATCCCGTAGTTTCCTTTTGGACCCCGCTGCCACGGGAGGGATGGACAATATATGTCATGCAAGTTCTTTTCCCTAAGCACGTATGACGACACACGGAATGCATGCCTACATCACATTGACGAACGGGAGCTAGCCACATATCTCTCCGTGTTATAACTGTTGCATGATGAATATCGTCCAAACAAATCACCGACCCATTGCCTACGAGTTTGTCCGACTACTGCTGTTACTTGTCTTGCTCTACTGTTGTTACTGCTGTTACTTGTCTTGCTCTGCTGCTACTATTGCTACTACCGTCGCTTGCTACTGTTGCTACTTGCTACTGCTGTCACTACTGCTTTTCCTTGCCGCTGCTATTGCTCGTTACACTGCTGCTACCTGCTACAATCTTGATCGCTGGTCGTTGACGGGAACTGACAATTTCCGCCAATGAGGCAACTTGGCGCCATTGATACAATCGTTAGGAATAGTCTGCCATCAACAGATCGTTTCTGACACCGTTGTTATTATACTACTTTGTTGTTACTACTTTGCTTGCAGATACTAATCTTTCAGGTGTGGTTGAATCTGATAAATTCAGCTGCTAATACTCGAGAGTATCCTCTCACCTCCTGTCTGGCGAATCAACAAATTTGGGTCGAATACTCTACCATCGAAAACTGCTACGATCCCACGCGCTGGTGGGCCGTCAACAACATTCTTCTAGTTTCGATTGCCGGAGAGTGCTAGTAGCATTCTTCTGGTGTCGTTGCAAAGGGGAAGAACAATTGACATCAAGCATTTTTCTGGCGCCGTTGCCGTGGAGGTATTGCTATATTCTGTGAGTCACTTGGGATTTATATCTGCTGATCACTATGAAGAATCGGAAGGATCCGAAGACCAAAGTCTTGGTCTCAACTACTAGGGGAGGTAAGGAATTGACATCTAGCTCTGCACTTGATTCACCTTCAGTTATGAGTAAGTTTGCGACATCACCTCCTGCTAGAAATATTGATATGTCGCATGTGCTTGATGATGCTTATGATGCTACTGCCTGAGATGCTATGCTTGATACTATGCCTGATACTGCTTTGCCTGATACTTCTAGAGATGCTATGCCTGATGATACTATGCTTGATACTCCTAGAGATGCTATGCCTGATACTGCTTTGCCTGATACTACTAGAGATGCTATTTTGCCTGATGATGCTATGCTTGTTACTGCTAGAGATGCTACTTTGCCTGATTTTCCACTAGGGGTATTCCTTGATGCTCATATTGCTAGAGTTACTGCCAATGCTCGTGATGCTTCCGATACTGCCCATACTATTGAGATAGAACCTGCTTTTGCTCCTGCTAGATCTAGCTCTCCTAGATATGAATTTCCTGATATACCTGAGGGTTACGTTATGGAGGGAGAGATAGCTGAGGATTTTCTTGCATGTAAGGATGCCTATGACGCTGAGAAATTACTTCTCAAGTGGAAGGAAAAATCTCGGGAAGCTAGGATGAAATACGACCCGAAGTTTGCCACTTCACCTATCTTTATCACCGATAAGGATTATGAATTCTCTGTCGATCTTGAGATGATCTCTCTAGTCGAATCTGATCCTTTTCACGGTTATGAGTCTGAGACGGTCGTAGCCCATCTTGCCAAACTACACGATATAGCCACCCTTTTCACTAATGAGGAGAAGATCCGCCACTACTATATCCTTAAGTTGTTCCCTTTCTCTCTAAAGGGTGATGCTAAAGTCTGGTTCACCTCTCTTGCTCCTGGATGTGTGAGTAGTCCCCAGGAGATGGTCTATTACTTCTGTGAGAAATATTTCCCTGCCCATAAGAAGCAAGCTGCCTTGCAGGAAATATACAACTTTTCTCAACTCCAAGAAGAGAGTCTTCCACAAGCTTGGGGGAGGCTCGTCCAGCTACAGAATGCTTTGCCTGATCACCCTCTTAAGAAGAGCGAGATACTTGATATCCTCTATAACGGACTTACCGATGCCTCTAGAGACCACCTAGATAGTTGTGTCGATTGTGTTTTTAGGGAACGAACTGTAGAACAAGCTGAGACTCTACTGAATAACATCTTGATCAACGATAATGCTTGGACTATTCCCGAACCACTTCCTAAGCCAACTCCTAAGAAAAGAGGTATTCTATTCCTTAGTCACGAATATATGCAAGAAGCCAAGAAATATATGCAAGAGAAAGGCATTAGATTTGAAGATGTCAAAAATCTACCACCTATCGAAGAGATCCATGGTCTCGATAACCCGATACATGTAGTAGAAGTGAATTCTCTGCGTAGGTTTGATGAGTGATATTCCTTTTGACAAACCTGCTAGCCTATGCTTTGATGAATTTGACAACTTTGTTGCCAAACAACAGAGTTTCAATGATTATGTTAGCAGACATTTGGAACAAAGTACTCGTATGCTTAGCCATTTAAGTGCTTGTGTAGATAGAAATGTCAATGATCTGAAGCTTCTGAGTAAACATGCCTCTATGATTACTACTCAGGTAGAACAAGTACTTAAAGCTCAGAATGACCTGCTCAATGAATTAAATGACAACTCTGTCAGAGTCATCACTAGAGGAGGCAAAATGATTCAGGAACCTTTGTATCCTGAAGGTCATCCTAAGAGAATTGATCAAGATTCTCAAGGAATCAATGCTGATGCACCTATTCATCCTAAAGAGAAGAAGAAGGATGATAGAAGCATGCATGCCAGTTCACCAAATACGGTCACACCTGAAGAACCTAATGATATTTCTGCGTCTGATGCAGAAACACAACCTGGTGATGAACATGAACCTGGTGACAATATGGACAGAGATGTTCATAATAATGCTCAACCTAGCAATGATGAGGATGTGGAGATTGAACCTACGGTTAATCCTGATAACCCACAACCTAAGAGATACGATAAGAATGACTTCACTGCTAGGAAGCATGGTAAAGAAAGGGAGCCATGGGTTCAGAGATCTATGCCCTTTCCTCCTAAGCCATCCAAGAAAAAGGTTGATGAGGATTTTGAGCGTTTCGTTGAGATGATAAGACCCATCTTTCTGCAGATGCGGTTAACTGATATGCTCAAAATGTCTCCGTATGCCAAGTACATGAAAGATATCATGACTAATAAACGGAAGATACCGGATCTTGAGATCTCCACCATGCTTGCCAACTACACTTTTAAAGGTGGAACTCCTAAGAAACTTGGTGATCCCGGAGTGCCCACTATACCTTGCTCCATTAAAGGAAACTACGTAAGAACTGCCTTATGTGACCTTGGAGCCGGTGTTAGTGTTATGCCGCTTTCTCTTTATCGTAAACTTGAGTTGGATAAGTTGACACCCACTGAAATTTCTCTGCAAATGGCCGACAAATGAACTGCTTTCCCTATCGGCATTTGCGAGGATGTGCCTGTTGTGGTTGCTAACACCACTATCTTAACAGACTTTGTTATCTTGGATATTCCCGAGGACGCTGCCATGGCTGTCATCCTCGGAAGACCCTTTTTAAACACTGCAGGGGCTGTTATAGATTGCAACAAAGGCAATGTCACTTTCCATGTCAACGGTAATGAGCACACAGTGCACTTTCCAAAGAAATGATATCAAGTACATTGCATCAATGCTATCGAAAAGACTTCATCGATTCTTATTGGGAGCTTTGAATGCCCTATTCCTCGTGTCAAGATGAAGTATGATTTGCTTGTTGGGGAGATACATATCCCCATTGAGGTGACTTAGTGGCTATTCAAAAATTCTCCGTTCTCTCTTGCGATTCGAGAAGGTTTTGTCATAAGGACTTGATCAATCCCATTGACGGATTTCTTTCAATGACCATGAAACGGATGAATCAAAGAGTCACATACCTCTGTTTTAAAGCTTTCATTTTCTTTTGCTTAGAAGAAAAATGATAGAATTAGTTTAGTTTTTCCTGTTTTCTGTTTTACCGTCCCGGAGAAAAATACCTCGAAAATAAAAGTTCTCCGATGATCCTGAAAATCTAGTATGATTTTTTCTGGAATTTTTGAAAATTACTGGGCCTGAGAGCTGGCCTGAGGGCCAGACCAGTGGGCCACAAGCCCTGCCACCGCCACCTCCTGGTGGCGGAGTGCAAGCTTGTGGGGCCCACAGGGACCCCTCCACTCATTCCAGCTCCCAGCCTCTTCTTCGACCTCCAGAAAAAAATTGTTTCGCATCTCAAACCCGTGTTCTTGCTCTTTTGGCTGTGATTTTCGATCTCCTTGCTCAAAGCACCATTCTCCGAACCGTTTTGGGGAAATCACTCCTTGGTAAGTGACTCCTCCATTGGTCCAATTAGTTTTTTCTCTAGTGCTTTATCCTTCGCGTATTCTTGCTACCTTGGTGACCCTGTTCTTGAGCTAGAAATGTTGATTTTAGCTGGTCCCAAGTAGTTTTAGCGCGTGATACGGTCTCTAGGCACTAGTAGGAGTAGTTGCTATAAGTTGGTTTAATCTTTATTCACTTTTCTTTCGAAGTCTCTAAAAATTTCAGAATTTTGCAGAGCTAGAAAAAGGAAAAGATGAGGAGGTTCTTGAAAGGCTCTTCAAGCCGTAACCCAAGGAGGATGAGAAGAACCACCCCAAGTACGTAGTCCCTTGAGTCACAGAAGTTCGAGCGTGCGAGTGGCCAAGTGATGAATTTTTGCGCGCCGCCGGACTTTATGAAGACTTTTATTACTTGGTGGAGAACGCAGGTCTTACGGCGTTCGTTGAAGATAAGTGTTCACAATACTCCCTCCTCACCAATATTTTCGTTCAAAGCTTCAACTTTTATCCGAGGAAGAATCCTCCCATGGTTGAGTTCATGATATACGATATCCCCCAGTGCATGACGCTGCAGGATTTTTGCAATGTATGCAAATTACCTTATGTTGGGGATATTCGTGACCCTCGTCCATGGGACTTGGAGGATTTCATTGGTTCTATTGCTGTTGGAGAGGAGAGAGGAGTGTCTCGCGCTAGAATTGCTAGCATACATTTTCCTGTGCTTCGGTACTTCTCATTATTTGTGGGAAAATGTTTGATTGGCCGTGGGGAGGCTGGATCACTTAGTTCTCCGGACCTTGCGGTTTTGCGCGAGGGCCTTTATAACGATAAGACTTACAGCCTAGGTGTTATAGTGGCCCAACGGTTGAACATCAACCGTTCCAAGGGTGTCGTCTATGGAGGTATCTACGCTACCCATCTTGCCAGACACTTTGAGATACCCATTAGACTGGGAGAGGAAGAAGAGATGCTTCTTCCTGAGAAATATCTGGATTACGACAGCATGGTTCGCCATGATTTTCTGGATAGAGATGCTAGTAGACGGATGATCTATAACCTGGTATTTAGTCAGGGTACTCGAGAGACTATTACTTTGTCTGCTCCTTCTTTGTTCGATCTTCATGCAGGAAGGTACACTATTATGCCCTCGGACATCTACGCATATTGGGGCTTGGCCCAACCACAGGCGCTCGTGCCCGAGCCGCTAGTCGAGTACCAGACGCCAGTTTATCAGTGGGAGCCAGAGAAGCTCACCAGCAGTGGCATCCACAGTCTGCTCCGGAGTATCCTGGAGCTGGTGATCTCCCCCCATGGGAGTAGACCAAGCTAGGCCAAAAGCCTAAGCTTGGGGGAGTACGTGTTCTCACCGACTTTACATTCATGCTTATGCTTTCACTTTGTTAGCCGGTGTTTACACTTTGCCACTGTATTATCCATGCTAGTTTATTTTTGTTTTTTTGTTTTCTTGTTTTGTGTCCTTTTGAGAAAACCCAAAAAGATTTTTCTTTCTTCTTTTGCTTGTTGGGAGCTTTCCCGTGTAAATAGTTTTCTTTTTCTTTGGGTCAAGGTAGAAGATATTGGTTACAATGTTTAGTGGTTCTTGCATGCTTACCTGTTTAGCTTTCAAAGAGCCATATTACTTTGTCTTCTCCTTTGTGTTTGCCTGCAGATTCAACTTAGTCCAATGCACGAGCACTCTTATTATTGTTCACATCGTTCGATCGTGCAAGTGAAAGGCAATAATGATGATATATGATGAAGTGACGGAGACTGAAAAGCTGGTATGAACTCTATCTATTTTGTTTTACCCAGATTTAGCTTTGTTGTGAGAGAACCATGTTTGCAATGACAACTTAGCGATCATAGTTTCTGATGCCATGCTTATTTAGCCGAGAGTTTATAATGGTTTGTCTTGAATGCCAACATAGATTTTGAGATGACTATGATGTAGTATGATAGGATGGTATTCTCCTTTGAATGTTTCAAGTGGCTTGACTTGGCGCATGTTCATGCATGTAGTTGAAACAAAATCAACATAGCCTCTATGATGTTCGTGTTCATGGTGATTTATATCCTGTTCATGCTTGCATTCAATGTTAGTCAAACTCATTGTATCTTGATGACTGTTGTCGCTCTCTAGCCGGTCGCTTCCCAATCTATTGCTAGCCTTCACTTGTACTAAGCGGAATACTACTTGTGCATCCACTTCCATAAACCCAAAAGTTTTTCCATGAGAGTCCACCATACCTACCTATTTGCGGTATCTACCTGCCGTTACAAGTAAATTTGCATGTGCCACTCTCTAAACCTTCAAGAAATAATCTGTTTTGCATGCCCAAACCGCTCATGTGGTGACAGGGGGCTATTGGTATCTTCCATGCTAGGAGTGTTATCCTCGACATGTGTTTATTCACTGTCATTCACGAGAAAGGGGGCGGTAATTGGAATGCCCAGTTCCACGCTTAAATCGAAAACATAACTGTAAAACAAGACTCCCCCGGATTGATGTTAGTATGGACGGAACCCGAGGATTCGGCTAGCCGTGGAGTGTGATTGATTGGTGGTGGGGGAGTTAAAACTTTACTTTTCTGTTTGGGAACCGCCTATAGCATGAGTAGCATGGAAGATATTGAGAACTCTTGGTCATTGCGTTGACAATGAAAGCATGCCACCCAAAATTATTATCTCTGTTTTCAAAGCTTGAGCTCTGGCACCTCTGCAAATCAATGCTTCCCTCTGCGAAGGGCTTGTCTATTTATTTTCCCGTCGATTCATCCTCCTCTTATATAAGCACCAATTAGAGAGCACCTCTGTCATTTTTATGCTTTGCTTTTGATTGATATTGAGTATGACTATGACTGGATCTTCGTTGCTATGAATTACAATGTTTAGTCAGCCCTTGATCTTTGAAAGTGCTCTGCATTTATGTTTTGCGGTCTCAGAAAGAGCTAGCGAGATACCACCTATTCATATTGCTTCATGCTTGTTTTGATTGAAGTGTTGGTATTTGAAACTCATTATTATTTGCTCGTTAGCTGATTATGCCATTGATATTAGTTTACCGTGAGACCTTTATGTCACTTGCTTATGTGGTTAACTTGTGATCTTGCTGAAATTCTGGTTATGAGTTAGACATAGTTGCAACAACAAGATCAAAAAGAGTTTGTCAAAGTTTTTCTTTCTCTCTCAGTTTGTCAACTGAGTTGCTTGAGGACAAGCAAGGTTTTAAGCTTGGGGGAATTGATACGTCTCCATCGTATCTACTTTTCAAAACTCTTTTGCCCTTGTTTTGGACTCTAATTTGCATGATTTGAATGGAACTAACCTGGACTAACGCTGTTTTCAACAGAATTGCCTTGGTGTTATTTTTCTGCAGAAATCAAAGTTCTCCAAACGTCCTGAAAATTTACGGGGAGCAATTTTGGAAAATATGAAAAATATTTGTGCCAAGTTCCACCTAAGGGGGTGGGCCAGTGGGCCACAAGCCTTGGCTCCGCCACCACCACCCCTGGTGGCGGTGGGCAGGCTTGTGGGGCCCACACGGCTCTGCCGCCCCCAACCTCAGGTCTATAAGTTCACTTTCGTCCCAGAAAAAAAATAAAAAGAGAAGTTTTCGTCGCGTTTGCGATACGGAGCCGCCGCCACCACCTGTTCTTCATCTGGAGGGAAGATTTGGAGTCTGTCTTGGGCTTCGGAGAGGGGAAATCGTCGCCATCGTCATCATCAACCTTCTTCCCTCTTCAATTCCATGAAGCTCGTCGTCGTTCATGAGTAATCTATTCGTAGGCTCGCTGGGCGGTGATGAGTAGGATGAGATCTATCATGTAATCGAGTTAGTTTTGATGGGGATTGATCCCTAGTATCCACTATGTTCTGAGATTGATGTTGCTACTACTTTGCCATGCTTAATGCTTGTCACTAGGGCCCGAGTGCCATGATTTCAGATCTGAAATTATTATGTTGTCACCAATATATGTGTGTTTTAGATCCGATCTTGCAAGTTGTAGTTATCTACTATGTGTAATGATCCGGCAACCCCGGAGTGACAATAGCCGGAACCACTCCCGGTGATGACCATAGTTTGAGGAGTTCATGTGTTCACCAAGTGTTAATGCGTTGGTCCGGTTCTTTATTAAAAGGAGAACCTTAATATCCCGTAGTTTCCTTTTGGACCCCGCTGCCACGGGAGGGATGGACAATAGATGTCATGCAAGTTCTTTTCCCTAAGCACGTATGACGACACACGGAATGCATGCCTACATCACATTGACGAACGGGAGCTAGCCACATATCTCTCCGTGTTATAACTGTTGCATGATGAATATCGTCCAAACAAATCACCGACCCATTGCCTATGAGTTTGTCCGACTACTGCTGTTACTTGTCTTGCTCTGCTGGTGTTACTACTGTTGCTACTGATGTTACTTGTCTTGCTCTGCTGCTACTGTTGCTACTACCGTCGCTTGCTACTGTTGCTACTTGCTACTGCTGTCACTACTGCTTTTCCTTGCCGTTGCTATTGCTCGTTACACTGCTGCTACCTGCTACAATCTTGATGGTTGGTCGTTGACGGGAACTGACAATTTCCACCAACGAGGCAACTTGGCGCCATTGATACAATCGTTAGGAATAGTCTGCCGTCAACAGATCGTTTCTGACACCGTTGTTATCATACTACTTTGCTGTTACTACTTTGCTTGCAGATACTAATCTTTCAGGTGTGGTTGAATCTGATAAATTTAGCTGCTAATACTCAAGAGTATCCTCTCACCTCCTGTCTGGCGAATCAACAAATTTGGATCGAATACTCTACCCTCGAAAACTGCTACGATCCCACGCGCTGGTGGGCCGCCAACAACATTCTTCTAGTTTCGATTGCCGGAGAGTGCTAGTAGCATTCTTCTGGTGCCGTTGCAAAGGGGAAGAACAGTTGAAATCAAGGATGCGCTCGGCGTGGGCTCTGCTGTGAAGTGTAGGGGGCAGGTTAGGCAAAAAATGGTGTCATGAGAAGCGAGGAGAGTGCGGACAACATCATTATCAAACTCTTTGCTGTTATTGGTTTGGAGTGCAAGAATGGGGCTGCCGAGCTGCATGGTGACATAGGAATAAAAGGATGTGAGTGTGGCAAGAACATCGAACTTGCGACGAAGAGGGGAAGTCCACACATAATGAGAGTAATCATCCAAAATCATCAAATAGTATAGGTAGCCCGTATTACTTGCAACGGAAGATGTCCAAACATCACTATGAAGTAACTGAAATGGAAAAGTAAATATAGTTGTCAACGCGCTAAAGGGAAGACGAACGTGCTTGCCTAGACGACAAGCCTCACCAGAGTGATCGTCAAGCTTATTACATGAAAATGAAAAACTCCTAAGAATTTGACGTAAGATGGTGGGGTTGGGGTGGCCCAATCGAGCATGCCATAGGTCGACGCCGGCGGCGAGAGAGATGGGAGTGGAGGTGGAGGCGCCAGCGTGCACGGGATAGAGCTCCTGAGGACTGTCATAGTGGTGAAGTACCATTCGGGTATGAGCGTCCTTCATAGAGAAGCCAACGGCGTCAAATTCAACGGTAAGAGGATTCTCACGAGCAAGACAACGAACAGAAACTAGGTTAGACACTAATTCAGGAGAAACATGAACATTAGACATATTGATGGGTGTGGAGTTGGAGGGAAAATTAGTGCTACCGACATGAGTGATAGGTAAGGAGGAACCACTGCCTACGGTGATACGAGTGGGAGTGTTGACGGGAGTGTAGGAGGTGAGGTTACCGGGATGAGCTGTCATATGCGCGGTAGCACCCGAGTCCATGTACCTGTCACCTCCACCGCCATAGTTACTCGATGACGGGGCCGAGTGCAAAGCAGCGAGGAGGGTGGGATCCCATGATGGCGAAACCTGTGGCGGCGGGAGGGCCCTTTAGGGCTGCGCCGGGGCGGGTGGCCCATACCCACCGGCGAGCAACGGGGCGGACGGGGCAGCATAGTCGACGCCAGCTGGCTGGGTGGATGCGCCGAAGAACGCCTGGTGGCCCGCGTGGTGAGGGCTGAGGAGACCCGACGCGGGGGCCCTTGGGACGGGCATGTGATAGGCATGCACCACGCCCGTCCAACGGTTCTGTCCCGCGGTCCATGGTTGTAGGAAGCGCGGCGCCCCCCGGTCCCCTGTTGCTGCGGCTACTGTTGACAGCGGCCGCCCCCACCTTGCTGTTGTGGTTGGGGAGGCGCAGGAGCTGCATGAGGCACAAGAGGGAGTGGGAAAAACCCGGGTGGCGGCGGAGGCCGCGGATGGGGTGGTGCTGGCGCCGAAGCAGTAGGGCCACGATGGGTGGTGTCAGCGGTGAGAGCGGTGTGTTGCACCCGCTGCTTCACCTTCTTCATCCAACGCTCCTCGAGCTTCAGGTACGCGACGACGACCGGAAAGGTGGGCTCCGTCAACAAGGTGAGGTTAGAAGCAGCATTGCCGAAGTCCTTATTGAGGTCGATGGTGATGGTGCTCAGCATGAGCTCGTCGGATACTTTGGCGCCGATGTCGCAAAGCTCGTCGGCGAGCATCTTGATCCACATGCAGTAGTCATTGATGGTGGAGTCATCCTGATGGCACCCCAAGAACTCTTGCAGCAAGAAGACAAGGCGCTGAAGTTTGTTGTCGGTGAAGAGCGCCTTGATCTTGGTCCACACGGTGCAAGCGTCGCCGCCCTCGACGACAACCGTGTGAAAGATGTCCTTCGAGACGGTTTGGTAGAACCATCGAATGAGAGTGGCCTCGATGGCGGACCACTTCGGGTCGCCCTTCATGTACTCAATGTCGATGGAGCCATCAATGTGTTCGGTGAGGTAGTACTCGCGGAAGACAAGGTTGAAGTATGTCTTCCACGCGTAGTACGAGAGGTGGAGGAGTCGAGACGGATGGGAACACGACCTTCGATGTTGAGACCACGGATGGCTTTGGCGAAGGGTGCGGGACCGACGAACAGATTGGTGTTGTTGGAGGAGGCGGAGCCCGGAGATTGCATGGCGGCGACGACGGGGAGGCTCGGCGGGAAGAAGAGGTGGCGCGGGTGGGGGTGGCGTGCTCCGGCGACGGCGAGAGATCGTGGCTGCGGTGGCGGCTTAGGGTTTAGAGTGGCGGTAGCGAGAGGGGACACGACACGGGGCGGCGGCGGCAGACAAAGGAGACGTGACGACGACGTGGTGTGGTGGCGATGAGGAGCGGCGGCGGCTGCAGGGAGGAGCGCGACGGCGGCTTAGGGTTAGGGTAGGATCGAGAGGTATGATACCATGTAGAGAAGGGTTTTGGCAATGCAACTCTCAATATCATTGTTTGGGTACAAGTGCACGCATATATAGAGTATAATGTGGCTTCCAATCTCAACTATACAAGAACTAAAAGGTGGGATAGGATATACAAATATACATACAAACTACTCCCTCCGTCTCAAAATAAGTGTCTCAACTTTGTACTAGCTTTAGTTCAAAGTTATAATAAGCTTGAGACACTTATTTTTCAGGCTGAAGGTGGGAGTGGGCACAAGTGGGACTAACTAAGAACATCCCACTTAATCATCTTAGTGAAAATCCATTGGACAACAGTAAAATTAAGTGGAATGTCCCATTTAACCTG
Organism: Hordeum vulgare subsp. vulgare; assembly: GCF_904849725.1. Lineage (NCBI taxonomy): Eukaryota > Viridiplantae > Streptophyta > Magnoliopsida > Poales > Poaceae > Hordeum > Hordeum vulgare. Next base: position 41,055,728 of record NC_058524.1, read on the forward strand.
CTGGGATCCCACCACAACACTTAACCCAGTCTCCTTCTGTCCGTGCTGAGTTCTCGAGTATGGTTACAGCCGCCGCCCCTCCATCCTGACCGCCTGGGGTGCGCTGCTCCTCCGGCCTCTTGTCGTCGTTCGCTGCTCTCTTCTACCTCCCTAAAATTTAGGAGATTTGTCCCTCCTCCTCCGCCGAGGGTCATCTCTCACCTTGGGATCATCTCCCTGCCAACTAGCCGTCACCTCGAGTCCATATCCATCCTGCCCACAAACCAGCTCCCGATCCAGTAACTGCACCCGTTGCCCCTGCAACATCCCGCTCGCCACCTCTTGATTGGATCGAGTAGGAGCTTGCACCCGAGCCGCGGGACTCCACCAGCGCTGTCTCGCCGTCGTCCCCGAGACCACTGGAAGCTAGACCTGCGCCCCCTCTCCTTCCTCCCGTTCTCTCTCTCTCCCTCACACTCTTTCTCTCCGTCCTCTCTGTCCCGTAGGAACAGCCCCAGGAGCTCCCCACTGCCGCCATGGACGCCAAGGAGGGACCTCCCGCAGCCGGATCTGGCCACACTGACGCCCCGTGCCTCCGGATCCGAGGGATCTTGCCGCCCCTGTTCCGTTCCCGGCCACCTCGCCGGCGTCCAGCCTCGCATGGACCCGGAGGAACCTCGCCCTGTACGTGCCCAACCCAACCACCCCTCTTGTCGCCGCTCGTTGCAGGGCGCGAGGATGGTGAAGTTGTCGCAGCCCATGACTTGCTCCACCGTCTGCAACGACAACGTCTTCTCCACCAGCGTGAGTTATACAATCTTTTAGTGGAATTCCATTTATTCTCAGCTAATCCACCTAAGTTGCAGTGAGTTGTTAGTTATCACTCACCAGACCATGGTGGGACGAAGTGGGCTATGGTAGGACGTCTACGGTCAGCCCCACCTGCTGCCGGACTTATTTTGAAACGAAGGGAGTACATGTTCAAACAGCTCTTATAGGTTCATGTACCTGCTGCAAAAAGAAGGAGCAAGGTCATGTCATCGTTGGTTGGCATCCCGATCATGTCTAGCACGAGGTCTAGTTGATATGTCAAAAGAAAAAAAAAGAGCACGAGGTCCAGTTGACATGTCAGACCTTCTGGATCAAGAAAAGGCACAAGTACAAGGATCGTAGTGCAAAGTTACCCGTCTTCCACCGTGAAGAGACATGGTCACAGAAATCACCGGCAATCCCTAGGAAGGACGAGCACGGCGGGATCCAGCATGGAGACAGCCCGGCGATCCACCGGCAGCCCCTCGTCGGACGGCTTCTTGCCGCCCGGATCGGACACCGAGGACGACGAGAGGTACTGCAGCGCCGCCAGCTCCGCGCTCGGGACGCCGAGCTCCATCGCCACCCTCCGCCCCTCCTCCGACTTGTGGGACCACCAGATGGACCTTCTCCTGGACGACCCCGTCGCCAGCTTCCCTAGGAGCCACCAGCTGAGCCACCGCCGCCTCCACCAACCGCAGGCACCAGCACCAGCACCAGATCCTCCCGCCGCCGCCGCCGCTCTCTCGCGGCCGGCGTTGGGTTCCGATGCGCCGGCTCTTCCGCCACGCGCTCGGCCTGCCAAGGTAGCGTTAGCATTTCAGCAAAGTAGGTAATTTGCTTGCGTAGATGGAATGGAAGTGTGGTGTGGATGCGTTCCATCCATCCATCCCCGGTTTGGCTTCCTTCCTCCTCGCGGGCCGCCTCCCCCTCGCCTCTCTCTCTCTCTCTCTCCCTCCCTCGATCTGCGCCGCCTCCCCCTCGCCTCTCTCTCTCTCTCTCTCTCTCTCTCTCTCGATCTGCGCCGCACCGCCCCGCCCCGCCCCGCCCCGATTCCTTCCCTCGCCGCCGACCGACTCCTCCTTTCGATCTGCGGCGCTCCCTGATCTGGCCTGCCCGGGTTCGTCCCTCGTCTCCCTGTGTAGCGCTCCTCGGTAGGAGCGACGGCGGGCGCGCGACTCACGGCCGGCTCAGGTAGCAGCGGCGGCAGAAGGTAGGATCCCTAGAGGAGCAGCGGCGGCGGCCGGCTCAGATCGCAGCGGTGGCAGAAGGTAGGATCCCTAGCGGAGCAGCGGCATAAGAAGGTAGGATCCCTAGCGGAGCAGCGGCGTAAGAAGGTAGGATCCCTAGCGGAGCAGCGGCGACGGCAAGCAGAAAATAGGCATCCCCATCCCCGTCCCTCTAGCAGCGGTGCGGCGAGAATGGTATAGCAGCAGCAGTAGCATACATCAGCGGGAGGCAGGGCGGGCTAGCAGCGACACATCCTGAAGCAGATAACAGCTGCTTCAGCAGCTTGTTTGATGGTAGATCTATCTCCTCTTCATTCAGATTTGTGACAGATTTTGTTGTCAATCTTTAGAAAATTTGTTGTGGCTACAAATTTTACATACATCTTGCTGCTGCTCCTTTGCTTGATCAAATTGTGTATTACTCCCTCTATCTCCAAAAACAAGGCGTATAATTCTTGTCCCAAGTCAAACGGTGCTATGTTTAACCAAGTTTGTAGAAAACATTATGAGCATGTACAACACAAAATTAGTACCATTAAATAGACAATAAAATATATTTTCATATTATATCTGTTTAGTATTGTACGTAGTTGTTAATAGTTTCTTCTACAAATTTGGTCAAATTTTGTACCATTTGACTTGAGACAAAATTTACGGGTCTTGTTTTGGGAGACGGAGGGAGTATAGTATAAACCAATGTGTTTTCAACTGCATTCTTAGACTGACGTATCTCATTCCAATTATAGATGGACAACATTGATGAAAGTGACTTATTTGATGATATGGTTCAAGAGATGGAACAGATTTTACTCAATTCAGGGGAGCCCCATGAAGGTGGACCTTCTACTGATAACCGCGAGAATAATGCTCACCAAAATCAGCATTTCAGGGATGGCAGCACCACTGCCTCTACCTCTGGTACAGACGATGCATATGTACATCCCCTTTCTTCCGATCCTTCGAAAATTGATTCGGTGGAGGTTGTGGGGGCAAAGCAAAGAACAGGGGATGTTTCTTTCGGTGAGCGGATGGTTGGGGTCAAAGAGTACACTGTATACTTGTTAAAAGTGAGGAGTGGTGAAAATGAGTGGGAAATTGAGCGTCGATACCGTGAATTTTATGCACTTTATCAACAACTCAAGCTCTTCTTTTCTGAGAAAGGATTGAGTCTTCCATCCACATGGATAAACGTTGACAAAGAGTCCAGTAAAATGTTTGGGAATGCATCCCCAGATGTTGTCAATGGAAGAAGTGCTCTTATTCAAGACTGCTTATGTTCTTTGCTCGTCTCTAATTATCCCAATGGAACACCCACCCCTCTGGTTAATTTTTTGTCACCGGGTATACCTGCTTATGAACATAGCTTTTTAAAGATGCTTATTCCTCAATCTTTGAAAAGGCTAAGCAGCGATTTACATGCCAAAGATTCAGACTGCAATGGAGCTCTGCACAAGGATTCTACCTCGATGGGCAAGACAATATCACTTGTTGTGGAGGATAGGCCTCAGAAGTCGACTAGACAGTTGTTGGAGTTTCAACACTACAATTGTGCGGGATGTCATAGGCATTTGGATGCTGGACGGACGTTGCTGCAAGAACTTGTACAAACTATTGGATGGAACAGGCCTCGGTTTTGTGCTTACACTGGACAGTTATTTTGTGCCTCTTGTCACACAAACGATACTGCGGTTCTGCCAGCAAGAGTTTTGCATCACTGGGATTTTTCTTTATACCCAGTTTCCCAGCTAGCAAAAGCATTTTTGGACTCAATCTATGACCAGGTAGCGATACTTACCCTATGTCTTTCTTTAGTTTGTTAATTCTTGTTTATTTATACCGTGCCTGGAATGTACATCAGAATATAATATTTACTTGTGTGCTTTGCCCCGGCCTTATTAAATGGATTGTTTTTTCTGTTTTCAGCCTATGCTCTGTGTAAGTGCTGTCAACCCTTTCCTTTTTGCTAAAGTGCCTGCTCTACTTAACATCATGAGTATCCGGAAGAAAATAGCTGCCATGCTTCCTTGTCTCCAATGTCCTTTTCGGAACTCCATATTTAGAGGATTAGGAGTTCGAAGATACCTTCTTGATGGGAATGATTTTTTTGCGCTTCGTGACCTTGTTGATCTCTCAAAGGGAGCTTTTGCAGGTATTTCTCGTCCATGAACTTATATGTTATCGAGTTTGTGACCTTTATAAATTGATGACAGTGTAAAAGATGTACATGTACTTTGTTGCTGGCGAGGTTAAATTTATCTAGTGTGTGAGAGTTTTACTGACATGCTTTTGTGGTGGTGTAAAAGATGTACACATGTCGATCAGACCAATATTTGTTCTCTATTTCATCATTATTTCGGTATATTAAACAGAAATTGCAGCCTGCTTAAAACTATTTAAGTTAGGACACGGAGACCCTGTTCTAAGGAGCTTCAGCTTCCGCAACATCCCTGAGTATCTCGTCCAGAAGAATAATTAGATCGTGAATATCTTTTTTTATTCCTAACATACGTGGATATGGATGTTTCATATGCAAGGTCATGTGATTATTGTTCTCACTAATGTTTGATGATACAAAAACTGGACCAAAATCGCAAGGCATTAGATAAAAATTGAAATCGTAATCTCAAGGTGTTTTCTGCATAACTGATACAAAATCTGTTCTTAACACAGCACTTCCAGTTAAGGTGCAGACCGTATCAAATAGGATACTTGAACACATCACGGAGCAATGCCTTGTGTGCTATGATGCCGGCATTCCTTGTGCTGCTCGACAAGCTTGTGATGACCCCCTGGCCCTTATTTTCCCATTTCAGGTGCGCTGCCAAATCTTTGATTTATGATTTCTAAGCAGCCTCGTCTTCATTTCTAAAGAAAACTTTATGTTAATTTCAGGAAGATGAAGCTACAAGATGTGGTTCTTGTGGGTCAATTTTCCACAAACAATGCTTCAGGAAAATTGGTGTCTGCCCTTGTGGTAAGAGTGCCAGCACAGGCACTAAAATCGCGGCACTAGAACAAGCTATAGAATACGGCTCAAACAGGCTGTCAACTGAGTTCATCCCACACCCTTCTTTTTCTTCATCGTCAGGATTTTTTGCGGGCATTCTTTCGAAAGCAAGGTCAGATAAGATTTGGAAACCGAGAAACAGCAATCCTGTGATTTTGATGGGTTCATTACCGGATACGTCTGTATGAGTTCAGCTTAGCTGCATGTGTGGAGTTTATAATTGCAATTTTTGCATACACAGATGTTGTATATTTTGCCGCGACAGTATAGCAAAGAGAGGGGATTCTCACTGTTGTTCCTGTATGTTGTGCAAATGTCATTCTGCTGTTTGCAGTGGAAGTTCGATGATTTGTTGCTATTTTAAAACAAAATGCTCATATGAGACTAACTTTCAAGCTTAACCGGAAATGTTGAACTAGGAATGGGATGAAACTTTACTTAAGCCCAAAAATATCCGTGTGCAAAGGGAGGCACCTAAGACTACGACCATATGCTGAATCAAATATACCAGTGCGCAGCAAAGTGCAGCAACTCGTGTCTGGGCACATTAATCTCACCATGTTCAGAACTCTGGTCTCAGTGAGAACACAAAATCCATGTTCAGCTTAGCTGCATGTGTGGAGTTTATCATTGCAATTTTTGCATATGCGGATGTCGTAGTATGTTGTGCAAATTTCATTTCTGCTGTTTGAAGCGAAAGTTTGATGATTTGTTGCTATTTTAAAACAAAATGCTCATATGAGACTAACTTTCAAGCTTAATCGGAAATGTCGAACTAGGAATGGGATGAAACTTGACTTACTGAAGCCCAAAAATATCCATGCATGGAAATTGCACAAGACACCCACAACAAAACAAAACCAGAGTAATCATGGAATATGCAAAGGGAGGCACCTAAGACTACGACCATAGGCTGAATCAAATATACCAGTGCCCAGCAAAATGCAGCAACTTTTGTCTGGGCACATTAACCTCACCATGTTCAGAACTCTGGTCTCAGTGAGAACACAAAATTCATTTTCTGCCGATGGACTGAAACTTCAAGAACGACCAAATCTGTCTCGACACCTAAGAGACTAATGTCAGAGCATCATTATTCAAACGGTTTCGGAAGTTTGGAACTTTCATAGGTTTCCAACACAAATAGGTTTCCTACTGTCATGTTCAGACCTCTGGCCTCAGTGAAAACACAAAATTCATCTTCTGCCGATGGACTGAAACTTTCAGCAGAAGAACTCAAGTGCTCAACTCACTGCAACGTTGAAATAGCGGCCATTTTCAACACATTACAGACTAATGTAACCGCATCATTGTTCAAACAGTTTCGGAGGTATAGAATAGTGATGCCAACGCAAACAAGTTCCCTACTGTGAGGACTGAGGAGAACAAACCAAGTTTAGCTAGCAGAAAGACAACAACTTCTGGATTTTTCCTGAACCCATATCTCAACAAAAGGAAGTGAGATCTAATGTCATCGTGTCCAAGGCGGCGACACTTCCGACGAGGTGGACATGAAGGAGACTTGTAGGGGTCTTGGCTCTGGCATCTCTCTCCTATGCATCGACATCTACGTACCGCAGATCAGCCTCGGCTGAATTAGCAGAAAAAGTGTTAAGCAGTTAGGCATCAGGGATCACAAGTACTGCGATAAGTTTATAATTAAGAAGATAGAAAAGAAAGCTTTTAAAAAAAAATCGATAGTAAAGAAAGCTGATGTACAGAACCTGAATTTTGTCTGAAACAGTTACAGTAGGCTAAAAAACAGAAATCGTTATCTTTCCTGTGAAGCTAAACTAGGCAGACCGAACGGATTTGGGTTTTCAGGTTCAGAAGTTTTCCACTAGCGGCACATATGGTACAGTGGCATCAAAGCTAATAGTTTCCATATCAATGTTCAGTGTGGATTTTTGACTTATGAAATGATTGCCACCTCAAGAAACAACATTCTACCACAATATCGTGCCTGTTGAAATAGCTTAGCAGCAAAAGTTTTACTGATGTCTATTATGCTACATAAGTTCAGAGTTCAGACTAACTGAAACAGCTTAGCAGCAAAAGTTTCAGCAAACTATTTTTCAGACTACTAGTTTCAAACACTGTTTTCAGATTAGCACTCAACAGATATGAAAGCCAAAATATCCTGACAAGTTCAAGACTACGCAAATATGAGTTTCTTGAGTTTCTTGAAGCCAAAATATCCTGACAAGTTCAAGACTACGCAAATATCCTGACAAGTTCAAGACTACGCAAATATAAGCACTCAACAGGTACTGCAACAAGTTGAAGTAAGAAGACAAAAACGAATGCTGATGAACAAAACCTCAAGTCAATGTAATGTGCTGTGTGATAGAACCTGCACTTTGTCCACATGTTACTCGAAACAATTACAGAAATCATTATCTTCTTTGTGAAGCTGAACTAGGCGGACTGAACTGATTTTGGTTTTCAAATTCCAAAGACTATCCCTAGCGGCAATATCGTATTAATTTGAAAAACTGAATCATCCGAGTCAAAGAACACTAGCATCAAAAGCATTAGTTTATGCATAAGGCTTAGTGTGGATTCTTATACTTTGGAAATGATCCTCCACCCCCACCCACAGCAATCAACTATCTACAGACAACCTTATAGCATGTGTCCATAAACCCAACAGGTCTGTTGACCACCTACAGCAATCAAGGCTCAGTATCGTTGTGCCTGTTGACCACCTACTGATTTAATCCAACAGCAGTTCAGACTATTTCCAAGTCTTAACTCCTAACTGAAAGTCTGAAACAGATTATCAAAAGTTCCAAACAATTACAGTAGGCTAGAAAATAGAAATCTATGTGAAGCTGAACTAGGCAGACTGAACGGATTTAGGTTTTCAAATTATAAAGTCCTACACTAGTGGCATATCGTACTTTATTTTAGAACTGAATCAAAGCACAGTAGCATCAGAACCAATAGTTTCCATATCAAGGTTTAGTCTGGATTTTAGATCTGTTCATAATAGCATCAAGGAACTGATTTGATTCAACAACTTCTACTGAAAGTCTTCACTCCTAACTGAAAGTATGAAACACATTAGGAAAAGTTTCCAACACATTAAACTGGCAGATTAACACTCAACTGAAATGAAACCCAAAATATCGTATTAAATTGAAGAACTGAATCAAAGAACAGTAGCACAAAAACCAATAGTGATGACCCCACCCCTTCCCCACACACACACTGCAAACAACATTCAGCAACATTCTAGCATCTGTCCACTGCCTACTGATTTAATTCAGACAATTTTACTGATGTCTATAGTCGCACAACAGTTCAGACTATTTCCAAGTCTTAACTCCTAACTGAAAGTCTGAATTAGCAATCAACCGACAAGGATAACTTTTACTGATTATCAAAAGTTTCAGACTACACCGGTTTCAGTAAACTGTTTTTCAGAGTTCAGACTAGTAGCTTAGAACACCCAAAATTTTCAAGCACAGGCAGATTAGTAGTCTCAGTTAGCAATCAACTGACAAGAAGAGTAGGAAGTTGAGGATATGGAGGGTCTCTCACCAGGCGTCCCGGCGCCGACGACGACGATGTGGAGGTTCTCGCTGTTGCTGGGTAGGTCGACGACGAGTGGAAAAAGACGGGCATCACGTGTGGGGAGGCACATCAAGATGTCGGAGGCCTCCACGTTTACGGAGGCGCGCATCTTCCTGGCCAGCTCCTTCCTCAGGCGGAACACGGACCTCCCCCTGAACATGAACGAGCCGTGGGCAATGAAGGCCCCATCGGCGTTCTGCAACACGTACATGATCAGCCGCGACCAGAACGTGAGGTGGGGAATCTGCAGTTGAATCGCAAAGAACCATCATCAAATCAAAGAAGCCACGAATTTGTCAAGAACAGAGCCACGAATTTCTCCCATGCGAATGAAAGAAAATTAACATGATTTGCAATCTTTGCGGTCAAATTCAAGAACCCAGTTCACGCAAATTCGGGAAGAATCAAGGAACGGGCATGGGGGGCTCACCCAAGTCGGACGTGGAAGGTGAGGTATGATATCCATGGCGGGGATGTGCTCCACGACCCAGAGCATCTTCCTGCTGATGTTGTCCAGGTCATCGACGTTGTCGACGGTGGCGCCGGTGCTCCAGTTCTTCCCGTTGGCGCGGAGGCGGCGGCCGCCGGCGTTGCGGAGGTAGACCTCTTCCTCGGATTCCGACAGCATGGCCTGCCAAACGATTGGCTCCACCCCAGGACGGTTGTAGTTGCGCTGCTCGACGCGGAGCCCGCGGTGTCCTAGCGGCGCCTCCGCGTCCGTGGCGGCGAGGTAGCGGCCGTAGGCGGCGCAGTGGAGGAGCAGGAACTGTCCGTTCTGTCCCTCGTGCAGGTGCACCGCCCAAGCCGTGTTCATCGACGCCCGGCGTTGGCGGAGGGAGACGCCATGCCCGTCCTCGTCGGCGTGCAGGTACGTGCCGTGCACGCGGCTGCGCAGCCGCACGTGGTGGCCGTGATGGAACTGCTCCATCTGTCTCCGGTAACGCTGGAGAGCAGAGGCGCGCGGTGGAGAGAGAAACCGAACGGGGAAGGAGAGGTGGGGATGATGATCGGCGGGTTCTTGGTTTCTTGGCGCTGCGGCGAGGCGGAGAAAGCTGTTGGTTGCGACGGTTACGTTGGGCGCCAAGGCGAGAGTATTTCAAGGCAAAGCTTTCGGCACTAGGTGGGCCGTTGGAAATACGTCCCGAAGCCCGCGCCTAAGAGAGGAGCCCAGCCTCTAAGCTGAGGCCCACGAATGGCCTCTAAGTTGTGTAAAATGCTGCCGTGTGATGCTGCCTTTAATGTGATACGCCCAAAAGTTGCCGTTCCGGTATGAAGGTACTTGATACTCTCATGATCCAAGAAAGTGAGTATGCGTTAAACATTCATATGATTATACTTACAACTATTTGAAGATGCGATCTCGAAGTACATCATTAAATTGGATGCACAACACTATTGTTTTACCAACCATGTGTTCTCATTATTGTTGGCATCCTTCTTACTTTAACAATACCCATGATCATCAACGATAACATGAGCTAGTCTTAGAGGAAAGACTAAGGATCTCCTTGGTGTTTGTTATTTGTTGTTGGACAATTGACAGAAGCGGATAGTTATGCGATATTCACGGCAATGATCATGTGTATATAGTCATCATGTCCATAAACGAATAGGCCGGCTCCTTCCTGCACCCATTACTATTACTTCACTTTAAGAGCGCTTCTATGCTTGCCTCACTATGTATTAACCACACGACAAATAAAGTAATGCATAGAGTAAGATGACATGATGTAGACAAAGTAAACTCAATACGAATAAACCCCATTGTTTCATCCTTAGTAGCAGCAACACAAAGATGCATCATGTCCCCTTCTGTCACTCGGATACAAAAATTCGCCCGATTGAACCTACTACAACACACCTCTCTCACCGAAGAAATATCTATCTAGTTGTCCAAACTATTTCAATAGATCAAAGGGAATTACGAAGCTATCATAATCATGCACATAATAGTCATATAAGTAGCGACTCAAATATTTATCATGGATAATTTGAACATAAACCCACAATTCATCGGATCCCAACAAACGCACTGCACAAAAGGAATTACATCATATGGATGAAAGCGAAGATGCGATGATCATTGTATTGAAGATCAAAGAGAGAGAGAGAGAGAGAGAGAGAGAGAGAGAGAGAGAGAGAGAGAGAGAGAGAGAGAGAGAGAGAGAGAGAGAGAGAGAGAGAGAGAGAGAGAGAGATTGCCATCTAGGTACTCACTATGGACCGGTAGGTCTATGGTGAACTACTCAAACATCATCGTGAGGGCAAAAAGGTTGATGAAGAGGCCCTCCGTGATCGACCCCCTTGGACAGGATGCCGGAATGGAGCTCTAGATGGCCTCCCGTTGGAACAGAGACTTGGGACGGCATAAAAAGTGTTTTGGGACCCCCTCTGGTGTTTTTATTGTAGATGAAAATTTATAAGACAAAGAACGGAGTTAGGAGGGCCACAAGGGAGGCACTAGCCATCAGTGCGACCCCTAGGATGTGCCCTGTTGGCTTTGTGGGGGCCCTCATGAGGCCTCCAGCCTTATTACGAAGCTATCATAATCATGCACATAATAGTCATATAAGTATCCAGAGGCGACTCAAATATTTATCATGGATAATTTGAACATAAACCCACAATTCATCGGATCCCAACAAACGCACTGCACAAAAGGAATTACATCATATGGATGAAAGCGAAGATGCGATGATCATTGTATTGAAGATCAAAGAGAGAGAGAGAGAGAGAGAGAGAGAGAGAGGGAGATGGAGAGAGAGAGATTGCCATCTAGGTACTCACTATGGACCGGTAGGTCTGTGGTGAACTACTCAAACATCATTGTGAGGGCAAAAAGGTTGATGAAGAGGCCCTCCGTGATCGACCCCCTTCGACAGGATGCCGGAATGGAGCTCTAGATGGCCTCCCGTTGGAACAGAGACTTGGGACGGCATAAAAAGTGTTTTGGGACCCCCTCTGGTGTTTTTATTGTAGATGAAAATTTATAAGACAAAGAACGGAGTTAGGAGGGCCACAAGGGAGGCACTAGCCATCAGTGCGGCCCCTAGGATGTGCCCTGTTGGCTTTGTGGGGGCCCTCATGAGGCCTCCAGCCTTATTCCGATGCTCGTCAGTCTTCTTTAGGTCCAGAAAAAATCACCAAAAAGTTTCAGGTCAACTGGACCTCGTTTGGTACATAAAACTTGCAAAGTGAAAAACATGCAGAAAACAACAACTAACACTAGGCATTGGGTCAATAGGTTAGTGATAAAAAATAATATAAAATGGTAAATAAATGCCCCAAAAGTATTCTAGAATGATAATATATCAGCCTAGAACAATAAAAAATTATGTAACCTTATGCATGTATGCTCATTGAGAAACGATGAATGAACAGAATTAACATAGAATTACTTATAGGAATAAGCAGAAAATCATTAATCTTCCAAAGTATATGATCCTCAAAGATTGTTTTACCCCCATCCATCTTTATTATATTAGCAAGGCATGTCTCCATCTTCACCACATTAATACAAATGTCAAGCAACACGGTGTCCAAGTCAGGCAATTGGATCGTACTTTTTCAATATGCATCAACTTTTATTCTTTACGCAATTCATGAGCGTGAACCATTGGACATAGCATAAAGGTGGAATAGAAGATGGTGGTAGGCTTCAAAGGGGTAAAAGTGTAGAATATAGTCTCACATCAACTAGGTGTACCAACGAGCTATGGAGATGCCCGTCGATAGATATCGATGCGAGGAGTAGGGATTGCCATGCAAATGATGCACAAGAGCTATAAGTGTATGAAAGCTCCATTGAAGCTAAGTGGGGTGTGCACCCAACTTGCTTGCTCATGAAGACCTCGGGTATTTGAGGAAGCCCATCATAGGAATATGCAAGCCAAGTTTATGAAAAAGTTATTCCCACTAGCATATGAACGATATAACATGAGACTCTCTATATGAGGAACAATGTGTCAATTTGAGGCACAAGTGTGGTAAATGATAGTAGCAAAGTCCCTTCTTTCTTCTTCTCCCATTCATTTTTTATGGTGGGCTCATTTGGCCGCATTTTTATTTCCTCATTGGGACAATGCTCTAGTAATGATGATCATCACACTTTTATTTACTTACAACTCAATATGAAAGCTGATAGGACTATATGACTCTGAATGAATGCCTCTGGCAGTGTACCAGGATGTGCAAAGATCTAGCGTGACATGTATCAATATGATGAACGTTGGCTTCGCCAAAAATACTATGTCATCTCTATATGATCATGCAAAGCATTATGGTGATGAACGAACTAGTCATGTGAAGTTACGATGACATTTGCATGACAATATATCTCGGAATGGCTATGGAAATGCCATGATACGTAGATATGGTGGCTGTTTTGAGGAGGATATAAAAAGGTTTATGTGCAACAGAGCGTGTCATGTAACGGAGTTTTGATGCACCGGCGAAAGTTGCACCAATCCTCAAGGTGGGAATGGGCAATGCATGGTACACAAGAAGCTAGTAAATATGAGGTGGTGAGAGTGCGTATGTCCATGGTGTCACATTAGTCATGAGGAACTCACATACTTATTGCAAAGTTTTATTAGTTTTATCAAAATCAAAATACTACTCGCATGCCCCGAGGGAGAGGGTTGGTAGGAGTTAACCATCGTACGACTCCGACTCAAAACAACACAAGGATTTCAACGAGGAATATAATTTTTCACATATCATCACCATGCTTTTTTTATTTTTTTAGATGAACAAGAAGTTTAACATCTCTTAATATAGACACCTATCTGAATTAGCAATAATGCAATCACACCTTTTCCATATCACCACATCAATATCATTAACCCACAATTTCTCTATATGTGCTAAATGGTGTTTTTTATCATCACTCATTGGATACTCGTTATTTTTGATCTAGTCTTATGATGCATGCAAATTACCGTCACTATTTGTCCATACCTCAAACAAATATAAGTGAAGAACGAGAGCATAATATTTCTATAGAATCTACACACCACCGTTCCGAAAAAGATATAAGTGAAGTACTAGAGCAACTGCTAAGCTCAAAAGATATAAGTGAAGCACATACAACATTATAACAAATTGTGATGATCTGGTATCTCTGTCAAATAGGTGTGTCCAGCAAACAATGATTGTGGAAAACTTAAAGTAAAAGCAAACAAAATCAAACGACACTCCAAGAAAAAGTCACATCATGTAATGAATAAAATATAGCTCCAAGTAACATACCGATGGATTGAGACTATAAGAGGGGATGCCTTCCGGGGCATCCCCAAATGCTCGAGTCTTCCTAGAATATTACCTTGGGGTTCCTTGGGAATCTCCAATCTTATGATTTTGCTGCTCCTCAATCCTTTGTCCATCGGGACATACCCAAAACTTGAAAACTTCAATCACACAAAACTCAACAAAACTTCGTGAGATCCATTTGTATAAGCAACATATTGTTGGGGAACGTTGCATGGGCAACAAAAAATTTCCTACGCACACGAAGACTTATCATGGTGATGTTCATCTACGAGAGGGAGATCGGATCCACATACCCTTGTAGATCTCTAAGCGGGAAGCGTTAAGAAACGCGATTGATGTAGTGGTACAACTTCGTGATTCAAATCACCGTCGTTCCATGACCCGTTCCGATCTAGCACCGAACGGACTGCACCTCCGCGTTTAGCACACGTACAACTCGATGACGATCTCCGCCTTCTTGATCTAGCAAGAGAGACGGGGAAGTAGATGAGTTCTCTGGCAGCATGACAACGCGTCGGTGATGGTGATGATCTATTCATGCAGGGCTCCGCCCGAGCTCCGCAAAAAACTGATCTAGAGGAAGAACTATGAAGTAGAGGTTTAGGTTGCACGTGGCAAAGTTGTGTCTCAAAAACCCTAAAACCTCTAGTATATATAGGAGAATGGAAGGGGCTAGCCTTGGGGCTCAAGGGAGCCCCTAGGGCACCGGACGAAAGGAGGAGGAGGACTCCAACTCCAATTCGGTTTGGGGAAGGAGGAGTCCTCCTCTTCCTTCCCACCTCCCTCTTTTTTTCTTTTTCTTTTGGTTTTCTTTTCCTAGCACCATAGCCCACTTGGGCAGGCCTCACCAGCCCACTAAGGGCTGGTGCGCCACGCTTGGACTATTGGGCTCACTCCCGGGTGGGTGGGCCCCTCCCGATGAAAACCCGGAACCCATTCGTCACTCCCGGTACACTGCCGATAATGCCCGAAATCTTTCCGGAGACCAAATGAAACCATCCTATATATAAATCTTCATTTCCGGACCATTCCGGAAACCCTCGTGACGTCCGTTATCTCATCCGGGACTCCAAACAACCTTCGGTCACCAACACCTATAACTCAACTATACCGAAACGTCACCGAACCTTAAGTGTGCAGACCCTGCGGGTTCGAGAACTATGCAGACATGACCTGAGACACTCCCCGGTCAATATCCAATAGCGGGACCTGTATGTCCATATTGGATCCTACATATTCTACGAAGATCTTATCGGTTGAACCTATGTGCCAAGGATTCATATAATCCCGTATAACATTCCCTTTGTCCTTCGGTATATAACTTGCCCGAGATTTGGTCGTCGGTATCCCTATTCCTATTTCACTCTCGTTACCGGCAAGTCTCTTTACCCTTTCCATAATACAAGATACTGTGACTAACGCTTGAGTCACATTGCTTGCAAGGCTTATATGTGATGTTCTATTACCGAGTGGGCCCCGAGATACCTCTCCGTCACACGAAGTGACAAATCCCAGTCTTGATCCATGCTAACTCAACGGACACCTTCGGAGATACCTGTAGAGCACCTTTATAGTCACCCAGTAATGTTGCGATGTTTGATACACACAAGGTATTCCTCCGGTATCAGTGAGTTACATGATCTCATGGTCATAGGAATGAATACTTGACACACAGAAAACAATAGCAACAAAATGACACGATCACATGCTACGTTATAATTTGGGTCTTGTCCATCACATCATTCTCCTAGTGATGTGATCCAATCATCAAGTGACAACACTTGCATATGGTGAGAAAACCTTAACCATCGTTGATTAACTGGCTAGTCAACTAGAGGCTTACTAGGGACATTGTTTTCTCTATATATCCACACATGTATCTATGCTTTCATTCAATACAATTATAACATGGATAATAAACGATTATCTTGAAACAGGAAATATAATAATAACTATTTTATCATTGCCTCCAGGGCATATTTCCAACAGTCTCCCACTTGCACTAGAGTCAATTGTTGGAATTATGCCCTAGAGGCAATAATAAATGTATAGTTATTATTATAATTCCTGTATCAAGATAATAGTTTATTATCCATGCTATAATTGTATTGAATGAAGACTCATTTACATGTGTGGATACATAGACAAAACACCATCCCTAGCATGCCTCTAATTGGCTAGCCAGTTGATCGATGATAGTCAGTGTCTTCTGATTATGAACAAGGTGTTGTTGCTTGATAACTGGATCACGTCATTGGGAGAATCACGTGATGGACTAGACCCAAACTAATAGACGTAGCATGTTGATCGTGTCATTTTGTTGCTACTGTTTTCTGCGTGTCAAGTATTTATTCCTATGACCATGAGATCATATAACTCACTGACACCGGAGGAATGCTTTGTGTGTATCAAACGTCGCAACGTAACTGGGTGACTATAAAGATGCTCTACAGGTATCTCCGAAGGTGTTAGTTGAGTTAGTATGGATCAAGACTGGGATTTGTCACTCCGTATGACAGAGAGGTATCTCGGGGCCCACTCGGTAATACAACATCACACACAAGCCTTGCAAGCAATGAACTTAGTGTAAGTCGCGGGATCTTGTATTACGGAACGAGTAAAGAGACTTGCCGGTAAACGAGATTGAAATAGGTATGCGGATACTGACGATCGAATCTCGGGCAAGTAACATACCGAAGGACAAAGGGAATGGCATACGGGATTATACGAATCCTTGGCACTGAGGTTCAAACGATAAGATCTTCGTAGAATATGTAGGATCCAATATGGGCATCTAGGTCCCGCTATTGGATATTGACCGAGGAGTCTCTCGGGTCATGTCTACATAGTTCTCGAACCCGCAGGGTCTGCACACTTAAGGTTCGACGTTGTTTTATGCGTATTTGAGTTATATGGTTGGTTACCGAATGTTGTTTGGAGTCCCGGATGAGATCACGGACGTCACGAGGGTTTCCGGAATGGTCCGGAAACGAAGATTGATATATAGGATGACCTCATTTGATTACCGGAAGGTTTTCGGAGTTACCGGGAATGTACCGGGAATGACGAATGGGTTCCGGGTGTTCACCGGGGGGGGGGGGAGGCAACCCACCCCGGGGAAGCCCATAGGCTTTGGGGAGACACACCAGCCCTTAGTGGGCTGGTGGGACAGCCCCAAAGGGGCCTATGCGCCAAGAGAAGAAAATCAAAGGAAAAGAAAAAAAAAGAGGGAAGAAGTGGGAAGGGAGGGGGACTCCTCCCACCAAACCAAGTCCAACTCGGTTTGGGGGGGGGAGTCCTTCCCCCCTTGGCTCGGCCGACCCCTTGGGAGTCCCTTGGACCCCAAGGCAAGGTCCCCCTCCCTCCTCCTATATATATGGGTCTTTTAGGGCAGATTTGAGACGACTTTCTCACGGCTGCCCGACCACATACCTCCATAGTTTTTCCTCTAGATCGCGTTTCTGCGGAGCTCGGGCGGAGCCCTGCTGAGACGAGATCATCACCAACCTCCGGAGCGCCGTCACGCTGCCGGAGAACTCTTCTACCTCTTCGTCTCTCTTGCTGGATCAAGAAGGCCGAGATCATCGTCGAGCTGTACGTGTGCTGAACGCGGAGGTGCCGTCCGTTCGGTACTAGATCGTGGGACTGATCGCGGGATTGTTCGCGGGGCGGATCGAGGGACGTGAGGACGTTCCACTACATCAACCGCGTTCTCTAAATGCTTCTGCTGTACGATCTACAAGGGTACGTAGATCACTCATCCCCTCTCGTAGATGGACATCACCATGATAGGTCTTCGTGCGCGTAGGAAAATTTTTGTTTCCCATGCGACGTTCCCCAACAGTGGCATCATGAGGTAGGTTCATGCGTAGATGTCTTCTCGAGTAGAACACAAAAGGTTTTGTGGGCGGTGATGTGCATTTTGCTGCCCTCCTTAGTCTTTTCTTGATTCCGCGCTATTGTTGGATTGAAGCGGCTTGGACCGACATTACTCGTACGCTTACGAGAGACTGGTTTTATCGTTACGAGTAACCCCCTTTTCTCAAAGATGACTGGCAAGTGTCGGTTTCTCCAACTTTAGTTGAATCGGATTTGATCGAGGAGGTCCTTGGATGAGGTTAAATAGCAACTCATATATCTCCGTTGTGGTGTTTGCGTAAGTAAGATGCGATCCTACTAGATACCCTTGGTCACCACATAAAACATGCAACAACAAAATTAGAGGACGTCTAACTTGTTTTTGCAGGGTATGATTGTGATGTGATATGGCCAACGATGTGATGTGATATATTGGATGTATGAGATGATCATGTTGTAATAGAAATATCGACTTGCACATCGATGGTACGGCAACCGGCAGGAGCCATAGGGTTGTCTTTATACTAACATATGTGCTTGCAGATGCGTTTACTATTTTGCTAGGATGTAGCTTTAGTAGTGATAGCATAAGTAGCACGACAACCACGATGGCAACACGTTGATGGATGATCATGGTGTGGCGCCGGTGACAAGAAGATCGTGCCGGTGCTTTGGTGATGGAGATCAAGAAGCACGTGATGATGGCCATATCATGTCACTTATGAATTGCATGTGATGTTAATCCTTTTTGCACCTTATTTTGCTTAGAACGACGGTAGCATTATGAGGTGATCTCTCACTAAAATTTCAAGACGAAATTGTGTTCTCCCCGACTGTGCACCGTTGCTACAGTTCGTCGTTTCGAGACACCACGTGATGATCGGGTGTGATAGACTCAACGTTCACATACAACGGGTGCAAAACAGTTGCGCACGCGGAACACTCGGGTTAAGCTTGACGAGCCTAGCATGTGCAGACATGGCCTCGGAACACATGAGACCGAAAGGTCGATCATGAATCATATAGTTGATATGATTAGCATAGGGATGCTTACCACTGAAACTATTCTCAACTCACGAGATGATCGGACTTGGGATAGTGTAAGTGGATCATGAACCACTCAAATGACTAGAGAGATGTACTTTTTGAGTGGGAGTTTAGCATATAATTTGATTAAGTTGAACTCTAATTATCTTGAACATAGTCTAAGTCCACTTTGAATATATTTGTGTTGTAGATCATGGCTCACGCAAGTGTCATCCTGAATTTTAATACGTTCCTAGAGAAAGCTAAGTTGAAAGATGATGGAAGCAACTTTGTAGACTGGGCTCGTAATCTTAAGCTAATCTTACAAGCTGGAAAGAAGGATTATGTCCTTAATTCTGCGCTAGGAGATGAACCACCCGCTACGGCTGATCAGGATGTTAAGAACGCTTGGTTAGCGCGTAAGGAGGACTACTCAATAGTTCAATGTGCAGTCTTGTATGGCTTAGAACCGGGACTTCAACGTCGCTTTGAGCGTCATGGAGCATTTGAGATGTTCCAGGAGTTGAAGTTTATCTTTCAGAAGAACGCCCGGATCGAGAGGTATGAGACCTCCGATAAATTCTATGCTTGCAAGATGGAGGAAAACTCGTCTGTCAGTGAACATGTGCTCAAAATGTCTGGGTACTCAAACCGTCTAGCTGAACTGGGGATTGAACTCCCGCAAGAAGCTATCACTGACAGAATCCTTCAATCACTGCCGCCAAGCTACAAAGGCTTTGTGTTGAACTACAACATGCAAGGGATGAACAAGTCTCCCGGCGAGTTGTTTGCGATGCTGAAAGTCGCAGAGTCTGAACTCCGTAAAGAGCATCAAGTGTTGATGGTGAGCAAGACCACTAGTTTCAAGAGAAACGGCAAAGGCAAGAAGGGCAATTCGAAGAAGAGCGGCAAGCCTGTTGCCAATCCGCCGAAGAAACCCAAGGCTGGACCTAAGCCTGAAACAGAGTGCTTCTATTGCAAGGGTATGGGTCACTGGAAGCGCAATTGCCCAAAGTATCTGGCAGATAAGAAGGCGGGCAAAGAAAAATCAGGTATATTTGATATACATGTTATTGATGTGTACTTAACCGGCTCTCGTAGTAGTGCCTGGGTATTTGATACCGGTTCTGTTGCTCACATTTGCAACTCGAAACAGGAACTGCGGAATAGACGAAGGTTGGCGAAAGACGAAGTGACGATGCGCGTAGGAAACGGTTCCAAGGTTGATGCAATCGCCGTCGGCACAGTGTCACTTCAACTACCATCGGGATTAGTGATGAACTTAAATCATTGTTATTTAGTGCCTGCGTTGAGCATGAACATTATATCTGGATCTTGTTTATTGCGAGACGGTTACTCTTTTAAGTCTGAGAATAATGGTTGTTCTATTTCTATGAGTAACATCTTTTATGGTCATGCACTGAATGTGAGAGGATTGTTCATATTGAATCTTGATAGCGATACGCATATACATAACATTGAGACCAAAAGAGTTAGAGTAAACAATGATAGCGCCATATTTTTGTGGCACTGCCGTTTAGGTCATATTGGTGTAAAGCGCATGAAGAAACTCCATGCTGATGGACTTTTGGAGTCACTTGACTTTGATTCACTTGACACGTGCGAACCATGCCTCATGGGCAAGATGACTAAGACTCCGTTCTCCGGAACAATGGAGCGTGCAAGTGACTTATTGGAAATCATACATACCGATGTATGTGGTCCAATGAGCGTGGAGGCACGCGGCGGATATCGTTATTTTCTCACCTTCACTGACGATTTAAGTAGATATGGTTATGTCTACTTAATGAAGCACAAGTCTGAAACATTTGAAAAGTTCAAGCAATTTCAGAGTGAAGTGGAAAACCATCGTAACAAGAAGATCAAGTTCCTACGGTCTGATCGTGGGGGTGAATATCTGAGTTTCGAGTTTGGTACTCACTTAAGACAATGTGGAATTGTTTCACAGTTAACACCGCCTGGAACGCCACAACGTAATGGTGTGTCCGAACGTCGTAATCGTACTTTGTTAGAGATGGTGCGATCTATGATGTCTCTTACTGATTTGCCGTTATCTTTTTGGGGTTATGCATTAGAAACAGCTGCATTCACTTTAAATAGGGCACCATCGAAATCCGTTGAGACGACACCATACGAACTGTGGTATGGCAAAAGGCCAAAGTTGTCGTTTCTTAAAGTTTGGGGATGTGATGCTTATGTCAAAAAGCTTCAGCCTGAAAAGATGGAACCCAAAGCGGAAAGGTGCGTCTTCATAGGTTACCCAAAAGAGACGGTTGGGTACACCTTCTATCTCAAATCCGAGGGCAAAGTGTTTGTTGCTAAGAACGGAACTTTTCTCGAGAAGGAGTTTCTCTCGAGAGAATTGAGTGGGAGGCAGATAGAACTTGACGAGGTTGTCGAACCTCTCATCCCTCTGGATGGTGGCGCAGGGCAAGGGGAAACCTCTGTCGTTGCGACGCCGGTTGAGGAGGAAGTTAATGATGATGATCATGAAACTCCAGTTCAAGTTTCTGTTGAACCACGCAGGTCGACGAGATCACGTGCTGCTCCTGAGTGGTACGGTAATCCCGTCTTATCGATCATGTTGTTAGACAACAATGAACCTGCGAATTATGAAGAGGCAATGGTGGGCCCAGATTCCAACAAATGGCTAGAAGCCATGAAATCCGAGATAGGATCCATGTATGAGAACAAAGTGTGGACTTTGGAGATACTACCTGAGGGCCGCAAGGCTATTCAGAACAAATGGATCTTTAAGAAGAAGACGGACGCTGACGGTAATGTGACCGTTTATAAAGCTCGACTTGTGGCAAAGGGTTTTTCACAAGTTCCAGGAGTTGACTACGATGAGACCTTCTCACCCGTAGCGATGCTTAAGTCCGTCAGAATCATGTTAGCAATAGCTGCATTTTTCGATTATGAAATCTGGCAGATGGATGTCAAAACGGCGTTCCTTAACGGTTTCCTTAAGGATGAGTTGTATATGATGCAACCCGAAGGTTTTGTCGATCCTAAGAATGCTGACAAGGTGTGCAAGCTCCAGCGATCCATTTATGGACTGGTGCAAGCATCTCGGAGTTGGAACAAACGCTTTGATGAGGTGATCAAAGCATTTGGGTTTATACAAGTGGTTGGAGAATCTTGTATTTACAAGAAAGTGAGTGGGAGCTCTGTGGCGTTTCTAATATTATATGTGGATGACATATTACTGATTGGAAACAACGTAGAGCTTTTGGAGAGCATAAAAGATTACTTGAATAAAAGTTTCTCTATGAAGGACCTAGGAGAAGCTGCTTACATACTAGGCATTAAGATCTATAGGGATAGATCAAAACGCCTGATAGGACTTTCACAAAGCACATACCTTGATAAAGTTTTGAAGAGGTTTAAAATGGAACAGTCCAAGAAAGGGTTCTTGCCAGTGTTACAACGTACGAGATTGAGTAAGACTCAGTGCCCAGCAACTGATGAAGATAGAGAGCATATGCGCTCCGTCCCCTATGCTTCAGCCATAGGCTCTATCATGTATGCAATGCTGTGCACTAGACCGGATGTTAGCCTGGCCATAAGTATGGCAGGTAGGTTCCAGAGTAATCCAGGAGTGGATCACTGGATGGCGGTCAAGAATATCCTGAAGTACCTGAAAAGGACTAAGGAAATGTTTCTCGTGTATGGAGGTGACGAAGAGCTCGCCGTAAAAGGTTACGTCGATGCAAGCTTTGACACAGATCCGGACGACTCTAAGTCGCAAACCGGATACGTATTTATTCTTAATGGGGGTGCAGTAAGCTGGTGCAGTTCCAAGCAAAGCGTCGTAGCAGATTCTACATGTGAAGCAGAGTACATGGCTGCCTCGGAGGCGGCTAAGGAGGGTGTCTGGATGAAGCAGTTCATGACGGATCTTGGAGTGGTGCCAAGTGCACTGGATCCAATAACCTTGTTCTGTGACAACACTGGTGCCATTGCCTTAGCAAAGGAACCAAGGTTTCACAAGAAGACCAGACACATCAAACGACGCTTCAACCTCATCCGCGACTACGTCGAGGAGGAGGACGTAAATATATGCAAAGTGCACATGGATCTGAATGTAGCAGACCCGCTGACTAAACCTCTTCCACGGCCAAAACATGATCGACACCAGAACTGTATGGGTGTTAGATTTATTGCAATGTAATTCACATGGTGATGTGAGGGCTAGATTATTGACTCTAGTGCAAGTGGGAGACTGTTGGAATTAGGCCCTAGAGGCAATAATAAATGTATAGTTATTATTATAATTCCTGTATCAAGATAATAGTTTATCATCCATGCTATAATTGTATTGAATGAAGACTCATTTACATGTGTGGATACATAGACAAAACACCGTCCCTAGCATGCCTCTAGTTGGCTAGCCAGTTGATCGATGATAGTCAGTGTCTTCTGATTATGAACAAGGTGTTGTTGCTTGATAACTGGATCACGTCATTGGGAGAATCACGTGATGGACTAGACCCAAACTAATAGACGTAGCATGTTGATCGTGTCATTTTGTTGCTACTGTTTTCTGCGTGTCAAGTATTTATTCCTATGACCATGAGATCATATAACTCACTGACACTGGAGGAATGCTTTGTGTGTATCAAACGTCGCAACGTAACTGGGTGACTATAAAGATGCTCTACAGGTATCTCCGAAGGTGTTAGTTGAGTTAGTATGGATCAAGACTGGGATTTGTCACTCCGTATGACGGAGAGGTATCTCGGGGCCCACTCGGTAATACAACATCACACACAAGCCTTGCAAGCAATGTAACTTAGTGTAAGTTGCGGGATCTTGTATTACGGAACGAGTAAAGAGACTTGCCGGTAAACGAGATTGAAATAGGTATGCGGATACTGACGATCGAATCTCGGGCAAGTAACATACCGAAGGACAAAGGGAATGACATACGGGATTATACGAATCCTTGGCACTGAGGTTCAAACGATAATATCTTCATAGAATATGTAGGATCCAATATGGGCATCCAGGTCCCGCTATTGGATATTGACCGAGGAGTCTCTCGGGTCATGTCTACATAGTTCTCGAACCCGCAGGGTCTGCACACTTAAGGTTCGACGTTGTTTTATGCGTATTTGAGTTATATGGTTGGTTAGCGAATGTTGTTAGGAGTCCCGGATGAGATCACGAACGTCACGAGGGTTTCCGGAATGGTCCGGAAACGAAGATTGATATATAGGATGACCTCATTTGATTACCGGAAGGTTTTCGGAGTTACCGGGAATGTACCGGGAATGACGAATGGGTTCCGGGAGATCACCGGGGGGGGGGGGGGGGGGCAACCCACCCCGGGGAAGCCCATAGGCTTTGGGGAGACACACCAGCCCTTAGTGGGCTGGTGGGACAGCCCCAAAGGGGCCTATGCGCCAAGAGAAGAAAATCAAAGGAAAAGAAAAAAAAAGAGGGAAGAAGTGGGAAGGGAGGGGGACTCCTCCCACCAAACCAAGTCCAACTCGGTTTGGGGGGGGGAGTCCTTCCTCCCTTGGCTCGGCCGACCCCTTGGGAGTCCCTTGGACCCCAAGGCAAGGTCCCCCTCCCTCCTCCTATATATATGGGGCTTTTAGGGCAGATTTGAGACGACTTTCTCACGGCTGCCCGACCACATACCTCCATAGTTTTTCCTCTAGATCGCGTTTCTGCAGAGCTCGGGCGGAGCCCTGCTGAGACGAGATCATCACCAACCTCCGGAGTGCCGTCACGCTGCCGGAGAACTCTTCTACCTCTCCGTCTCTCTTGCTGGATCAAGAAGGCCGAGATCATCGTCGAGCTGTACGTGTGCTGAACGCGGAGGTGCCGTCCGTTCGGTACTAGATCGTGGGACTGATCGCGGGATTGTTCGCGGGGTGGATCGAGGGACGTGAGGACGTTCCACTACATCAACCGCGTTCTCTAAACGCTTCTGCTGTACGATCTACAAGGGTACGTAGATCACTCATCCCCTCTCGTAGATGGACATCACCAAGATAGTTCTTCGTGCGCGTAGGAAATTTTTTGTTTCCCATGCGACGTTCCCCAACATCAATAATCTAGTCTCACATCGCTATGCGATTTACATTGGAATGAATCTAACACCCATACAGTTCTGGTGTTGATCATGCTTCGCTCGTGGAAGAGGTTTAGTCAGCGGATCTGCAACATTCAGATCCGTGTGCACTTTGCAAATATTTACGTCCTCTCCTTCGACATAGTCGTGGATGAGGTTGAAGCATCGTTTGATGTGTCTGGTCTTCTTGTGAAACCTTGGTTCCTTTTCTAGATAAATGGCACCAGTGTTGTCACAGAAAAGAGTTATTGGATTTAGTGTGCTCGGCACAACTCCAAGATCCGTCATGAAGTGCTTCATCCAGACACCCTCCTTAGCTGCCTCCGAGGCAGCCATGTACTCTGCTTCACTTGTAGAATCTGCTAAGACGCTTTGCTTGGAACTGCACCAGCTTACCGCACCCCCATTAAAAATAAATATGTATCCGGTTTGAGACTTAGAGTCATCCGGATCAGTGCGAAAGCTTGCATCGACGTAACCCTTTACGACGAGCTCTTCATCACCTCCATAAACGAGAAACATTTCCTTAGTCCTTTTCAGGTACTTCAGAATATTCTTGACCGCCGTCCAGTGATCCACTCCTGGATTACTTTGAAACCTGCCTGCCATACTTATGGCCAGGCTGACGTCCGGTCTTGTGCACAACATTGCATACATGATAGACCCTATGGCTGAAGCATAGGGGACGATACTCATATTTTCTCTATCTTCTGCAGTTACTGGACACTGAGTCTTACTCAACTTTATACATTGTAATACTGGCAAGAACCCCTTCTTGGACTGCTCCATTTTGACCTTCTTCAAAACTTTATCAAGGTATGTGCTTTGTGAAAGTCCTATCAGGCGCCTTGGTCTATCCCTATAGATCTTAATGCCTAATATGTAAGCAGCTTCTCGTATGTCTTTCATTGAAAAACATTTGTTCAAGTAGTCGTTTACGCTCTCTAAAAACTCCACATTGTTTCCAACCAGAACTATGTCATCCACATATAATATTAGAAACGCTACAGAGCTCCCACTCACTTTCTTGTAAATACAAGATTATCCAACAACTTGTATAAACCCAAATGCTTTGATCACCTCATCAAAGCGCTTATTCCAACTCCGAGATGCTTGCACTAGTCCATAAATGGATTGCTGGAGCTTGCATACTTTGTTAGCATTCTTTGGATCGACAAAACCTTCAGGTTGCATCATGTACAACTCTTCCTTAAGAAAACCATTAAGGAACACCGTTTTGACATCCATCTACCAAATTTCATAATCGAAAAATGCAGCTATTGCTAACATGATTCGGACGGACTTAAGCATCGCTACGGGTGGGAACGTCTGATCGTAGTCAACCCTTTGCCACAAGTCGAGCTTTACAAACGGTCACATTACCATCTGTGTATGTCTTCTTCTTAAAGCTCCATTTGTTCTAAATAGCCTTGCGACCTTCAGGTAATACTTCCAAAGTCCACACTTTGTTTTCATACATAGATTCTATCTCAGACTTCATGGACTCTAACCATTTGTTGGAATTCGGGCCCACCATTGCTTCTTCATAATTCGCAGGTTCATTGTTGTCTAGCAACATTATAGATAAGACATGATTACCGTACCACTCAGGAGCAACACGTGATCTTGTCGACCTGCGAGGTCTGATAGTAACTTCATCCGAAGCTTCATGATCATCATCATTAGCTTCCTCCTCAACCGGTGTTGCCTCGACAGAGATTTCTCTCTGCCCTGCACCACCATCTAGAGGAAGCAGAGGTTCCAAAACCTCATCAAGTTCTATCTTACTCCCACTCAATTCTTTCGAGAGAAACTCCTTCTTAAGAAAAGCTCCGTTCTTAGCAACAAACACTTTGCCCTCAGATCTGAGATAGAAGGTGTACCCAACTGTCTCCTTTGGGTAACCTATGAAGACACACTTTTCTGCTTTGGGTTCCAGCTTTTCAGGCTGAAGCTTTTTGACATAAGCATCACATCCCCAAACTTTAAGAAACAACAACTTTGGCCTCTTGCCATACCATAGCTCATATGGTGTCGTCTCAACGGTTTTTGACGGTGCCCTATTGAAAGTGAATGCAGCTGTCTCTAATGCATAACCCCAAAAGGATAACGACAAATCAGTAAGAGACATCATAGATCGCACCATATCTAACAAAGTACGATTACGATGTTCGGACACACCATTACGTTGTGGTGTTCCAGGCGGTGTCAACTATGAAACTATTCCACATTGTCTTAAGTGAGCACCAAACTCGAAACTCAGATATTCGCCCCCACGATCAGAACGTAGGAACTTGATCTTCTTGTTACGATGATTTTCAACTTCACTCTGAAATTTCTTGAACTTCTCAAATGTTTCAGACTTGTGCTTCATCAAGTAGATATATCCATACCTACTCAAATCATGAGGGAAGGTGAGAAAATAACGATAACTGCCGCACGCCTCCACACTCATCGGACCGCACACATCGGTATGTATGATTTCCAACAAGTCACTTGCACGCTCCATTGTTCCGGAGAATGGAGTCTTAGTCATATTTCCCATGAGGCATGGTTCGCACGTGTCAAGTGATTCAAAATCAAGTGACTCCAAAAGTCCATCGGAATGGAGTTTCTTCATGCGCTTTACTCCAATATGACCTAAGCGGCATTGCCACAAAAACTTGGCGCTATCATTGTTAACTCTACATCTTTTGGTCTCAATGTTATGTATATGTGTGTCGTCACAATCAAGATTCAATATGAAAAATCATCTCACATTGAGTGCATGACCATAAAAGATATTACTCATAGAAATAGAACAACCATTATTATCTGACTTAAACGAGTAACCGTCTCGCAATAAACAAGATCTAGATACAATGTTCATGCTTAATGCACGCACTAAACAAAAATTATATAAGTTCATAACTAATCCCGATGGTAAGTGAAGTGAGACTGTGCCGACGGCGATTGCATCAACCTTGGAACCATTTCCCATGCGCATCGTCACTTCATCCTTCGCGAGCCTTCGTTTATTCCGTAGTTCCTGCTTCGACTTGCAAATATGAGCAACAGAACCGGTATCAAATATCCAGACACTACTACAAGTGTTGGTTAAGTAGACATCAATAACATGTATATCTAATATACCTGATTTTCCTCTGGCCGCCTTCTTGTCAGCCAAATACTTGGGGCAGTTGTGCTTCCAGTGACCCATCCCCTTGCAATAATAACACTCTGTTTTCGGCTTAGGTCCAGCCTTGGGTTTCTTCGTCGGATTGGAAACAGGCTTGCCTCTCTTCTTGGAGTTACCCTTCTTGCCTTTGCCGTTTCTCTTGAAACCAGTGGTCTTATTGACCATCAACACTTGATGCTCTTTCCGGAGTTCTGACTCTGCGACTTTCAGCATCGCGAATAACTCGCCGGGTGACTTGTTCATCCCTTGCATGTTATAGTTCAACACAAAGCTCTTATAGCTAGGTGGCAGTGATTGAAGAATTCTGTCAGTGATAGCCTCTTGCGGGAGTTCAATCCCCAGCTCAGCTAGACGGTTTGAGTACCCAGACATTTTGAGCACATGTTCACTGACAGACGAATTCTCCTCCATCTTGCAAGCATAGAATTTATTGGAGGTCTCATACCTCTCAATCCGGGCGTTCTTCTGAAAGATAAACTTCAACTCCTTGAACATCTCATATGCTCCATACGCTCAAAGCAAGGTTGAAGTCCCAGTTACAAGCCATACAAGACTGCACATTGAACTACTGAGTACTCCTCCTTACGCGATTGCCAAGCGTTCAAAACATCTTGGTCATACGTAGTGGGTGGTTCATCTCCTAGCGCAGCATCAAGGACATAATTATTTTTCCCAGCTTGTAGGATGAGCCTAAGATTACGTGCCCAGTCTACAAAGTTGCTTCCATCATCTTTCAACTTAGCTTTCTCTAGGAACGTATTGAAATTCAGGGTTGCTACTGCGTGAGCCATTGATCTACAACATAAAATATTGCAAAGTGGACTTAGACTATGTTCAAGACAATTAGAGTTTAATTAATCAAATTACTTATAAAATCCCACTCAAAAATTACATCCCTCTAGTCATTTGAGTGGTGCATGATCCAAATTCCCTAACTCAAGTCTGATCATCACGTGAGTTGAGTATAGTTTCAGTGGTAAACATCTCTATGCTAATCATATCAACTATACGATTCATGCTCGACCTTTCGGTCTCTTGTGTTCCGAGGCCAGGTCTGCACATGCTAGGCTCGTCAAGTTTAACCCGAGTGTTCCGCGTGTGCAACTGTTTTGCACCCGTTGTATGTGAACGTTGAGTCTATCACACCTGATCATCACGTGGTGTCTCGAAACGAGAACTGTTGTAATGGTCACAGTCAGGGAGAACACAATTTCATCTTGAAATTTTAGTGAGGGATCACCTTATAATTCTACCATCGTTCTAAGCATGATAAGGTGCATAAAAGGATTAACATCACATGCAATTCATAAGTGACATGATATGGCCATGATCTTGTGCTTCTTTATCTCCATCACCAAAGCACCGACATGATCTTCTTGTCACCGGCGCCACACCATGATCTCCATCATCGTGCCACCATCGAGGTTGTCGTGCTATCTATGCTATTACTACTAAAGCTACAACCTAGCAATATAGTAAACGCATCTGCAAACACAAACGCTAGTTTAAAGACAACCCTATGGCTCCTACCGGTTGCCGTAGCATCAAAGTGCAAGTCGATATTAACTATTAAAACATGATCATCTCATACATCCAATCACATCATGTCTTTGGCCATATCACATCACATGCATACCCTACAAAAACAAGTTAGACATCCTCTAATTTGTTGTTTCATGTTTAACGTGGCTGCTATGGGTATCTAGTATGATCGCATCTTACTTACGCAAAAACCACAACGAAGATGTGCAAATTGCTATTTAACTTCTCTCCAAGGACCGCCTCGGTCAAATCAATTTCAACTTAAGTTGAAGAAACAGGCACCCGCCAATCATCTTTATGCAATGAGTTGCATGTTGGTCAATGAAACCAGTCTCTCGTAAGCGTACGAGTAATGTCGGTCCGGGCCGCTTCAATCCAACAATACCGCTGAATCGAGAAAAGACTAAGGAGGGCAGCAAATCGAACATCAACACCCACAAAAAACTTTTGTGTTCTACTCGATATAACATCTACGGATGAACCTAGCTCATGATGCCACTATTGGGGAACGTTGCATGGGACACACAAAATTTCTTACGCACACGAAGACCTATCATGGTGATGTTCATCTACGAGGGGAGATTAGATCCACATACCCTTTTAGATCGCTAAGCGGGAAGCGTTAAGAAACGCGGTTGATGTAGTGGTACAGCTTCATGATTCAAATCACCGTCGTATCACGATCCGTTCTGATCTAGCGTCGAACGGACGACACCTCCGGGTTCAACACACATACAGCTCGATGAAGATCCAGCAAGAGAGACGGATAAGTAGATGAGTTCTCCGGAAGTGTGACGGCGCGTCGGTGGTGGTGATGATCTACTCGTGCGGGGCTCCGCCCGAGCTCCGCAGAAATCCGATCTAGAGGAAGAACTACGTGGTATAGGTTTGAGTTCCACGTGGCAAAGTTGTGTCTCAAAAGCTTTAAAACTTATATAGGAGGAGGGGAGGGGCTAGCCTTGGGGATTAAGGGAGACCCAAGGCCACTGGCCGATTGGGAGGAGGTGGACTCCCACCCCAATTTGGTTTGGGGGAAGGAGCCCACTCCTTCCTTCCCACCTTCCTATTTCCTTGTTTTTTTCTTTTCCCTTGGTTTTTTCCACTTGTGGCGTGATGACCCACAAGTGTAGGGGATCTATCATAGTCCTTAGCAAGTAACAATAGTAACAAAGGTGCAGCAAAGTGGCCCAATCCCTTTTGTAGCAAGGGACAAGCCTGTACAAACTCTTATAGGAGGTAAAGCGCTCCTGAGGACACATGGGAATTTCTGTCAAGCTAGTTTTCGTCATGTTCATATGATTCGCGTTCGCTACTTTGATAGTTTGATATGTGGGTAGACCGGTGCTTGGGTGCTGCCCTTACTTGGACAAACCTCCTGATGACCCACAAGTATAGGGGATCTATCGTAGTCCTTTCGATAAGTAAGAGTGTCGAACCCAACGAGGAGCAGAAGGATCTGACAAATGGTTCTCAGCAAGGAAATATCTGCAAGCACTGAAATTATCGGTAACAAGTAGTTGTGTGGTGAGATGATTCGTAGTAAGCAACAAGTAACAAAAGTAGCAACGGTGCAGCAAAGTGGCCCAATCCCTTTTGTAGCAAGGGAAAAGCCTGGACAAAGTCTTATAGGAGGAAAAACGTTCCCGAGGACACACGGGAATTTCTGTCATGCTAGTTTTCATCATGTTCGTATGATTCGCGTTTGTTACTTTGATAGTTCGATATGTGGGTGGACCGGCGCCTGGGTACTGCCCTTACTTGGACAAGCATCCCACTTATGATTAACCCCTCTCGCAAGCATCCACAAGTATGAAAGAAGAATTAAGACAAAGTCTAACAATAGCATTAAACTAGTGGATCCAAATCAGCCCCTTACGAAGCAACGCATAAACTAGGGTTTAAGCTTGTGTCACTCTAGCAACCCATCATCTACTTACTACTTCCCAATGCCTTCCTCTAGGCCCCAAATAATGGTGAAGTGTTATGTAGTTGACGTTCACATAACACCACTAAAGGAAAGACAACATACAACACATCAAAATATCAAACGAATACCAAATTCACATGACTACTATTAGCATGACTTATCCCATGTCCTGAGGAACAAAAGTAACTACTCACAAAGCATAATCATATTCATGACTAGAGAGGTAATGAGTAGCATCAAGGATCTGAACATAAACTCTTCCACCAAGTAATCCAACTAGCATCAACTACAAAGAGTAATTAACACTACTAGCAACCTTACAAGTACCAATCGGAGTCGCGAGACGGAGATTGGTTACAAGTGATGAACTAGGGTTTGGAGATGAGATGGTGCTGATGAAGCTGTTGATGGTGATGAGTCCCCTCCGATGAGAGGAGTGTTGGTGATGACGATGGCGACGATTCCCCCTCCGGGAGGGAAGTTTCCCCGGTAGGATCGTCCTGCCGGAGCTCTAGATTGGTTCTGCTCAAGTTCCGCCTCATGGCGGCGGCGAATCCTCGAAAAAGCCTCCTCCTGATTTTTTTTCCAGGCGAAACCCTTCATATAGCAAAAGAGGGGGGCCAGTGGGCCAGCAGGGAGCCCACAAGCCCCCTAGGCGCGACCGGGGTGGGGGTGGCCGCGCCTACCAGGCTTGTGGCTCCCTGGTTGCGCTCCTCTCGCACTTCTTGGGCCCAGTATTTTTTATAAATCCGAAAAAAATCCTCGTTGATTTTTACAGCGTTTGGAGTTGTGCAGAATAGGTATCTCAAACTTGCTCCAATTTCAGGCCAGAATTCCAGCTGTCGGCATTCTCCCTCTTCAAGTAAACCTTGCAAAATAAGAGAGAAAAGGCATAAGAATTGTACCATGAAGTGAAATAACATCCCAAGAAGCGATAAATATCAACATAAAAGCATGATGCAAAATGGACGTATCACCTCCCACTTATAATTAACCCCTCTCGCAAGCATCCGCAACTACGAAAGAAGAATTAAGACAAAGTCTAACCATAGCATTAAACTAGTGGATCCAAATCAGCCCCTTACGAAGCAACGCATAAACTAGGGTTTAAGCTTCTGTCACTCTAGCAACCCATCATCTACTTACTACTTCCCAATGCCTTCCTCTAGGACAAAATAATGGTTAAGTGTTATGTAGTCGACGTTGTTCGAGCATATATCTCCATATGTGGTTTTGGTAATTGATGACAATTCCTATGGACTAATGGTTGCCTTAAGTTATATTTATAGGATTTGTCCATAGGCACTTCTTGAAGTCCATCTGTTGGGTTCAAGGAGTTTATATGATGACCAAGATGTTATTCAAGGTATTATCCAAAGAATGGTCATAGAAACACTAGGTTGATCAAGATCTCAGACAAAGAGTAAATCAAGATGATCAACACACAAAGCGTATAAGATGTACCGAGAGGGATCAATTGATCCCATGGTATGGTAAGCATTGTCCATTACATGTTTGTGTACTAACCCATGGTCTTTGTGAGACTCCTATGTGGGGGTTAGGTGTGCTTCCATTGGGCTTGCGTCAAAAGGAAGATCTCATACAACCCATGAAGGATGACGTCAAGTGGTGATCGTCATCAAGATTGTGGTGTGCAAGTTCAAGTGGATCAGCACGAATATATCATTGAAACTATTATCAATGATCATGTGTTGATAAGGACAACCTCATGTGCTAACAAGGACAAGATCAAGATAAGCATTCCTGAGCACTACATGCTTGATTCTTGTGGATGTTCACATGGTGGACAAATGAAGATGAATACATAAGCTAGGCTTTCCACATTGTGTATGGGAAAGCTACTTGAAGACTTCATCATGTCTTGCTTTCAAATTGAGCCAAGAAGGAACAACAACATCAAGCTCAGGTGAAAGGGCTAACTCAAAGGTATCAGTTCCTTTGACGTTAGTGGTGCGGATTGATGATCAGCGAATAAAAGTATACACTCAAGTATGGATCATCAGTACTCTTTTATGATTCTTGAGTCCTTAGGGATCCCGCACTATTAAGAGGGGATCACAGGTTTTGCGATGAACTTGCTCAAGCTACATCTTTACTTTCTGCTCAGACCTCATCTCCACTGCTTTGCTGTTATCTGAAAACAGAACGAGTGCCTCGGACATCCGGCTTCCTCCGGACGTCCGAGGGCCGGACGACCGACTACCTCGGAAATCCGGAATCCTATACCAGAGAAATCAGAGCCATATAACTCGGACTTCCGGCTCCCTCCGGACGTCCGAGGCCCGGATATCCGACCAGCTTCGGAATTCCGGAACTATGCACCAGAGAAAGTTGAGCCATATAAGTCGGACTTCCGGCTCTCTCCGGACGTCCGAGGGCCGGTCAAGGGTCGGACCACCGACCAGCTTCGGAAATCCAGAGCCCTGCACCAGAAGAACATGAGCTCTATAACTCAGATTTCCGGCTCCCTCCGGACGTCCGAGGACCAGACGTCCGACCCCCGTCGGAAATCCGGAACATCCCACCAGTAACAGTTGTGTCGTATAACTCGGATTTCCGGCCTCCCGCCGGATGTCTGGTCGCTGTTCAGTTCACAGTATTTTCAGTGATATCTACAGGCCTCAGACGATCGACCCCTATCGGATATCCGACCCCTCGCGGATGCTCGGACTTCCGGAAACTGTCGGACGTCCAGACCCTGTGTGACTTACAGTGTCCCCAGTATTTTCAGTGATATCTACAGGCCTCGGACGACCGACCCCTGTCGGACATGGGAAACAAAAAATTTCCTACGCGCACGAAGACCTATCATGGTGATGTCCATCTACGAGAGGGGATGAGTGATCTACGTACCCTTGTAGATCGTACAGCAGAAGCGTTAGAGAACGCGGTTGATGTAGTGGAACGTCCTCATGTCCCTCGATCCGCCCCGCGAACAATCCCGCGATCAGTCCCACGATCTAGTACCGAACGGACGGCACCTCCGCGTTCAGCACACGTACAACTCGACGATGATCTCGGCCTTCTTGATCCAGCAAGAGAGACGGAGAGGTAGAATAGTTCTCCGGCAGCGTGACGGCGCTCCGGAGGTTGGTGATGATCTTGTCTCAGCAGGGCTCCGCCCGAGCTCCGCAGAAACGCGATCTAGAGGTAAAACTATGGAGGTATGTGGTCGGGCAGCCGTGAGAAAGTCGTCTCAAATCTGCCGTAAAAGCTCCATATATATAGGAGGAGGGAGGGGGACCTTGCCTTGGGGTCCAAGGGACCCTCAAGGGGTCGGCCGAGCCAAGGGGGGGGGGAGGACTCCCCCCCAAACCGAGTTGGACTTGGTTTGGTGGGAGGAGTCCCCCTCCCTTCCCACTTCCTCCCTCTTTTTTTTTTCTTTTCCTTTGATTTCTTTTTCTTGGCGCATAGGCCCACTTGGGGCTGTCCCACCAGCCCACTAAGGGCTGGTGTGTCTCCCCAAAGCCTATGGGCTTCCCCGGGGTGGGTTGCCCCCCCGGTGAACTCCCGGAACCCATTCGTCATTCCCGGTACATTCCCGGTAACTCCGAAAACCTTCCGGTAATCAAATGAGGTCATCCTATATATCAGTCTTCGTTTCCGGATCATTCCGGAAACCCTCGTGACGTCCGTGATCTCATCCGGGACTCCGAACAACATTCGGTAACCAACCATATAACTCAAATACGCATAAAACAACGTCGAACCTTAAGTGTGCAGACCCTGCGGGTTCGAGAACTATGTAGACATGACCCGAGAGACTCCTCGGTCAATATCCAATAGCGGGACCTGGATGCCCATATTGGATCCTACATATTCTACGAAGATCTTATCGTTTGAACCTCAGTGCCAAGGATTCGTATAATGCCGTATGTCATTCCCTTTGTCCTTCGGTATGTTACTTGCCCGAGATTCGATCGTCAGTATCCGCATACCTATTTCAATCTCGTTTACCGGCAAGTCTCTTTATTCGTTCCGTAATACAAGATCCCGCAACTTACACTAAGTTACATTGCTTGCAAGGCTTATGTGTGATGCTGTATTACCGAGTGGGCCCCGAGATACCTCTCCGTCACACGGAGTGACAAATCCCAGTCTTGATCCATACTAACTCAACTAACACCTTCGGAGATACCTGTAGAGCATCTTTATAGTCACCCAGTTACGTTGCGACGTTTGATACACACAAAGCATTCCTCCGGTGTCAGTGAGTTATATGATCTCATGGTCATAGGAATAAATACTTGACACGCAGAAAACAGTAGCAACAAAATGACACGATCAACATGCTACGTCTATTAGTTTGGGTCTAGTCCATCACATGATTCTCCCAATGACGTGATCCAGTTATCAAGCAACAACACCTTGTTCATAATCAGAAGACACTGACTATCATCGATCAACTGGCTAGCCAACTAGAGGCATGCTAGGGACGGTGTTTCGTCTATGTATCCACACATGTAAATGAGTCTTCATTCAATACAATTATAGCATGGATAATAAACTATTATCTTGATACAGGAATTATAATAATAACTATACATTTATTATTGCCTCTAGGGCATAATTCCAACAATCTGATCCCTCGCGGACGCCCGGACTTCCGACAACTGTCGGACGTCCGGACCCTGTGTGTCTTAAAGTTCCTCCAACGGCTGGATTTCACTCCACACTATAAATACCCCCTCCCACTTCGTGAGAGGGTAGCCCAACACAGCCTTATCCTCATAAGAACACACTTCTACCTCACACACATTTGCTCACACCAAATCTTAGATCCCAAGAGCATTTGTGAGCCCCTTTGAGAGTTGTTCCAATCAAAAGATAGATCGTCTCCCTCTCCTCCTCTCAACCCAAGCTATTTGAGATTTGAGCAAGTTTTGAGCATTCCCCGTGATCTTGTTACTCTTGGAGGTTGGAGACTCCTAGGCGGTAGGAGTTCTTCGGAGAGGAATCAATCCGTGTGATTACCCCCCGGAAATGTTTGTGAGGGTTTGGAAGCCACCTCAAAGGCTTACCACTAGTGGTTGAGAAATGCCTTCGTGGTGTTATCTCAAAGGGAGAATAGGGTGAGCCTTCGTGGCGTTGGTGTGCCTTCGTGGTAACATCCACCTCTCTAACAGTGACTAGCTTCCCTCCAAGGAAATGAACATCGGGATACATCTTCGTCTCAGTGACCTTGGTTATCCTTAACCCTAACTCCTTACTTGTGGTTTACTTGTGTTACTTGAGCATACATACATTGCATATTGTTTGTGCTCATTATATTGTGTTTGCTATTTCTTGTAAAAGATTAATCATTCAAGGATACACTCTATATCCACACATTCATACTAGCAGCCCTTGATATATCGTGTGATATAGTGTGATCTAGTATCTTGTATTGTTCACCTACTTGTCGTGTGATATATCTCAAGTAAGTTTGTGTAACTTACTTGTGCTTGTTAGTTACTGCATTGTGTCCATCTTGGTAGATCGTGTTGTTGATACACGTTGTAGTGCCTAGTGCATTTAGGATTTGTGCTTGACAAGTACCCCCTTAGTTTATTTCCGCATTAGGTTCAAGCCAAATCTGAAGAAGTTTTTAAATAGCCTATTCACCCCCCTCTAGGCGTCATCGAGGTCTTTTCAATTGGTATCAGAGCTAGGTCTCTCTTTAATTAGGTTTCACGACCTAGAGAGTATCGATGTCGACTATTGGATTAGTGCACAATGGCATCTTTGACTTTGATGGCACAAATTATACCCTATGGAGAATTCGTATGCTTCATCACTTTCGGGCCATGGGCCCAAATAATTTACGAATTGTTCTTGTAGGGATTGCCGACAAAAAGGATGATGCATCTTCATCTACTAATGAAATGTATCTTGATTGTGAGGCTTTTCTTGCCATTCATCGAACCATAAGTCCTGAAGTGTTTAAGTCTATCTCGACTTGCAAGTTAGCACATGAAGTTTGGACTAAACTTGAAGATATATATGGTGGGTCCAATCTTGATGAAGACGGTATTATGATGAAGGAGTTGGTGCATGAGCTCTTGACTCTTTTCGATCTTAAAGAGTCCACCACTACTTCCATATCCGATTGCTTGCACACCTCAGCATCTTCAATCTCACAAGGTAATGACATGGTGAGTGAAGAAATATATGTTGATGAAAATGTCATAGTCTCTATAGACACGAGCATATCTAGCACCACACATAGTGTAAATTATTGTGCTGATAGGTCATGCATTTCACCTAAAGATCCCTCGACAAATGTCTGTGGTGATATGCCTGCTTCGTCGTGTCCTCTTGATCAAAATATCTTGTTTCTCCCTAGTTGCTCTATGACTAATCATTTAGGGGAAATCAAGAAATATGAAGTACTTTTGACCAATGAAGAATCTGATTCACCAAAAGAATCATCATCAACTCCTCCAGTTCACATGTGCCTCATGGCAAGAGGTAATGATGAAGTATCATCTTCCCTGTGCAATAACGATGATATTTGCGATGAGGATGATGATGATGACTTGACTGAAAATATCTATGTGATCAGTAAAATTCTTCATAAAGCTAAAAATAACGCTCTTCAAAGGTTCCAAGATGTTCTTGCTTACTTTGAAAATTGTAATGATTCACTTAATCATGAACAAGCTAAAAGTGAACAACTTGAACATGAACTTGAGAAGAGTCATCAAGCATGTAGATACTTAAGATCTTCAAAAGGAGAGATTGAAGTTGCTCATGATAAACTTAAAAGGGATTTTGAGGTCCTTCTCCTTGAATGCAAGAATGTCAAGGGAGAGCTCGTCAAAACCTCTAAGATATTTGAGGAGCTTCAATCTACTCATGAGAAGTCTCTAATCACTACTTACTCCTCTCATATTGTTGATGATACTTGTACATCTAACCCTATCTCTTTTGAGGCATCAACATTGAAGGAGAATGTTGAGCTACGTGCTCAACTTGATTTACTAACTAGAAATTATGGGAAGTTGGAAGAAAACCATATAATGCTCACAAGCTCTCATGCCGATCTTCTAACATCCCATAATGTGCAAAAGTTAGCTCATGAGGCCATCGTCACCAAGGTAACATCAAGTGAGCCTCATGTGGACAATGGCACTACTTCTAGTCAAAATACTATATTTTCATGTGCTAGTCCTCGTAATTCGTCTACTCATAATGTTGCTACCTCGTGTGATGAATTACTTTCCTTGCCTTGTTGCTCTAACATTGAATCTTACACTTCCTCTAGTACTTGCATTGATACTAACCGTGCAGAGGAAATCGAAGAGCTCAAGGACCAAGTCACTTCTTTGAAGAAAGACTTGGAACAGTGTCATGAAGGGATGTCCACACTCAACAACGTCCTGTGTGAGCAAACATCTCCGAATAACAAAAATGATGTTGGATTAAATTCAAACAAGAACAAGGGGGGCCTAGAACACGTCAAGAATTCGGGCAAAATCATTTGCTTCAAGTGCAAAGTTAAAGGGCACCATGTTAGATCTTGCCATCTGAAGACGAAGTCTCAAAGTCACAAGCAACAAGGGAAGCGGCCACAAACTCAATCACATATTCAACTACAAGTTGAAGGAAGGCCTCTTCCCAATAAGACCCAAGCCAACACTCCCCAAGGTGAGAAATCAACTGGGAAGAAAACTAAGGGTAGATGTTGATACTTATGTCGTGATAAGGGTCACGTCGCTTCGTCTTGCACGAGAGGTAACTTACCCAACCCAATCACTTTGATGATACCTATTCCCTTGGGAAGGATAAGTTTGGCAATGTGTTTGCCAAGTTTGTTGGTACTCAAAATGGTGTCAAGAAA
Organism: Hordeum vulgare subsp. vulgare; assembly: GCF_904849725.1. Taxonomy (NCBI): domain Eukaryota; kingdom Viridiplantae; phylum Streptophyta; class Magnoliopsida; order Poales; family Poaceae; genus Hordeum; species Hordeum vulgare. The sequence goes on from NC_058524.1 coordinate 41,095,083, forward strand.
AGAACCATTTGGGTTGCCAAGCCTATTGTGATTAACCTCTTAGGACCCAACATAGTTGGGGACCAACAAGCTCAAACTTGATCAATAGGTGACTATGGAGGACATTAGAGACTTGGATACATAATGAAGAATTAAGGGGTCTTCATCATTCATATTATCTCAAGCCAAGTCATTTGGATTATCAAGTTTCTATCTTATATCCAATGTGCCTCCTTACGGTAACTTATACTTAAACTGTTTACATTGTTAGGTGCTTGCCCCTTTTGCATGTTGTGGTTTTGTACCTTGCATGCGTTTGTATATGTTGTGTTTCCAACTTGCTTATATTGAGTAATCGAGTATGGGTATGTTGGTTTGCATATCATGTACATGTGAGTCTTGTATTGAGCCTATTTGCATCTTTTCTGTATTTTTGTTGGCTTTTGTGAGAGATTAATGGATTATCCCATTGTGGGGGAGTGATGTGCTTTGCACACCTCACAATCCTATAAATGTGTATACATGGGGAATACCACTTAGTTTTGATGCTTCAAGATTATCTAGTGTCTATGTGGTATGTCTTACTCATGAGAAATTCAAATTCTATATGGTCCATTAAGTATCTCTTGTTGGTTTTAATTTGCCACTTGTTAATGTTATTGGTTTATCACATTATGGGGGAGTAATATGCTATGTGCATATTACAAACCTAGAAAATGTGTACATTTGACGTATTGCCACTTAGTGTTGATATTGTAAATTATCTTGTTCCTAGGTGGCATGTTAGCTCTACAAGTGTCATTTGCTTGCGTTTTATGGGTAAAGATGATCTTGGATATATTTGTGATCTACCAATGAGTATCATTTCAAAAATACTTCTTGTCCTTGACAATTGGTATTCCCATCATGTGATTGGAATTGATAATCATCTTTACATTGGATTTTGTGTTTCGTTTGTTTTTCTTGCCTCTTATGAATCTATTTTTAACATGTCTAGTGTGGTTATAGATATAGAGAAAGTGATGATCCCATCGTGTGCGTTTTGTATTCAAATGCAAATTCTATATAATGCACGTCCCTTGGGGGAGCTATCCTATTCTCTTTAAAACACTCTCTTTATTCACCCATCATAAAATCATTTGATCCCCATCAAGTGTGTGCTGATGGGAGGCAATTCTTGCTCTTTATGATGCTTTGTGCCATCATGAAAATTTGTAGAGGGCTTTGTTTGTTGGAACCTAGCTCTCTCTTGGAAACTAGATACCTCGTGTGTGTCTTTTCAATTGGTTTCTTGTTGCCTTCTATTTGGCATGTGTCAATGGATATCTCATTCCTTGATGTATCTTTTAATTGATATCCTTCAAGTGATAGTTCTTTTGTTTTAGGATCTTATTATCACTTGATACCTTGTCTTTTGATGACTTATCAACTTTGTGTTGAGTTGATTCTTGAGAGTCTTGAGCATGTGTATCTAGCTACTATATACAACTTCTTTTGCTTGCTTTCCTCCTTTGACCCAATATATAAGGGAAACTCCACCCTGTCATAAATTGTCTAAGGTGTGCATGAAATTCAAATTAATATCTATATGCACATATGTGTGTGGAGTTTGTCCTATGTATTGCTGGTTTTCTAACTCTTTGGTCCCAATGAGTTTGGGCACCATTTTGTTTGTTTTTGTGGTTCCAGGAACAACTGGAGATGCATTGGATGCTCGGCTCACCTATAAGGAAGATGTTGAGACCATGTGATTATTGGAGCCAAGTTAGGATGATCAAAGAACAACTATCTACTACATCAATCCAATGTTGTCTCGGTAACAAGTATCCACTTCATGCATTCTTTTCTTGCAAAGGACCCAACCTGTCTTTTCTTTTCCAGGTTGCATCATGGCATGAATCTCTTGATTTGTTCTCGTAGTACTTGTTTGCTTTCTCAAAGCATCCAAACGATGATGTCTTACTACTAGTTGGGATGTCAAGTTCATATTGTACAATAAGAAATTATTAGGCCATGTGCTATGCTTCCAAGCAAAGGATCTCACTGATATATTTATGACTTCCTTTTGGATATCCAGTTTCTTCCTTCTTGTAACCATTTCGTGTGTACATCCTTCTTTGTGGATATATATCATCATGATTGTCTTCTACTTAGAATCTTTTAGACATGAGAGAAGTTACATCTCTAATTGATATCCTCTTTTATTTCACACCATCGTTGCATTTCCTTTTTCGGTTTTTGGTGGCAACGTGAAAGGATTTGTTTTGAGTGCGTATCTTATTTTCCTACATCTTGATGCACTCTTTGGCCGTGAAGATTATTTTTCCTCATGCTTGTCTTGATGAGGGTCTTGCCATTTTCAATTAGTATCCCTCCTCTTGACAAGGTTCTTACTTTCTATCTTCACAATGGGGTGTCACAAGCGTTGGTTCTTATTTTTTTATTAGTAAGCTTGTGAACCCATTTTCTAGTATATGTGTGTGGGAATGATATGTCTTGCACTTTGTATCTCATTTCCTCAAGACTATGTTGATGAGTAATGCTCATCCTTATCTTTGTCTTCTCAAGTGCTTTGCCATGACTCATACACATTACTTTGTTTGAGCCTATTCTTAAGTTGCTTCTATTACATGTTGCTCAACCATTTGTTTTGTGCAATTGATATGATTATTGTCTCATCTATCCTCTTGCACTCGTTGTGTGTTTTATAAATTCTAGGGGAGCAACGATCCTATTTTGTGCACCTGAGTCAAATACAAAAATCTCATATTAGTGCACAAATCATGGGGAGCTTCTCTAGTTTTTGATAAAGCACTATGTTGCCCTTATCATAATATATTTTATTCATGTAGTTTGAAGGACCATATGATTGTTTGTTCCATCTGGAATCTTTTGATTGCTTGCCTCTATCTTTGTATGTCTTTGTGGCATACGATTCTTTTTGCAATTTTTGGGTCCTTAATATAGTTTGTTTTCCTCCAACTACTTATCATTGTATTTGTGTATTTTTCTGCACTCATTTGTTGAGAAGTACACACTTTTTGGAGGACCACCTACTATATCTGCTTTCTAAACTTTTCGTCCATTTTGGCAATCGATGCCAATGGGGGAGAAGTTTAGAGAGTTTACTTTGGATATGTTTAGAGGGTCTTGCTCTTATTGCGTAAGCATTTACATCTTGCTCACATGCATTATTACCTTGTATGTGTGCGCTTGGTTATGCTTATTTCCTTATATAAACTCTCTTGAAGTGCTTGTCTTCAATTACCAAAATGGGGGAGATTGTTAGAGCATATATCTCCATATGTGGTTTTGGTAATTGATGACAATTCCTATGGACTAATGGTTGCCTTAAGTTATATTTATAGGATTTGTCCATAGGCACTTCTTGAAGTCCATCTGTTGGGTTCAAGGAGTTTATATGATGACCAAGATGTTATTCAAGGTATTATCCAAAGAATGGTCATAGAAACACTAGGTTGATCAAGATCTCAGACAAAGAGTAAATCAAGATGATCAACACACAAGGCGTATAAGATGTACCGAGAGGGATCAGTTGATCCCATGGTATGGTAAGCATTGTCCATTACGTGTTTGTGTACTAACCCATGGTCTTTGTGAGACTCCTATGTGGGGGTTAGGTGTGCTTCCATTGGGCTTGCGTCAAAAGGAAGATCTCATACAACCCATGAAGGATGATGTCAAGTGGTGATCGTCATCAAGATTGTGGTGTGCAAGTTCAAGTGGATCAGCACGAATATATCATTGAAACTATTATCAATGATCATGTGTTGATAAGGACAACCTCATGTGCTAACAAGGACAAGATCAAGATAAGCATTCCTGAGCACTACATGCTTGATTCTTGTGGATGTTCACATGGTGGACAAATGAAGATGAATACATAAGCTAGGCTTTCCGCATTGTGTATGGGAAAGCTACTTGAAGACTTCATCATGTCTTGCTTTCAACTTGAGCCAAGAAGGAACAACAACATCAAGCTCAGGTGAAAGGGCTAACTCAAAGGTATCAGTTCCTTTGACGTTAGTGGTGCGGATTGATGATCAGCGAATAAAAGTATACACTCAAGTATGGATCATCAGTACTCTTTTATGATTCTTGAGTCCTTAGGGATCCCGCACTATTAAGAGGGGATCACAGGTTTTGCGATGAACTTGCTCAAACTACATCTTCACTTTCTGCTCAGACCTCATCTCCACTGCTTTGCTGTTATCCGAAAACAGAACCAGTGCCTCGGACATCCGGCTTCCTCCGGACGTCCGAGGGCCGGATGACCGACTACCTCGGAAATCTGGAATCCTATACCAGAGAAATCAGAGCCATATAACTCGGACTTCCGGCTCCCTCCGGACGTCCGAGGCCTGGATATCCGACCAACTTCGGAATTCCGGAACTATGCACTAGAAAAAGTTGAGCCATATAACTCGGACTTCCGGCTCTCTCCAGACGTCCAAGGTCCAGTCAAGGGTCGGACAACCGACAAGCTTCGGTAATCCGGAGCCCTGCACCAGAAGAACATGAGCTCTATAACTCGGATTTCCGGCTCCCTCCAGACGTCCGAGGACCGGACGTCCGACCCCCGTCGGAAATCCAGAACCTCCCACCAGTAACAGTTGTGTCGTATAACACGGATTTCCGGCCTCCCGCCGGACGTCTGGTCGCTGTTCAGTTCATAGTATTTTCAGTGATATCTACAGGCCTCGGACGACCAACCCCTGTCGGATATCCGACCCCTCGCGGACGCCCGGACTGCCGGAAACTGTCGGACGTCCCGACCCTGTGTGACTTAAAGTGTCCCCAGTATTTTCAGTGATATCTACAGGCCTGGGACGACCGACCTCTGTCGGACGTCCGATCCCTCGCGGACGCCCGGACTTCCGACAACTATCGGACGTCCGGACCCTGTGTGTCTTAAAGTTCCTCCAACGGTTGGATTTCACTCCACACTATAAATACCCCCTCCCACTTCGTGAGAGGGTAGCCCAACACAACCTTATCCTCATAAGAACACACTTCTACCTCACACACATTTGCTCACACAAAATCTTAGATCCCAAGAGCATTTGTGAGCCCCTTTGAGAGTTGTTCCAATCAAAAGATAGATCGTCTCCCTCTCCTCCTCTCAACCCAAGCTATTTGAGATTTGAGCAAGTTTTGAGCATTCCCCGTGATCTTGTTACTCTTGGAGGTTGGAGACTCCTAGGCGGTAGGAGTTCTTCGGAGAGGAATCAATCCGTGTGATTACCCCCTGGAAAAGTTTGTGAGGGTTTGCAAGCCACCTCAAAGGCTTACCATCAGTGGTTGAGAAATGCCTTCGTGGTGTTATCTCAAAGGGAGAATAGGGTGAGCCTTCATGGCGTTGGTGTGCCTTCGTGGTAACATCCACCTCTCTAACGGTGACTAGCTTCCCTCCAAGGAAGTGAACATCGGGATACATCTTCATCTCAGTGACCTTGGTTATCCTTAACCCTAACTCCTTACTTGTGGTTTACTTGTGTTACTTGAGCATACATACATTGCATATTGTTTGTGCTCATTATATTGTGTTGGCTATTTCTTGTACAAGATTAATCATTCAAGCATACACTCTATATCCACACGTTCATACTAGCAGCCCTTGATATATCGTGTGATCTAGTAACTTGTGTTGTTCACCTACTTGTCGTGTGATATAGCTCAAGTAAGTTTGTGTAACTTACTTGTGCTTGTTAGTTACTGCATTGTGTCCATCTTGGTAGATCGTGTTGTTGATACACGTTGCAGTGCCTAGTGCATTCAGGATTTGTGCTTGACAAGTACCCTCTTAGTTTATTTCCGCATTAGGTTCAAGCCAAATCTGAAGAAGTTTTTAAATAGCCTATTCACCCCCCCTCTAGGCATCATCGAGGTCTTTTCATACGTTCGCATAACACCACTAGAGGAAAGACAACATACAACACATCAAAATACAAATGAATACCAAATTCACATGACTACTATTAGCATGACTTATCCCATGTCCTGAGGAACAAAAGTAACTACTCACAAAGCATAATCATATTCATGACCAGAGAGGTAATGAGTAGCATCAAGGATCTGAACATAAACTCTTCCACCAAGTAATCCAACTAGCATCAACTACAAAGAGTAATTAAGACTACTAGCAACCTTACAAGTACCAATCGGAGTCGCGAGACGGAGATTGGTTACAAGTGATGAACTAGGGTTTCGAGATGAATCGTGCTGATGAAGATGTTGATGGTGATGTGTCCCTCCGATGAGAGGAGTGTTAGTGATGACGATGGCGACGATTTCCCCCTCCGGGAGGGAAGTTTCCTCGGCAGGATCGTCATGTCGGAGCTATAGATTGGTTCTGCTCAAGTTCCGCCTCGTGGCGGTAGAGAATCCTCGAAAAAGCCTCCTCCTGTTTTTTTTCCGGATGAAACCCTTCATATTGCTGAAGAGGGGGGGGGCAGTGGGCCAGCAGGGAGCCCACAAGCCCCCTAGGCGCGGCCAGGGGGGTGGCCGCGCCTACCAGGCTTGTGGCTCCCTGGTTGTGCTCCTCTGGCACTTCTTCGGCCCAATATTTTTTATAAATCCGAAAAAAATCCTCGTTGATTTTTACAGCATTTGGAGTTGCGCAGAATAGGTATCTGAAACTTGCTCCAATTTCAGCCAGTATTCCAGCTGCCGGCATTCTCCCTCTTCAAGTAAACCTTGCAAAATAAGAGAGAAAAGACATAAGAATTGTACCGTGAAGTGAAATAACAGCCCAAGAAGTGATAAATATCACAATAAAAGCCTGATGCAAAATGGAAGTATCACCTCCCACTTATGATTAACCCCTCTCGCAAGCATCCGCAACTACGAAAGAAGAATTAAGACAAAGTCTAACCATAGCATTAAACTAGTGGATCCAAATCAGCCCCTTACGAAGCAACGCGTAAACTAGGGTTTAAGCTTATGTTACTCTAGCAACCCATCATCTACGTACTACCTCCCAATGCCTTCCTCTAGGCCCAAATAATGGTGAAGTGTTATGTAGTCGACGTTCGCACAACACCACTAGAGGAAAAACAACATACAACACATCAAAATATCGAATGAATACCAAATTCACATGACTACTTATAGCATGAATTATCCCATGTCCTCTGGAACAAAAGTAACTACTCACAAAGCATAATTATGTTCATGACCAGAGAGGTATTGAATATTATCAAGGATCTGAACATATAATCTTCCACCGAGTAATCCAACTAGCATCAACTACAAAGAGTAATTAACACTACTTGCAACCTTACAAGTACCAATCAGAGTCGCGAGACGGAGATTGGTTACAAGAGATGAAATAGGGTTTGGAGATGAGATGGTGCTGATGAAGATGTTGATGGTGATGAGTCCCCTCCGATGAGATGAGTGTTGGTGATGACGAAGGCTACGATTTCCCCCTCCGAGAGTGAAGTTTCCCCGGCACGACGACCCTGCCGGAGCTCTAGATTGGTTCCGCTCAAGTTCTGCCTCGTGGCGGCGTCGATTCCTCCCGAAAGCCTCCTCTTGATTTTTTCTGGAACGAAATCCTCCTTATAGAAAAAGGGGGGAGCCAGAGGGCCAATAGGGAGCCCACAAGCCCCCTAGGCGTGACCAGGGGGGTAGGCCGCGCCTAGCAGGCTTGTGTCCTCCTGGTGGCTCCCCTCTGGTACTTCTTCCGCCTTGTATTTTTTATAAATTCCAAAATAATTCCTCGTTGATCTTCACGGCTTTTGGAGTTGCACATAATAGGTATCTCAAACTTGCTCCCTTTTCAGGCCAGAATTCCAGCTGCCGGCAAAATAAGAGAGAAAAGGCATAAGTATTGTACCGTGAAGTGTAATAACAGAGCGATAAATATCAAAATAAAAGCATGATGCAAAATGGACGTATCAACTCCCCCAAGCTTAGACTTCGCTTGTCCTCAAGCGGAAACCGAGATCAATAAATATGCCCACATGTTTAGAGAGAGAGAGGTGTCGACAAAACAAGATATGGACATGCAGGCATCATGATCATAGTTAGAACATCAATATCATCATATCATCTCTTATGCTAAAGTGATAATTCCTTCACAAAGTAAAGTATGGATCAAGAACCTTATTGAGAATTAACAACCAATAGACTTTAGTCATTGAAGCAATTGCAATTTATCATAACATCGGAAAGAGTCAAATAAGAGCTTGTAAAGCAAATCCACATACTCAATCGTCCTTTCGTCTTCTACAACTGCTACAACTCACGTGGTACTCATGAGATCAAAGTTTTAGTTGGCCACAGAGAAAGATAGGGGCTTATAGTTTCGCCTCCCAACTATTTACCTCAAGGGTAATGTCAACAATAATAATTCATGAGTACTTACTTCCAAGTTGACATATGAATATAGATCTTTCCCTAGCATATGACATTAGCCAAGATAAAAGGCGAAATAAGGAATTGGTGTAGATCACCATGACACTTTTAGGGGCAAAAAGTAAAGGTACAAGATAGGCTCTTCGCAGAGGGAAGCAGAGGTTGTCATGCGCTTTTGGGTTTGGATGTGTGTGTCCTCTTAGTGTGAAGGAACACCACTTTATATTGCCTCCTGTGATAAAGAACTTTATTATGCAGTCTGTCGCTTTTATGTCTTCCTCATCACAGGTTCGTACAAAGCTTATTTTCCACACACTAATAGATCATACATATTTAGGGAGCAATTTTTATTGCTTGCACCGATGACAACTTAGTTGAGGGATCTTATTCAATCCATAGGTAGGTATGGTGGACTCTCATGGCAAAACTGGGTTGAAGGTTTATGGATGCACAAGTAGTATCTTTACTTAGTGCGGAAGTTTTGGCTGATATGAGGTGGAAGCAATTGTCACATGCTAAGGGATCTCTAGTCATATAATCATTGTTCGGAGCCAAGCAAACATAATTCATTATGTTGTCTTCCTTGTCCAACATCTACTTCTAAGCATGTAATAGTTTAGTGAGTGTTCACAATCATAGATGGTGTCCAAGATGATATATTTATATGTGAACCTCTCTTTCTTTATTACTTCCTATTAATTGCAGCAATGACCAAGGTCTATGTTTGTCCACCCACGAGAAGTTTCAATCAACATTCTTTTTATATGTGGAGCCATCACTTCCCATAAGATCATTACATGATCTTTTATGCTTTTGTTCTTTTATCATTCTTTTTATTTCAGATCATGGCATGAATCAAAGCCCTTAACTAAAACACTCTTTATTATATGACTCACGAACTCGAATACATCGGGGGTGACACAAAGCAAAACTCATGCCTAAAACACTAAGAACTCTATTCTACTAGAGCAAGATAAAACCAAAAAGGATAGAACTAAGAAAAGGTAAAGGCAAAAGATGTGATAGTGATACGATACCGGGGCAACTCCCCCAAGCTTGGCACAAGCCAAGGGGATTTCCCATACCCGTGCTTAGTTGTCTTCCTTTGGAGGTGATGGTGGTGGAGGTGTCTTGTCTTTCGATTCTAAGAGGGCCATCAATCTTTGATTTATACCTTGGAGCTCTGTGATATGTTTCTCCAGCAAAACAACTTCACGAGTGAGATAAGTATTACGAACACGAGTTATTTCACATAATCTCAAGAGCTCGATCAAGGATGGAGGTAAAAGGTGTAAGTAGGGTTGAAGAAAATCCTCTTCCTCAGCTTCTTCCTTGTTGAGCACAGATTGCCTCTCGTCCAACGCTGGATTCTTCTCCCTACTTTTGCCCTTAGTTTCTTTAGGTAGCCTTTCCTTTGCCTCCATGACCTCCATTCTTTTCAGATCAGCATTTACTTCTTCATAGACTTGAGGGAGATTGTTCTCCCCTACAGATTCCTGAGACGGCATCTTGCTCTAAATCTGCAGCAGAAATAGGCTCGAAATGAAAACAGAGGATAAATGCATGATACGAGGGTCAGACCTTTCGGGAGAATATATAATGATTTTTTCCCGGCTAGAAGGAGTACTCCGTAGGAAAACGGAGTCTGGGAGGCACACGAGGTGGTCACAAGCCCCCTAGGCGCGGCCAGGGGGGTGGCCCGCGCCTGGCAGGCTTGTCGCCTCCTTGTGCGCTTTCCGTACTACTTTAAAATTTTCTATTTTTCTAAAAATTCCAAAACGGAGGAAAAATCCTACTGGAAAAGTTTTGGAGTCGGTTTACTTAGCGAATCACATACCATTTCATTTTCGGAGTCTAAAACAGGTTGATAAATATCCCTTATGTACTCCTCCGGAGTTACGGTATTGATAATGTTGCTTTCAACATTTATGGGAGTACCTGAGACATAATGCTTGATTCTCTTCCCATTTACCATTCTCGGAAAATTACCTTCCGTGTTGTTGATCTTGCACCAGAACGATATACTTCCTCAACAATGTAAGGACCTTCCCATTTAGAGAGAAGCTTGCCTGCAAATAATCTTAAACGAGAATTATATAGCAAGACATAATCACCTACATTGAACTCATGTTTTTGTATCCCTTTATCATGCCACCTCTTAACCTTTTCTTTGAACAACTTGGCATTTTCATATGCCTGAGCTCTCCATTCATCAAGTGAGCTAATATCAAATAACTTCTTCTCACCAGCAAGTTTGAAATCAAAGTTGAGATCTTTGATTGCCCAATAAGCCTTATGCTCTAGCTCAAGAGGTAAATGACATGCTTTACCGTAAACCATTTTGTACGGAGACATGCCCATGGGATTCTTATAAGCAGTTCTATAAGCACACAGTGCATCATCGAGCTTCTTAGACCAATTCTTTCTAGACCTATTAACAGTCTTTTGCAGAATTAGTTTAATCTCTCTATTACTTAGCTCTACTTGACCACTGGTCTGAGGATGATAGGGAGATGCAATTCTATGGTTGACATCATACTTAGCAAGCGTTTTACGGAAAGCGCCATGAATAAAATGTGAACCACCATCACTCATTAGATATCTAGGGACTCCAAATCTAGGGAAAATAACTTCTTTAAGCATCCTGATAGAGGTGTTGTGGTTAGCACTACTAGTTGGGATAACTTCTACCCACTTAGTAACGTAATCTTCTACAACTAGGATATGAGTATACCCGTTGGATTTTGGAAAAGGTCCCATATAATCAAAGCCCCAAACATCAAATGGTTCAATGACAAGTGAATAATTTGTAGGCATTTCCTAACGTTTACTGATATTACCTATTCTTTGACATTCGTCACAAGACAAGACAAACTTACGGGCATCCTTGAAGAGAGTGGGCCAATAGAAACCTGATTGCAATAGCGTGTGCAGTTCTGTCTCCCGCATGGTGTCCTCCATAAGCCTTGGAGTGACACTTCTGTAGGATCTGTCCTTGTTCATGTTCAGGTACACAACGTCTAATAACACCATCTACTCTTTCCTTATAAAGGTGAGGATCATCCCAAAAGTAATGTCTCAAATCAAAGAAGAATTTCTTCTTTTGTTGGTATGTGAAACTAGGTGGTATATATTTGGAAACAATATAATTTGCATAATTAGCATACCACGGTGTACTACGTGAAGTATTGATGACACTCAATTGCTCATCAGGAAAGCTATGATCAATAGGTTGTGGGTCATCAAGAATATTCTCCAACCTAGACAAGTTATCTGCTACCGGGTTCTCAGCACCCTTCCTGTCGACAACATGCAAATCAAATTCTTGTAGCAAGAGAAACCATACGATAAGTCTAGGTTTAGCGTCTTTCTTTTCTATGAGGTATTTAATAGCAACATGATCAGTGTGAATAGTGACTTTGGAATCAACTATGTAAGATCTAAACTTTTCACATGCAAACACGACTGCTAAAAATTCCTTTTCAGTAGTAGCATAGTTTCTTTGGGCACTATCTAGAGTTTTACTAGCATAGTGAATAACATTCAATTTCTTATCAACTCTTTGTCCTAGGACAACACCAACAACATAATCACTAGCATCACACATGATTTCAAAGGGTAAGTTCCAATCAGGTGGTTGAACAATAGGCGCAGTTATCAAGGTCTTTTTAAGTATTTCGAAGGCTTCCTCACAATCATCGTCAAAAACAAAAGGAATATCCTTTTGCAAGAGATTGGTAAGAGGCCTAGAAATCTTAGAAAAGTCCTTAATGAACCTTCTATAGAAACCAACATGACCAAGGAAACTTCTTATACCTTTGATATCTGTAGGGCATGGCATTTTTTCGATCGCATCAACCTTAGCCTTATCGATTTCAATACCTATTTCAGAAATTTGATGTCCTAAGATGATGCCTTCATTAACCATAAAGTGCCACTTCTCCCAATTCAAGACAAGGTTGGTATCTTTACATCTCTGCAAGACTCGATCAAGGTTGCTGAGGCAATCATCAAAAGAAGACCCGTAAACGGAGAAGTCATCCATGAAAACCTCAACAATCTTTTCACAAAAGTCAGAGAATATAGCCATCATACATCTTTGAAAGGTAGCAGGTGCATTACATAAGCCAAAAGGCATACGTCTGTAAGAAAACATACCGAAAGGGCAGGTGAAAGTGGTTTTCTCCTGATTAGATTGTGCAACAGGTATTTGGGAGAAACTAGAATAACCATCTAGAAAGCAGAAGTGTGTGTGTTTAGACAGTCTTTCTAGCATTTGGTCGATAAAAGGCAAAGGGTAATGATCTTTCCTAGTGGCTTTATTCAATTTCCAAAAATCGATCACCATCCTATAGCCAGTAATAATCCTATGTGGGATCAATTCATCCTTATCATTAGGGACAATGGTAATACCTCCCTTCTTAGGGACGCGATGCACTAGACTCACCCAATCACTATGAGCAACAAGATAGATAATACCTGCTTCCATGAGCTTTAGTATTTCTTTTCTTACTACCTCTTTCACCTTAGGATTTAATCTCCGTTGATGATCGGCAACTGGTTTGGAATCAGGATCGGTTTTAATGTTGTGCTGGCATAGAGTGGGCCTAATGCCCTTAAGATCATCAAGAGTATATCCAATAGAAGCACGGTGCTTCCTCAGAGTTTTTAGTAACTTCTTTTCTTCATGCTCTGAGAGGCTAGCACTAATTATAACAGGATATATCTATTTCTCATCGAGATACGCATACTTAAGAGTATCAGGCAACTGTTTAAGCTCGAACACAGGATCACCCTTTGGTGGGGGTGGATCTCCAAGCAGTTCAACATGCAAATTATTCTTAAGGATAGGATGTTGTTCAAAGATAACTCTATCTATCTCATTCCTTTCATCCATATGCATATCATTTTCATGCTCAAGCAAGTATTGCTCTAAGGGATCAGTAGGAGGCACAACAATATAAGCTAGGGCAATAATTTCATCCTTACTAGGCAACTCTTTTTCATGCGGTTGTCTACCAAACTTGGAGAAATTGAACTCATGTGACACACCTTCAAAGCCAACAGTGACAATTTGCTTCTCACAATCAATATGAGCATTGACAGTATTGAGGAAAGGTCTGCCAAATATGATGGGACAAAAGCTATCTTGTGTGGTAGCAAGAACGAGAAAATCAGCAGGATACTTTGTTTTACCACACAAGACTTCAACATCTCTAACAATTCCCAAAGGGCAGATTGTATCTCTATTGGCAAGCTGAATAGTGACATCAATAGGTTCCATCTCAACAGGTGCAATCTCGTCTTTAATTTCATCATATAAGTATTGAGGTATTGCACTAACACTAGCACCCACGTCACATAAACCATGATAAAAATGATCTCCTATCTTAACAGAAACAACACGCGTGCCAACAACATGCCTATGTTTGTCTCTAGCATGGGGTTTAACAATTCTAGCAGCATCTTCACAGAAGTGAATATCATGGCCCTCAACATTGTCGGACAGAAGATCTTTGATAATAGCAATGCTAGGTTCAACTCTAATTTGCTCAGGGGGTTTAGGTGTTCTAATGTAGCCCCTAAGTATCACAGTTGAAGCTTTAGAATGATCCTTTATCCTAACAGGGAAAGGTGGTTTCTCAATGTAAGCACTGGGAACAATAGAATCATTATAAGCGATGAATTTCTCTTCAACTGGATTGGGTTTAACTACATTGACTTCTAAGGGAGGATGATATTTAAACCACTTCTCTTTAGGGAGATCAATATGAGCAGCAAATGATGCACACAATGAAGCTACTATCTCAGAGTCAAGTCCATATTTAGCGCTAAAATCATAAAAAGTATTTGTTTCAACAAAGGATTTAACACAATCAAACTTGAGATTCATACGTGACTCCTTACCTTCATCAAACTCCCAATCTTTAGAGTTGAGTTTAATTCTTTCCAATAAATTCCATTTGAAGTCAATATCTCTCTTCATAAAAGAACCGGTACAAGAAGTGCCAAGCATGGTGCGATTATCATGAGAAAACCGAGCATAGAAGTTCTGAATGATAATTTCTCTCGAGAGCTCATGGTTGGTGCATGAAAATAACATTGATTTAAGCCTCCCCCAAGCTTGAGCTATACTTTCTCTGTCACAAGGCCAAAAATTATAAATATAATTCCGATCACGATGTACCAAATGCATAGGATAAAACCTTTGATAAAATTCCAATTTCAACCGGTTGTAGTTCCATGATCTAGTATCATCACATATCCTATACCATGTCAATGCTTGATCCCTCAAATATAAGTGAAAGAGCTCTTCTTGACCTCATCCTCGGGCAAACCTGCAAGCGTAAATAAACCACAAACTTCATCTACATAGATTAGATGCAAGTCGGGATGTGATGTTCCATGTCTTGTAAAAGGATTAGCAAGCAGTTTCTCAAGCATACCCGAAGGAAATTCATAGCAAATATTTTCAGTAGGTGCAACAAGCTGAGGAGCAACTCTATGTGCTTCCGTTCGAGGTGCAGATACCCCGAACAAGCTCCTCAAAGGATTAGTTTCCATAGTAACAAGTGACAATAAATTTCAGCACACTACATAAATGTTTCCTTACCAAATTCCACATACCAAAGGCGCTTCACTCCCCGACAACGGCGCCAGAAAAGAGTCTTGATGACCCACAAGTGTAGGGGATCTATCATAGTCCTTTCGATAAGTAAGAGTGTAGAACCCAACGAGGAGAAGAAGGATCTGACAAGTGGTTTTCAGCAAGGTAATCTCTGCAAGCACTGAAACTATCGGTAGCAGATAGTTGTGTGGTAAGATGATTTGTAGCAAGTAGCAAGTAACGATAGTAACAAAGTTGCAGAAAAGTGGACCAATCCCTTTTATAGCAAGGGATAAGCCTGGGCAAACTCTTATAGGAGGTAAAGCGCTCCCGAGGACACATGGGAATTTTTGTCAAGCTAGTTTTCGTCATGTTCATATGATTCGCGTTCGGTACTTTGATAGTTTAATATGTGAGTGGACCGTTGCTTGGGTGCTTCCCTTACTTGGACAAACCTCCCACTTATGATTAACCCGTCTCGCAAGCATCCGCAACTACGAAAGAAGAATTAAGACAAAGTCTAACCATAGCATTAAACTAGTGGATCCAAATCAGCCCCTTACGAGCAACGCATAAACTAGGGTTTAAGCTTCTGTCACTCTAGCAACCCATCATCTACTTACTACTTGCCAATGCCTTCCTCTAGGCCCAAATAATGGCGAACTGTTATGTAGTCGACGTTCACATAACACCACTAGAAGAAAAACAACATACAACGCATCAAAATATCGAACGAATACCAAATTCACATGACTACTTATAGCATGACTTATCCCATGTCCTCAGGAACAAAAGTAACTACTCACAAAGCATAATTATGTTCATGACCAGAGAAGTATTGAATAGCATCAAGGATCTGAACATATAATCTTCCACCGAGTAATCCAACTAGCATCAACTACAAAGAGTACCAATCGGAGTCGCGAGACGGAGATTGGTTACAAGAGATGAACTAGGGTTTGGAGATGAGATGGTGCTGATGAAGATGTTGATGGTGATGAGTCCCCTCCGATGAGAGGAGTGTTGGTGATGACGAAGGCGACGATTTCCCCCTCCGGGAGGGAAGTTTCCCCGGCGGGACGACCCTGCCGAAGCTCTAGATTGGTTCTGCTCAAGTTCCGACTCGTGGCGGCGGCGATTCCTCCCTAAAGCCTCCTCTTGATTTTTTCGGGAACGAAACCCTCCTTATAGCAAAAGAGGGGAGCCAGAGGGCCAACAGGTAGCCCACAAGCCCACTAGGCGCGGCCAGGGGAGTAGGCTGCGCCTAGCAGGCTTGTGGCCTCGTGGTGGATCCCCTCTGGTACTTCTTCCGCCCAGTATTTTCTATAAATTCCAAAATAATTCGTCTTTGATTTTCACGGCTTTTGGAGTTGCGCATAATAGGTATCTTAAACTTGCTCCCTTTTCAGGCCAGAATTCCAGCTACCGGCATTCTCCCTCTTCATGTAAATCTTGCAAAATAAGAGAGAAAAGGCATAAGTATTGTACCATGAAGTGTAATAACAACCCATAAAGCAATATATATCAACATAAAAGCATAATGCAAAATGGACGTATCATGGCGCCATAGCCCTCCTGGGCTGGCCTCACCAGCCCACTAAGGGCTGGTGCGCCACCCTAGGGTTATTGGGCTCACTCCCGGGTGGGTGGGCCCCTCCAGGTGAATACCCGTAACCCATTCATCACTCCCGGTACACTGCCGGTAATGCCCGAAAACTTTTGTGTTCTACTCGAGATAACATCTACGCATGAACCTAGCTCATGATGCCACTGTTGGGGAACGTTGCATGGGACACAAAATTTTCCTTACGCACATGAAGACCTATCATGGTGATGTTCATCTACGAGGGGAGATTAGATCCACATACCCTTGTAGATCGCTAAGCGGGAAGCGTTAATAAAAGCGGTTCATGTAGTGGTACAACTTCGTGATTCAAATCACCGTCGTATCGCGATCCGTTCCGATCTAGCGCCGAACGGACGACACCTCCGGGTTCAATACACATACAGCTCGATGAAGATCCAACAAGAGAGACGGAGAAGTAGATGAGTTCTCCGGAAGTGTGATGGCGCGCCGGTGGTGGTGATGATCTACTCCTGCAGGGCTCCGCCCGAGCTCCGCAGAAATCTGATCTAGAGGAAGAACTACGTGGTATAGGTTTGAGTTCCACGTGGCAAAGTTGTGTCTCAAAAGCCCTAAAACTTATATAGCAGGAGGGGAGGGGCTAGCCTTGGGGCTCAAGGGATACCCAAGGCCATCGGCCGATTGGGAGGAGGTGGACTCCCACCCCAATTCAGTTTGGGGGAAGGAGCCCACTCCTTCCTTCCTACCTCCTTCTTTCCTTGTTTTTTCTTTTCTTTTCCCTTGGTTTTTCCACTTGTGGCCCGATGACCCACAAGTGTAGGGGATCTATCATAGTCCTTAGCAAGTAACAATAGTAACAAAGGTGCAGCAAAGTGGCCCAATCCCTTTTGTAGCAAGGGACAAGCCTGTACAAACTCTTATAGGAGGTAAAGCGCTCCCGAGGACACATGGGAATTTCTGTCAAGCTAGTTTTCGTCATGTTCATATGATTCGCGTTCGCTACTTTGATAGTTTGATATGTGGGTGGACCAGTGCTTGGGTGCTGCCCTTACTTGGACAAACCTCCTGATGACCCACAAGTATAGGGGATCTATCGTAGTCCTTTCGACAAGTAAGAGTGTCGAACCCAACGAGGAGCAGAAGGATCTGACAAGTGGTTTTCAGCAAGGAAATATCTGCAAGCACTGAAATTATCGGTAACAAGTAGTTGTGTGGTGAGATGATTCGTAGTAAGCAACAAGTAACAAAAGTAGCAATGGTGCAGCAAAGTGGCCCAATCCCTTTTGTAGCAAGGGACAAGCCTGGACAAAGTCTTATAGGAGGAAAAACGCTCCCGAGGACACACGGGAATTTCTATCATGCTAGTTTTCATCATGTTCATATGATTCGCGTTCGGTACTTTGATAGTTTGATATGTGGGTGGACCGTTGCTTGGGTGCTTCCCTTACTTGGACAAACCTCCCACTTATGATTAACCCGTCTCTCAAGCATCCGCAACTACGAAAGAAGAATTAAGACAAAGTCTAACCATAACAATAAACTAGTGGATCCAAATCAGCCCCTTACGAAGCAACACATAAACTAGGGTTTAAGCTTCTGTCACTCTAGCAACCCATCATCTACTTACTACTTCCCAATGCCTTCCTCTAGGCCCAAATAAAGGTGAAGTGTTATGTAGTCGACGTTCACATAACACCACTAGAGGAAAGACAACATACAACACATCAAAATATCAAACGAATAGCAAATTCACATGACTACTATTAGCATGACTTATCCCATGTCCTCAGGAACAAAAGTAACTACTCACAAAGCATAATCATATTCATGACCAGAGAGGTAATGAGTAGCATCAAGGATCTGAAATAAACTCTTCCACCAAGTAATCCAACTAGCATCAACTACAAAGAGTAATTAACACTACTAGCAACCTTACAAGTACCAATCGGAGTCGCGAGACGGAGATTGGTTACAAGTGATGAACTAGGGTTTGGAGATGAGATGGTGCTGATGAAGCTATTGATGGTGATGAGTCCCCTCCGATGAGAGGAGTGTTGATGATGACGATGGCGACGATTTCCCCCTCCGGGAGGGAAGTTTCCCTGGCAGGATCGTCCTGCGAGAGCTCTAGATTGGTTCTCCTCAAGTTCCGCCTCATAGCGGCGGCGAATCCTCGAAAAAGCCTCCTCCTGATTTTTTGTCCGGAGGAATCCCTTCATATAGCAAAAGAGGGGGGCCAGTGGGCCAGCAGGGAGCCCACAAGTCCCCTAGGCACGGCTAGGGGGGTGGCCGCGCCTACCAGGCTTGTGGCTCCCTGGTTGCGCTCCTGTGGCACTTCTTTGGCCCAGTATTTTTTATAAATCCAAAAAAAATCCTCGTTAATTTTTATGATGTTTGGAGTTGCGCAGAATAGGTATCTCAAACTTGCTGCAATTTCAGGCCAGAATTCCAGCTGCCGACATTCTCCCTCTTCAAGTAAACCTTGCAAAATAAGAGAGAAAAGGCATAAGAATTGTAAATTGAAGCTATTTCCATTCTCATTACGAGATCGAGCAAAAACTTTGTTTTCATCTTTACCCAAAAATAGTATTGATTCTTGGAACAAGTGTAAAGTTGCTTATATTTCCAAGTATTTTCCACCGGCTAAGATTATCTCTCTCCATAATGATATCATGAATTTTAAGCAACTAGATCATGAACATGTTGCACAATCTTGGGAGAGAATGAAATTGATGATTAGAAATTGTCCCACTCATGGCCTGAGTCTTTGGATGATTATAGAAATCTTCTATGCTGGTTTGAATTTTTCTTCTAGAAATATCTTGGATTCCGCCTCCGGTGGAAATTTCATGGAAATGACACTAGGAGAAGCCACAAAACTCCTAGATAATATCATGACAAACTATTCTCAATGGCACACTGAAAGGTCACCTACTAGTAAAAAAGTGCATGGTATAGCAGAAATTAAGTCTTTGAGTGCTAAGATGGATGAGTTAATGAAATTGTTTGCTAATAAAAGTGCTCCTTTAGATCCAAATGATATGCCTTTGTCTTCCTTGATTGAGAATAGCAATGAAAGCTTGGATGTTAACTCTGTTGGTAGGAATAATTTTGGCAACAACAATGCTGATAGAGGTAACTTTATTCCTAGGCCTTTTCCTAGTAATCCCTCTAATAGCTTTCACAATTCCTACCACAATGCTCATGGAAATTACAATAAATTACCCTCTGATCTTGAGAGTAATATTAAAGAGTTTATCAACTCGCAAAAGATTTTCAACGCATCCATAGAAGAAAAACTCCTCAAAATTGATGACTTGGCTAGGACCGTTGATAGAATGTCTCTTGATATTGATGCTTTGAAATTGATATGTGCTCCTCCCAAGATTAATATGGATGAAACCTTGAAAGCTATGCGTGTTTCCAGGAATGAGAGTAAAGAAAGAACCACCCAAATTCGTTCTAGACATGAATGGCTTAAAAATGCGTGTTCTCGTGATGAGAATCACAAAAATCTTAAAGTGCTTGGTGTGACTCCTATTGAATCATTGTTTTCTAATGTCAATCCTAATGATTATGGGGCTGTATATGAATCCACTTTGGGTGAGAAACGCCCCAATGATTCGGAGTCTATTTATCTTGATGCTAAAAGCACTGAAAGTGGAGTAGAGGATATCAAAACTTTGAGTAGTGATGAACTTACTACTTTGGATTTCAAGGAATTCAATTATGATAGTTTCTCTTTGATTTAATGTATTTTCTTGATGCAATCCATGCTAAACTCTCCACATGCTTATAGCCAAAATAAGGCTTTTACCGATCATATCGTTGATGCTATGATGAAATCTCTTGAAGAGAAACTTGAGTTGGAAATATCTATTCCTAGAAAACTTCATGATGAGTGGGAACCTACTATCAAAATCAAGATTAAAAACTATGAATGCAATGCTTTGTGTGATTTGGGTGCTAGTGTTTCCATTATTCCAAAGTCTTTATGTGATGTTCTAGGCTTCAATGAGATTGATGAGTGCTCTCTTAATTTGCATCTTGCGGATTCAACTATTAAGAAAACTATGGGAAGGATAAATCATATTCTTATTATTGCAAATAGGAACCATGTACCCGTAGATTTCATTGTGCTTGATATTGATTGCAATCCGACATGTCCCATCATTCTTGGTAGACCTTTCCTTAGGACTATTGGTGTTGTCATCGATATAAAGGAAGGGAATATTAGGTTTCAACTTTCATTAAATAAGGGCATGGAACACTTTCCTAGAAATATAATAAGATTTCCTTATGAATCCATGATGAGGGCTACTTATGGTTTGAGCACCAAAGACGACGATACTTGATTATATCGCCTTATGCCGAGCTAAGGGCGTTAAACAATAGCGATTGTTGGGAGGCAACCCAATGAATTGATCTTTGCTTTTTTGCTTTCTATTTTTTTGTGTAAACACCATCATAATTCTTTTATGATTGTGTTTTTTATGTTTATTTTTGTGTTTGCGCCAAGTAGAACCTTTATGACTAGTTTTGGTGATGGTTGTTTGATCATGCTGAAAAAGACAGAAACTTTGCGCTCACGAAATTATTTTTAATTCCTATCCAGAAAGAGATTTTGAGTTGATTCATTTTGGTGCTGGTTTATATGCAAATTTCCCTAATTTTCATAATTTTTCAGAATTTTTGGGATAACATAAGTATACGAAGTATACAGATTTCTACAGACTGGTCTGTTTTTGACAGATTTTGTTTTTGTTGTGTTGATTGCTTATTTTAATGAAATTATGGATAGTATGGGGGGGGGGGTACTAGACATGGAAAAGTGAGAATACAGTAACATAACATCAATCTAAATAGAAATCAAGTTTACTACAGTATCTAAGAATTGGTGATTTGTTTCCTTATGCTAATGATATCACGAGTTTCTGTTTAAGTTTTGTGTTGTGAAGTTTTCAAGTTTCGGGTGATGTTCTCATGGACAATGGAACAAAGAGTGAAAAGAGCTTAAGCTTGGGGATGCCCAAGGCATCCCAAGCCAAATTCAAGGACATCAAAAAGCCTAAGCTTGGGGATGCCCCGGGAAGGCATCCCCTCTTTCGTCTTCAATCCATCGGTAACGTTACTTGGAGCTATATTTTTATTCACCACATGATATGTGTTTTGCTTGGAGCGTCGTGTATTATAGGAGTATTTTCTTTTTGTTTTGTCACAATCATCCTTGCTGCACACCTTTTTGAGAGGAA
This sequence comes from Hordeum vulgare subsp. vulgare, assembly GCF_904849725.1. Classification (NCBI taxonomy): domain Eukaryota; kingdom Viridiplantae; phylum Streptophyta; class Magnoliopsida; order Poales; family Poaceae; genus Hordeum; species Hordeum vulgare. Next base: position 41,116,888 of record NC_058524.1, read on the forward strand.
CATGCACTTATCGTGAATTTGATAGAATACTCATTGAGCTTCGCTTATATCTTTTGAGTTAGGCAATTTAGCTCGCATGTGCTTCACTTATATATTTTGAGCTAGATAACTTTGCTCTAGTGCTTCACTTAGATATTTTTAGAGCACGGCGGTGTCATATTTTTAAGAAATAAAAACTCCCGATCTTCACTTATATCTTTTTGAGAGTGCTCTCTCTAAGTAACTTGCTAATTGGCGTGTGCTATGAAAGTAGTCCTAAAGATGATAGGTATCCAAAGAGGATATAATAAAAACTTCCATATTAAAGTGCATTGATTAGTAAGAGAAGTTTTATTCCTCACAATTAGTTTCAAGATATGGATATGGTAATATTAGAGTTATGTTAGTAGGGTGTTGTGAATCTAGAAATACTTGTGTTGAAGTTAGTGATTCCCGTAGCATGCACGTATGGTGAACCGCTATGTTAGGAAGTCGGAGCATAATCGATTTATTGATTGTCATCCTTTGTGTGGCGGTCGGGATCACGCGATGGTTTACACCTACCAACCCTTCCCCTAGGAGTATGCGTTTAGCACTTTGTTTCGATTACTAATAAAAGTTTCGCAATAAGGATATGAGTTCTTCATTACTAATGTTAGTCCATGGTATACATGCACTTTCACCTTCACCATTGCTAGCCTCTCTAGTGCCTCGCAACTTTCGCCGGTGCACAAACCCACCATATACCTTCCTCGAAATAGCCACCATACCTACCTATTATAGCATTTTCATAGCCATTCCGAGATATATTGTCATGCAACTCCCACCGTTCCGTCTCATGACTTGTGTCGTCACTTTCATATTGCCATTGCATGATCGTAAGATAGCTAGCGAGATGTTTCAATGTCATACGCTAGGCTAGATCGTTTCACATCCCGTACACTGCTGGAGGCATTTCCTATAGAGTCATCATTGTTCTAAGTATTGAGTTGTGAGTAAATAAAAGTGTGATGATCATCATTATTAGAGCATTGTCCCATGTGAGGAAATACAAAAAGAAAGGCCAAAAATGCCCACCAAAAAATGATAAAAAAGAGGCCAAAGAGCCCAAACAAAAAATGATGAGATAAAAAGAGAGAAGGGACAATGCTACTATCTTTTTCCACACTTGTGCTTCAAAATAGCACCATGTTCTTCATGATAGAGAGTCTCTCATTTCGTCACTTTCATATACTAGTGGGAATTTTCATTTTATAACTTGGTTTGTATATTCCAATGATGGGCTTCCTCAAAATTTCCCCATGTCTTCGTGAGCAAGCAAGTTGGATGCACATCCACTAGTTTTCCTTTTGAGCTTTCACACACTTATAGCTCTAGTGCATCTGTTGCATGGTAATCCCTACTCATTCACATTGATATCTATTGATGGGCATCTCCATAGCACGTTGATACGCCGAGTCGATGTGACCATCTCCTCCTTTTTGCCTCACAACCTCCATCACACTCTATTCCACATGCTATATCCATGGCTCACGCTCATGTATTGTGTGAGAGTTGAAAAAGTTTGAGAAAGTAAGAGTGCGAAAACAATTAGTTGGCCAATACCGGGGTTGTGCATGATTTAAATTCGTTGTGTGGGGATGATGGAGCATAACCAGACTATATGATTTTGTAGGGATAACTTTCTTTGGCCTTGCTATTTCATAATTCATGATCACTTTGCTAGTATGCTTGAAGTATTATTGTTTTCATGTCAATAGTAAACTATTGTTTTGAATCTTACGGATCTGAATATTCATGCCACAAGAAAGAAGTTACAAAGGACAAATAAGTTAGGTAGCATTCCACATCAAAAATTTAGTCTTTATCACTTCCCTACTTGAGGACGAGCAGGAGTTAAGCTTGGGGATGCGTGATACGTCTCCAACGTATCTATAAATTTTTATGGTTCCATGCTATTATCTTGTCAACTTTGGATGTTTCGTATGCATGAATATGCTATTTTATATCTTTTTTGGGACTAACCTATTAACTCAGTGCCAAGTGCCAGTTTCTGTTTTTTCCGTGTTTTTGACCTTTTTCGAGAAGAATATTTAACGGAGTCCAAATGGAATAAAACCTGTGGGATGATTTTTTCCATAACAGAAGATACACAGGGGACTTGAGAACCAAGGCAAAGGACCTCGGGGGAGGTCACAAGCCCCGTAGTCGCGGCCTAGGGGGCGTGCCTAGCGGGCTTGCGGGCCCCCTGTGGCTCCTTTTCCCTACCTCTTCCGTCTATAAATTCTCTAAAAATCCAAAACCACCACAGAGAGCCACGAAAATACTTTCCCGCCGCCTCAAGCTTCTGTCTCCGCAAGATCCCATCTCGGGCACGTTCTGGTACCCTGTCGGAGGGGGATTCGAACACGGAGGGCTTCTTCATCAACACCATTGCCTCTCCGATGATGCGTGAGTAGTTCACCATAGACCTTCGGGTCCATAGCTAGTAGCTAGATGGCTTCTCCTCTCTCTTGGATCTTCAATACAAAGTTCTCCATGATCTTTTTTTAAGGAAAACTGTAAGGGAAACCCCCACAACGAGTTTTTTTTGAAATAATAAGAACCCAAATTCGCGCCCGTGGGGACTTGAACTTGGGTGGCTGGGTTGTACATCCACTCCACTAGCCAAGTGAGCTAGGCTCACTTCCTAGTTCGCCATGATCTTCATGGAGATCTATCCGATGTAATCTTCTTTTGTAGTATGTTTGTCGAGATCCGATGAATTGGGATCATATTATCTATGAATATTATTTGAGTTTCCTCTGATCTCTTATATGCATGATTCCGTATCCTTGTAATTCTCTTCGAGTTGTGGGTTTCATTTGGCCAGCTTGATCTATAATTCTTGCAATGGGAGAAGTGCTTGGTTTTGGGTTCATACCGTGCGGTGTCCTCACCTAGTGACAGAAGGGGTAGTGAGGCACGCATCGTGTTGTTGCCATCAAGGGTAAAAAGATGGGGTTTATATCATATTGCATGAATTTATCCCTCTACATCATGTCATCTTGCTTAAGGCGTTACTCTGTTTGTTATGAACTCAATACACTAGATGCATGCTAGATAGCGGTCGATGTGTGGAGTAATAGTAGTAGATGCAGAAAGTATCAGTCTACTTGTCTCGGACGTGATGCCTATATGTATGATCATTGCCTTAGATATCATCATGACTTTGCGTGATTCTATCAATTGCTCGACAGTAATTCGTTCACCCACCGTAATACTTGCTATCATGAGAGAAGCCTCTAGTGAACACTATGGCCCCCGGGTCTACTTCACATCATATTTTCAGATCTACACAATTACTTTGTTGCACTTTTCACCTTCAGACCTCACCTTGCAAATAATCGTGAAGGGATTGACAACCCCTTTATAGGGTTGGGTGCAAGTTTGTTTGTTTTTGCGCAGGTACATTGGTGCCTCATCTTGATACTCCTACTGGATTGATACCTTGGTTCTCAAACTGAGGGAAACACTTATCGCTACTGTGCTGCATCACCCTTTCCTCTTCAAGGGAAAAACCAACACAAGCTCAAGAGGTAGCAGGGGTCCACTCGGTAATACAACATCACACACAAGCCTTGCAGGCAATGTGACTAAGTATAAGTCACGGTATCTTGTATTACAGAACGAGTAAAGAGACTTGCTGGTAACGAGATTGAAATAGGTATGCGGATACCGACGATCGAATCTCGGGCAAGTAACATACCGAAGGACAAAGGGAATGACATACGGGATTATACGAATCCTTGGCACTGAGGTTCAAACGATAAGATCTTCGTAGAATATGTAGGATCCAATATGGGCATCCAGGTCCCGCTATTGGATATTGACCGAGGAGTCTCTCGGGTCATGTCTACATAGTTCTCGAACCCGCAGGGTCTACACACTTAAGGTTCGACGTTGTTTTATGCGTATTTGAGTTATATGGTTGGTTACCGAATGTTGTTCGGAGTCCCGGATGATATCACAAAAGTCACGAGGGTTTCCGGAATGGTCCGGAAATGAAGATTGATATATAGGATGGTTTCATTTGGTCACCAGAAAGTTACGGGCAATTCCAGCAATGTACCGGGAGTGACTAATGGGTTCCGCGTGTTTACCGGGAGGGGCCCACTCACCTGGGAGTGAGCCCAAGGCCCTAGGGTGGTGATGACCCACAAGTGTAGGGGATCTATCGTAGTCCTTTCGATAAGTGAGGGTGTCGAACCCAACGAGGAGCACAAGGATCTGACAAGTGGTTTTCAGCAAGGTAATCTTTACAAGCACTGAAATTATCGATAACATGTAGTTGTGTGATAAGATGATTCGTAGCAAGTAACAAGTAGTAACGGTAACAAAGGTGCAGGAAAGTGGCCCAATCCCTTTTGTAGCAAGGGACAATCCTGGACAAACTCTTATAGGAGGTAAAGCGCTCCCGAGGACACATGGGAATTTCTGTCAAGCTAGTTTTCATCATGTTCATATGATTCGCGTTCGCTACTTTGATAGTTTGATATGTCGGTGGACCGGCGCTTGGGTATTGCCCTTACTGTGACAAGCATCCCACTTATGATTAACCCCTCTCACAAGCATCCGCAACTACGAAAGAAGAATTAAGACAAAGTCTAACCATAGCATTAAACTAGTGGATCCAAATCAGCCCCTTACGAAGCAACGCATAAACTAGGGTTTAAGCTTCTGTCACTCTAGCAACCCATCTTTTACTTACTACTTCCCAATGCCTTCCTCTAGGCCCAAATAATGGTGAAGTGTTATGTAGTCGACGTTCACATAACACCACTAGAGGAAAAAGAACATACAACACATCAAAATATCGAACGAATACCAAATTCACATGACTACTTATAGCATGACTTATCCCATGTCCTCAGGAAAAAAAGTAACTACTCGCAAAGCATAATCATATTCCTGACCACAGAAGTAATGAGTAGCATCAAAGATGTGAACATATAATCTTGCACCAAGTAATCCAACTAGCATCAACTACAAAGAGTACTAGCAACCTTACAAGTACAAATCGGAGTCGCGAGATGGAGATTGGTTAAAAGAGATGAACTAGGGTTTGAAGATGAGATGGTGCTGATGAAGATGTTGATGGTGATGAGTCCCCTGCGATGAGAGGATTGTTGGTGATGACGATGGTGACGATTTCCCCCTCCGGAAGGGAAGTTTCCCCGACAGGATCGTCCTACCGGAGCTCTAGATTGGTTCTGCTCAAGTTCCACCTCGTGGCGGCGGCGAATCCTCCTGAAAGCCTGCTCCTGATTTTTTCTGGAATGAAACCCTTCTTGTAGCAAAAGAGGGGGGGCCAGAGGGCCAGCTGGGAGCCCACAAGCCCCCTAGGCGCAGCTAGGGGGGAGGCTGCGCCTAGCAGGCTTGTGGCTTCCTGCTGGCACCCCTCTGGTACTTCTTCGGCCCAGTATTTTTTATAAATTCCAAAATAAATCCTCGTTGATTTTCATAGCTCTTGGAGTTGCGCAGAATAGGTATCTCAAACTTGCTCCTTTTGCAGGCCAGAATTCCAGCTGTCGGCATTCTCCCTCTTCATGTAAACCTTGCAAAATAAGAGAGAAAAGGCATAATATTGTACCGTGAAGTGTAATAATAGCCCATAAAGCGATAAATATCAACATGAAAGCATGATGCAAAATGGACGTCTCAACTCCCCCAAGCTTAGACCTCGCTTGTCCTCAAGCGAAAGCCGAGATCAATAAATATGCCCACATGTTTAGGGAGAGAGGTGTCGACAAAACAAGATACGGACATGCAAGCATTGATAACCCACAAGTATAGGGGATCGCAATAGTTTTCGAGGGTAGAGTATTCAACCCAAATTTATTGATTCTACACAAGGGGAAACCAAAGAATATTATCAAGTATTAGCAGTTGAGTTGTCAATTCAACCACACCTGAATGATTTAGTATCTACAGCAAAGTATCAGTAGCAAAGTAGTGTGATAGCAACACTAACCAGTAGCAGCAAAGTGACAACAGTAGCAGCAGTAGCAACAGAGTAACAGTAGCAGCAGTGACAGCAGTAGCGACAAAGTAACATAGCAAGGACCAGTAGGAAAAGACTCATAGGCATTGGATCGGTGATGGATGATTATGCCGGATGCTATTCATCATGTAACAGTTATAACACGGAGAGATATGTAACTAGCTCCAGTTCGTCATTGTAATATAGGCATGTATTCCGTATGTAGTCATACGTGCTTATGGAAAAGAATTTGTATGAAATCTATTGTCCATCCCTCCCGTGGCAGCGGGGTCCTAATGGAAACTATGGTATATTAAGGTTCTCCTTTTAATAAAGAACCGGACCAACGCATTAACACTTGGTGAATACATGAACTCCTCATACTATGGTCATCTCCGGGATTGGTTCCGGCTATTGTCACTCCGGGGTTGCCGGGTCATAACATGTAGTAGGTGACTACAACTTGCAAGATAGGATCAAGAACACACATATATTGGCAACAACATAATAGGTTCAGATCTGAAATCATGGCACTCGGGCCCTAGTGAAAAGCATTAAGCATGGCAAAGTAGTAGCAACATCAATCTCAGAACATAGTGGATAATAGGGATCAATCCCCGTCAAAACTAACTCGATTAGATGATAGATCTCATCCAACCCATCACCGTCCAGCAAGCCTACGATGAGATTACCCACGAACGGTGAAGAGCATCATGGAATTGGCGATGAAGGAAGTTTGATGATGACGATGGCGACGATTTCCCCTCTCCGGAGCCCAGAACGGACTCCAAATCTGCCCTCCAGAGGAAGAACAAGAGGTGTCTGTTGGAAATATGCCCTAGAGGCAATAATAAATTAGTTATTATTATATTTTTTAGTTCATGATAATCGTTTATTATCCATGCTATAATTGTATTGATTGGAAACACAATACTTGTGTGGATACATAGACAAAACACTGTCCCTAGTAAGCCTCTAGTTGACTAGCTCGTTGATCAAAGATGGTCAAGGTTTCCTGGCCATAGGCAAGTGTTGTCACTTGATAACGGGATCACATAATTAGGAGAATCATGTGATGGACTAGACCCAAACTAATAGACGTAGCATGTTGATCGTGTCATTTCGTTGCTACTGTTTTCTGCGTGTCAAGTATTTATTCCTATGACCATGAGATCATATAACTCACTGACACCGGAGGAATGCTTTGTGTGTATCAAACGTCGCAACGTAACTGGGTGACTATAAAGATGCTCTACAGGTATCTCCGAAGGTGTTAGTTGAGTTAGTATGGATCAAGACTGGGATTTGTCACTCCGTGTGACGGAGAGGTATCTCGGGGCCCACTCGGTAATACAACATCACACACAAGCCTTGCAAGCAAAGTGACTTAGTGTAAGTTGCGGGATCTTGTATTACGGAACGAGTAAAGAGACTTGCCGGTAAACGAGATTGAAATAGGTATGCGGATACTGACGATCAAATCTCAGGCAAGTAACATACCGAAGGACAAAGGGAATGACATACGGGATTATATGAATCCTTGGCACTGAGGTTCAAACGATAAGATCTTCGTAGAATATGTAGGATCCAATATGGGCATCCAGGTCCCGCTATTGGATATTGACCGAGGAGTCTCTCGGGTCATGTCTACATAGTTCTCGAACCCGCAGGGTCTGCACACTTAAGGTTCGACGTTGTTTTATGCGTATTCGAGTTATATGGTTGGTTACCGAATGTTGTTCGGAGTCCCGGATGAGATCACGGACGTCACGAGGGTTTCCGGAATAGTCCGGAAACGAACATTGATATATAGGATGACCTCATTTGATTACCGGAAGGTTTTCGGAGTTACCGGGAATGTACAGGGAATGACGAATGGGTTCCGGGAGTTCACCGGGGGGGCAACCCACCCCGGGGAAGCCCATAGGCCTTGGGGGAGACACACCAGCCCTTAGTGGGCTGGTGGGACAGCCCACAAGTTCCCTATGCGCCAAGGAGAAGAAAATCAAGAGAGAGAAAAAAAGGAGGAGGTGGGAAGGAAAGGGGACTCCCTCCCACCAAACCTAGTCCAACTTGGTTTGGGGGGGGAGAGTCCTCCCCCTTGGACTCGGCCGACCCCCTTGGGGCTCCTTGAGCCCCAAGGCAAGGCCCCCTCCCTCCCACCTATATATACGGAGGTTTTAGGGCTGATTTGAGACGGTTTTTCCACGGCAGCCCGACCACATACCTCCACGGTTTTTCCTCTAGATCGCGTTTCTGCGGAGCTCGGGCGGAGCCCTGCTTTGACAAGGTCATCACCAACCTCCGGAGCGCCGTCACGCTGCCGAAGAACTCTTCTACCTCTCCGTCTCTCTTGCTGGATCAAGAAGGCCGAGATCATCGTCGAGCTGTACGTGTGCTGAACGCGGAGGTGCCGTCCGTTCGGTACTAGATCGTGGGACTGATCGCGGGATTGTTCGCGGGGCGGATCGAGGGACGTGAGGACGTTCCACTACATCAACCGCGTTCTCTAAACGCTTCTGCTTTACGGTCTACAAGGGTATGTAGATCACTCATCCCCTCTCGTAGATGGACATCACCATGATAGGTCTTCGTGCGCGTAGGAAAATTTTTGTTTCCCATGCGACGTTCCCCATCAGTGGCATCATGAGCTAGGTTCATGCGTAGATGTCTTCTCGAGTAGAACACAAAAGTTTTTGTGGGCGGTGATATGCGTTTTGCTGCCCTCCTTAGTCTTTTCTTGATTCCGCGGTATTGTTGGATTGAAGCGGCTTGGACCGACATTACTCGTACGCTTACGAGAGACTGGTTTCATCGTTACGAGTAACCCCCTTTGCTCAAAGATGACTGGCAAGTGACGGTTTCTCCAACTTTAGTTGAATCAGATTTGACCGAGGAGGTCCTTGGATGAGGTTAAATAGCAACTCATATATCTCCGTTGTGGTGTTTGCGTAAGTAAGATGCGATCCTACTAGATGCCCTTGGTCACCACGTAAAACATGCAACAACAAAATTAGAGGACGTCTAACTTGTTTTTGCAGGGTATGCTTGTGATGTGATATGGCCAACGATGTGATGTGATATATTGGATGTATGAGATGATCATGTTGTAATAGAAATATCGACTTGCACGTTGATGGTACGGCAACCGGCAGGAGCCATAGGGTTGTCTTTATAACTAACGTTTGTGCTTGCAGATGCGTTTACTATTTTGCTAGGACATAGCTTTAGTAGTAATAGCATGAGTAGCACGACAACCCCGATGGCGACACGTTGATGGAGATCATGATGATGGAGATCATGGTGTGACGCCGGTGACAAGAAGATCGTGCCGGTGCTTTGGTGATGGAGATCAAGAAGCACGCGATGATGGCCATATCATGTCACTTATGAATTGCATGTGATGTTAATCCTTTTATGCACCTTATTTTGCTTAGAACGACGGTAGCATTATGAGGTGATCTCTCACTAAAATTTCAAGACGAAATTGTGTTCTCCCCGACTGTGCACCGTTGCTACAGTTCGTCGTTTCGAGACACCACGTGATGATCGGGTGTGATAGACTCAACGTTCACATACAACGGGTGCAAAACAGTTGCGAACGCGGAACACTCGGGTTAAGCTTGACGAGCCTAGCATGTGCAGACATGGCCTCGGAACACATGAGACCGAAAGGTCGAGCATGAATCGTATAGTTGATATGATTAGCATAGATATGCTTACCACTGAAACTATTCTCGACTCACGTGATGATCGGACTTGATATAGTGGATTTGGATCATGTACCACTCAAATGACTAGAGAGATGTACTTTTTGAGTGGGAGTTCTTAAGTAATATGATTAATTGAACTAATTGTCATGAACATAGTCTAATGGTCTTTGCGAATTACGATGTAGCTTGCGCTATAGCTCTACTGTTTTTATATGTTCCTAGAGAAAATTTAGTTGAAAATTGATAGTAGCAAACTTTGCAGACTAAGTCTATAAAACCGAGGATTGTCCTCGTTGCTGCGCAGAAGGCTTATGTCCTTAGTGCACCACTCGGTGTGCTGCACCTCGAGCGTCGTCTGTGGATGCTGTGAACTTCCGACATACACGTTTCTGATGACTACACGATAGTTCAGTGCAAAATACTTAATGGCTTAGAAGCAAGGCGCCAAAGACGTTTTGAAACGTCGCGGAACATAAGTGATGTTCTAAAGAGATGAAATTGTGATTTCATGCTTGTGCCCTTGTTAAGAGGTACAAGACCTCCGACAAGATTCTTTGTACACAAAGTAAAGGAGAAAGGCTCAATCGTTGAGCGTGTGCTCAGATTGTCTGAGTACGACAATCGCTTGAATCAAGTGGGAGTTAATATTCCAGATGAGATAGTGATGGTTCTCCAAAGTCACTGCCACCAAGCTGTGAGAGCTTCGTGATGAACTATAACATATCAAGGATAGATACAATGATCCTTGAGCGATTCGCGATGTTTGACACTGCGAAAGTAGAAATCAAGAAGGAGCATCAATAGTTGATGGTTTGTAGAACCACTAAGTTTCAAGAAAGGCAAGGGCTAGAAGGGATACTTCGTGAAACGGCAAAACAGTTGCTACACTAATGAAGAGACCCAAGATTAAACCCAAACCTGAGACTGAGTGCTTCTGTAATGAGGGGAACAGTCACTGAGGCGGAGCAACTCTAGATACTTGGTAGATAAGAAGGCTGGCAAAAGTCGAAAGAAGTATATTTGATATACATGATGTTGATGTGTACTTTACTAGTACTCCTAGTAGCATGAGGGTATTGGATACCGGTTCGGTTGCTAAGTGATTAGTAACACGAAATGAAAGCTACGGCATAAACGGAGACTAGCTAAAGGTGAGGTGACTATACGTGTTGGAAGTGTTTCCAAGGTTGATATGATCAAACGTCGCACGCTCCCTCTACCATCGGGATTGGTGTTAAACCTAAATAATCGTTATTTGGTGCTTGCGTTAAGCATGAACATGATTGGATCGTGTTTATTGCAATACAATTATTCATTCAAGGAGAATAATGGTTACTCTATTTGCTTGAATAATCACCTTCAATGGTTTATTGAATCTCGATCGTAGTGTTACACATGTTCATGATATTTGTGCCAAAGAGATACGAGTTAATGATGATAGTACCACTTACTTGTGGCACTGCCGCTTGAGTCATGTTAGTATAAATTGCATGAAGAGGCTCCATGCTGATGGATCTTTGTACTCACCTGATTTCGAATCACTAGTGACATGCAAACCATACCACATGAGCAAGGCCTTGTTTTCATTGAGATGAAATGAGATAGTAACTTGTTGGAAGTGATACATTTTGATGTATGCAGTCCAATGGGTACTGAGGCACGCAGTGGATATCATTATGTTCTTACTTCACTGACGATTTGAGTAGATACAGGAGTATTTACTTAATGAATCACAAGTCTGAAATGTTGAAAAGTTCAAATCCTTTTCAGAGTAAAGTTCGTCGTAACAAGAGGATAAACTGTCTACGATATGATCATAGAAATGAATATCTGAGTTACGAGTTTTGGTACGCAGTTAAGACAATGTGGAAATTGTTTCGCAGTTCATGCCACCTGGAACATCATGGTGTGATGATGTGTCTGAACGTCATAGCCACGCACTATTTGGTATAGTGCATACTATGATGTCTCTTATCAAATTATCACTATCGTTTATGGGTTATGCATTAGAGACAACCGCACTCACTTTAAATAGGGCACCGCGTATTTCCGTTGAGATGACACAGTATAGACTAAGGTTTAGAGAAATCTAAATTGTCGTTTCTTGAAAGTTTGGGGCTTCGACACTTATGTGAAAAAGTTTCAGTCTGATAAGCTCGAACCCAAAGCGGATAAATGCATCTTCATAGGATATCCAAAACAGTTGGGTACATCTCCTATCTCAGATCCGAAAGCAAAGTGTTTGTTTCTAGAAACGGATCCTTTCTCGAGGAAAGGTTTCTCTCGAAATAATTGAGTGGGAGGGTAGTAGAACTTGATGAGGTTATTGAACCATCACTTCAACCAGTGTGTAGCAGGGCGCAGGAAGTTGTTCCTGTGGCGCCTACACCAATTGAAGTGGAAGCTGATGATGGTGATCATCAAGCATCGGATCAAGTTACTACAAGCCTCGTAGGTTGACAAGGTCGCGTACTACTGCAGAGTGGTACGGTAACCCTGTCTTGAAGGTCATGTTGTTGAGCAACAGTGAACCTACGAGTTATGGAGAAAGCGATGGTGGGCCCGGATTCCGACAAATGGCTGGAAGCCATGAAATCCGAGAGAGGATCCATGTATGAAAACAGAGTGTAGACTTTGGAAGAACTACTTGATGGTCATAAGACTATTGAGTAGAGATGGATCTTTGAAAGGAAGACAAACAATGATGGTGACAAGTCACTATTAAGAAAGGCTCGACTTGTCGCAAAGATGTTTTCGACAAGATCATACAATTGACTATGATGAGACTTTCTCACTCATAAGCGATGCTAAAGGTCTGTTAGAATTACGTTAGTTGTTGATGCATTATTTATGAAATATTGCACGTAGGATGTCAAAACATTGTTTCCTCGATGGTTTCCTTGAGCAAACATTGTATGTGATACAACCAGAAGGTTTTGTCGATCCTAAAGATACTAGCAAGTATGCAAGCTCCAGTGATCCTTCAATGGACTGGTGCAAGCATCTCGGAGTTGGAATATACACTTTGATGAGATGATCAAAGATTTTGGGTGTGTACAAGGTTTATGAGAAACTTGTATTTCCAAAGAAGTGAGTGGGAGCACTATAGAATTTCTGATAGGTATATGTGGTTGACATATTGTGGATCAGAAGTAATGTAGAATTTCTGTAAAGCATACAAGGTTGTTTGAAAGAAGTTTTCAAAGGAGTACCTAGATTGCGCTACTTGAACGTTGAGCATCAAAGATCTATGGAGATAGATCGAAAGCGCTTAATAGAAGTTTCAACAAGATGCATGCCTTGACAAGTTTTTGAAGGAGTTCAAAATAGATCAGCAAAGAAGGAGTTCTTGGTTGCGTTGTAAGGTGTGAATTTGAGTAAGACTCAAAACCCGACCACGGCAGAATAAAGAGAATAGACGAAGGTCGTCTTCTATGCCTTAGCCGTAGAATCTAAAGTATGCCATGCTGTGTACCGCACCTGATGTGTGCCTTGACTCAAAGTATGTTGAGAGGTACAGAGAGTGATCCATGATTGAATCACTAGCAGCAGTCGAAATTTGTCCTTAGTAACTAATGGACTAAGGAATTTTTTTCCATTATGGAGGTGGTTAAAGAGTTTGTCGTAAAGGGTTACGTCAATGCAAGCTTTGACACTAATCCGAATAACTATGAGTAGTGAAACGGATTCGTATAGTAGAGTAGATATTTGGAGCATTTCCGAATAGCACGTAGTAGCAGCATCTATAAGATGACATAAAGATTTGTAAAGAACGCACGGATCTGAAAGTTTCAGAACCGTTGACTAAAATCTCTCTCACGAGCAAGACGTGATCAGACCCCATAACTATATGGGTGTTGGATTCGTTGGAATCACATGGTGATGTGAACTAGATTATTGACTCTAGTGCAAGTGGGAGACTGTTGGAAATATGCCCTAGAGGCAATAATAAATTAGTTATTATTATATTTCTTAGTTCATGATAATCGTTTATTATCCATGCTATAATTGTATTGATTGGAAACACAATACTTGTGTGGATACATAGACAAAACACTGTCCCTAGTAAGCCTCTAGTTGACTAGCTCGTTGATCAAAGATGGTCAAGGTTTCCTGGCCATAGGCAAGTGTTGTCACTTGATAACGGGATCACATCATTAGGAGAATCATGTGATGGACTAGACCCAAACTAATAGACGTAGCATGTTGATCGTGTCATTTTGTTGCTACTGTTTTCTGTGTGTCAAGTATTTATTCCTATGACCATGAGATCATATAACTCACTGACACCGGAGGAATGCTTTGTGTGTATCAAACGTCGCAACGTAACTGGGTGACTATAAAGATGCTTTACAGGTATCTCCGAAGGTGTTAGTTGAGTTAGTATGGATCAAGACTGGGATTTGTCACTCCGTGTGACGGAGAGGTATCTCGGGGCCCACTCGGTAATACAACATCACACACAAGCCTTGCAAGCAAAGTGACTTAGTGTAAGTTGCGGGATCTTGTATTACGGAACGAGTAAAGAGACTTGCCGGTAAACGAGATTGAAATAGGTATGCGGATACTGACGATCAAATCTCAGGCAAGTAACATACCGAAGGACAAAGGGAATGACATACGGGATTATATGAATCCTTGGAACTGAGGTTCAAACGATAAGATCTTCGTAGAATATGTAGGATCCAATATGGGAATCCAGGTCCCGCTATTGGATATGGACCGAGGAGTCTCTCGGGTCATGTCTACATAGTTCTCGAACCCGCAGGGTCTGCACACTTAAGGTTCGACGTTGTTTTATGCGTATTCGAGTTATATGGTTGGTTACCGAATGTTGTTCGGAGTCCCGGATGAGATCACAGACGTCACGAGGGTTTCCGGAATAGTCCGGAAACGAAGATTGATATATAGGATGACCTCATTTGATTACCGGAAGGTTTTCGGAGTTACCGGGAATGTACCGGGAATGACGAATGGGTTCTGGGAGTTCACCGGGGGGGCAACCCACCCCGGGGAAGCCCATAGGACTTGGGGGAGACACACCAGCCCTTAGTGGGCTGGTGGGACAGCCCCCAAGTGCCCTATGCTCCAAGGAGAATAAAATCAAGAGAGAAAGAAAAATAAAGGAGGAGGTGGGAAGGAAAGGGGACTCCCTCCCACCAAACCTAGTCCAACTCGGTTTGGGGGGGGGGAGAGGCCTCCCCCTTGGACTCGGCCGACCCCCTTGGGGCTTCTTGAGCCCCAAGGCAAGGCCCCCTCCCTCCCACCTATATATACGGAGGTTTTAGGGCTGATTTGAGACGGTTTTTCCACGGCAGCCCGACCACATACCTCCACGGTTTTTCCTCTAGATCGCGTTTCTGCGGAGCTCGGGCGGAGCCCTGCTGAGACAAGGTCATCACCAACCTCCGGAGCGCCGTCACGCTGCCGGAGAACTCTTCTACCTCTCCGTCTCTCTTGCTGGATCAAGAAGGCCGAGATCATCGTCGAGCTGTACGTGTGCTGAACGCGGAGGTGCCGTCCGTTCGGTACTAGATCGTGGGACTGATCGCGGGATTGTTCGCGGGGCGGATCGAGGGACGTGAGGACGTTCCACTACATCAACCGCGTTCTCTAAACGCTTCTGCTGTACGGTCTACAAGGGTACGTAGATCACTCATCCCCTCTCGTAGATGGACATCACCATGATAGGTCTTCGTGCGCGTAGGAAAATTTTTGTTTCCCATGCGACGATCCCCATCAGTGTCGGCGCCTCTATCTTGGTTTTGTCACGGCAGATGTCCTCGTGAAAGGACTTAGAGATGGAGCCATCGCACCTTGGTGGTGACTCGAAGGGGGTGAGCAAAAGCGAGACTCAGATTTACCAAGGTTCGGCCCCTCGTGAGGAGGTAAAAGCCTACATCCTGCTATGTATGGATTAATTGTGGTTTCGATTACAAGGAGGGTGTAACTCGCCTGACCTAGCTCTCGATTCTCTCTAACTCGCCTGACCTCTCCCTAGGACTCGCCTTTATATACAGGTCGAGGCCCTAGGGTTTACAAAGTCCTGACATTATACTCTTTGTGACCTTCCTTATCTTTAAGTCGTCGTGTTCCCCACGACCAGGAGCTTTCTTGGTAATCCAGCATCCGCACGACTTCTCGAACCTCCATCAGCATCTGGGCCACGAGACGTGCAGCTAATGGTGAGTCGCCCCTTTGGTGACCCGGCCCACTAGGAGCGGGTCACCCATAGGTAATATCCCCAACATTAGGCCCCAGATTGTCTTGAATTCATTCATATCAATAGACTCCCATCAACTTGGGGGACTCTCCCCATTTCTATCCTTCGATGAATGACAAGTCGCCACCCGTTGTCACCTAATCTGAGTCGCCATGGAATACTGGATGGTATCACCTTATCCCCTTAGTTCCAGAGTTCTCACCTCCGCAACCATCAACGGATCTTTCGCTCATAATTACTTATCCCGAAAATCTAGGCGCCATCATCGCAACCTCTGACTTGTCGCCTCGATTTCCGCCTCGACAGCCTTGATTTCCATTACTGCCCTTTAAATAACAAGGGAAATAGGGGGGAAAGGAGACCCCGTCACCAACCTCCATCTCTTCCTCGTCTTCCTCGCGCACTTCGTCTCCGAGCACCAGCACCCCGGCGTCGTCTCCGGCTCCTGGAGCTTCTCCATCGACCGCGACCTTCTGTGCGTCAGGGAACTTGAAGCGCTGCGCATTCATCCCCGACACTGATTTCCTGCTCCCAGGTACACACACTCCCTCCATTTAGGGTTAGGCCGAGAACGCCATGACTGTAGCTTCTTGCGAACTAGCTTCCACAATGCAATGAACACCCTTATCAGCTTTAGATCCATTTCATGCTCTTCATGATTGACCTTAGGCAGTAGCAGGCTTCGGCCATTTAATCATGTCCTTTTGCCAACTTAAACCCACATATGGAACCCAACGTTGTCGCTGTGTTATGTGCATAGTTCACTATCATTATTCCACGCAATATCCTTCTATTTTGACCTACTCGTAGATCCACAATTTACTGCCTATCTTTAGAAACATGTTTGTTCATCTGCTGAGAATATCTCTAAGGAAGAAAACACCTCTGAGAGTCGCCTTTTAGCTCCAGCCTTCATAGCGACTTAGTTTATTACTATAGCTATGACACCTTCTCTTCCAGTCTGAAGAGCGAGTTAGAATGCCTTTGAAGATATGCCCATAGATCGCCCAAATAACGGTCTACGACGTACGCCAACCATTTGGCGGGTTACCAAATCTTTTACGAACACCGCAGACCCGTACCGGCGGGTTAGAACATTTCCCAGTCTTTTTACTGAGTCGCCTTCGTTCCCCTCTCTTTTGTAGTCATGACCATTATGAAGTGTGACTGGTTACCAACCAAAGTCAACGACGCCACGCTTGAGAGGTTTGTTAAGGCGGGTCTCCTTGACAGCAAGGAAACCGTTGGTTGGAGAACCGCCCCGGGCGAGTTGACTCCCAACCCCGCTCCAGGAGAAGTAGTAATCTTTACCGATTACCTTGAGCACAGTTTTAAACCGCCTGGGTCAAAGTTTTTCCGGGACGTCCTGCATTTCCTCAACGTCCATCCTCAAGATCTGGGACCCAAGTCCATCAGCAACTTATGCTAGTTCTAGGTCTTCTGCGAAGTATATCTGCATAGAGAACCCGTGATCCCCTTATTCTAGAACTTTTTCCATCTAAACTGCCAGACTGAGTTTCCCAATGGTTCCAACCATGAGCTCGGAGGAGTCAACATCCAAAGACGCCGCAAACGTGGATTTCCGACAGTTCTTCTGCTGAGCCATCCCAAAGGCTGGGCCAGGTCATGGTTCTACTGCCGAGACACTTCTCCACCCGGCGAGAACTCTCTCTCGGGCTTTAGAGCAGACCGCCTGCCCATGGACTTCAAATTTCCCAATAAGCTTACACAGGAAGAAGAGTCGGAGTTTATCCCAATCTTCCCCGAGTTGAAATCTTTGAACAACAACGGGCTCATCGGGATCGACCTATTCTGCTGCTGGATTGAATGGAACATCCTTCCCCTGAGTCGCCGAGACGGGCTGATGTATGACTACGATGGTACAGTAGACCATCCACAGTGCTTCAGTCGCCACAGACTATCAGAGAGCGAAATTGTCGGAGTCATCAAGAAACAAACCGGCGAAACCTTGGAAGAATGCGCCAAGATTGGTCTTAAGGCCTTCTACCGCGCCAACCCGGTGCTACCAGTAAGAATCCAAGCCGCCCTTTGTCTTTTTCATGCTTAACAATGTTCTTGGCTTAAGATTTGCCTCTATCCATCAGAAAACCGATGTCTTTTGGCGAAGGGGCCCCAAAGCGGCCGCCCCGAAGTCCACCAAGCCGCCGCCAAGAAAGAAGAAGACGGTGAGCAAAAAGAAAGCAGCCACCAAAGATTCATCTTTTGTTGGCGATTCTCAAGCAGACGAGGCACATTCAGAGGTAAGGTTTCCCCTTTACTCATCATCTATGTGTTCCAACTTACATTTATACCATGCATCCTTATGTGTAGGGCGAGGACCATGAGGGCAAAAATGGTGCAGTCGAGGTAATTTCCATCTCTTCCGACTCACCTTCTGCTTCCCCTAGGCCAGCCAGGCGGATCTGCAGAAAGGTGCCCATGTCTCATCCACATGCTTATATGGACCCTGATTTCCTTTTGAAGAAAGCAAGATTTATCCCCACGCGCAAGACCCGTAGTCGCTCCGGCGACTTGATCACCGGACTGCCTGAGAAGACCATCGGTCGGAAACGCACCAACGAGGTACATTCTTGTTTTATCTTACCCTTTGTCATGTAAAATATGACTCGCCACTTTGTCAACCTCAAGCCTTTGTTCTGTCAGACTTCACCCCCTACATCTGGCGACTCGGCCATATCTGCTCTCCCGCCGATGATTCGTGTGCAAGGGTGAGTCTTCTTTGCTAATTTAATTTTTACTAAACAATGATATGTGCTTTTAATCTTGGTGCTTTTGTCGCAGGGCACAAGCAAAGAGAAGAAAAACCGGCGACTCTCCTTCTGCTCTCCGAACATCTGATGCCTTAGGCACGAGCACCTCTGTTCCTGAGACTGATGAGGAGCAAACGGCGGCTCATGATAACCCTATGGATGATATTCCCAAAACCCAGGATGACTCACCCGTCATTTTGAAGGAGACCGCTGGTAAGAGTAACCCGCCAAGCCCTCTCAAGGCGACTGATCATCCAGACGTCGTGGTCACTGGCATTGGCTACTCCACTCCTCAAACTGCTGTGCTTTCCAAACATACCTCCAAGGCAACTCGCCTTGCCCCTGATGAAGACACAGACCCCCTCAAGCTCCCCCAATATGAGAAGCTGGAATTCGACCAGCTTTGTTCCGGCTTCACAAGTCATCTGGAGAGGGATTACGAACTGAACAAGAGCTTGATCCGTCTTATGAGGACTAAACATGAGGTACGTATGTTGATGTGTTTTCCTGCACTCATTAGCCTTCCAAGGGACGGCTCATCGTTTAAAAGATGAGTCGGGTCTTTGAATAGAAAATCTCCAACTTGTAGCCCCCGAGGGCCAGGTCATCGTTTGAAAGATGAGTCGGGTCTTGAATTAGAGAAAAATCTCCAACTTGTAGCCCCCAAGGGTCGGGTCATCTTTTAAAAGATGAGCCGGGTCTTGTATTAGAAAAAACCTCCAACCTGTAGCCCCCAAGGGCCGGGTCATCTTTTGAAAGATGAGTCGGGTCTTGAATTTAGAGAAAAAGCTTCAACCTGTAGCCCCCAAGGGCCGAGTCATCTTTTGAAAGATGATCCGGGTCTTGTATTAGAAAAAATCTCCAACCTTTAGCCCCCAAGGGCCGGGTCATCTTTTGAAAGATGAGCCGGGTCTTGTATTAGAAAAAATATCCAACCTGTAGCCCCCAAGGGTCGGGTCATCTTTTGGAAGATGAGCCGGGTTTCGCACATGGTATGATTTTGACAAAAAATTATACATTAGCCCCCAAGTATCAGGTGTATTGCTTGCAGTAATGCTGAAACTTGTCTCCCAGATTTGATGTGCAGGAGTCTGTGACACAGACTGAGTTGGCGGTGGTCGGCTTAAAGAAAAATCTGGCTGAACAACAGGATGCCCACTCCGAGTTGGAGACGAAATTCCGCTTACTACAGGCTGAGCTGGAGAAGGTGAAGGCTGGCCAGAAAAAATTGGAGAAGAAAGCCAAGGACAATCAAGCCGCCATTCTTAAGCGTGCTGAGCAGGCTGAGGAGAAACTGGAAGCCGCCCAGCAAGAGCTAACCGGCTTAAAAAAGCATGTGTTGAATATGACAGTCGCCATGTTTGGTAAGCGTTATTCTTTGACTGTTTGATTAACTAATCTGGTACCAAAAATTATCAAATACTGATATACCCTTTGCAGGTGCACGAGCCGCCAATCTTCCGGACGACTGCCTGCTTAAGTTAAAAGCCATATATACCTTCGCTGAGCAGCTATATACCGGGGGCGTGTTGTCAATCAAGGCAGTGATGGGAAACAAGGGACCAGTGATGACCATCAAGCAGATGCTCGGCTTCCTGTCTACATTGCCTCCTCAGATAGAGGAATTAAAGAGATCAGCCGCCCGAAAGGGAGTGTTGAACACCCTGAGTCGGTGCTTAGCGTACGCCCCTGAGCTCAAAACCGAAAAAATAGCCGCCGGCTACCCCGAGCTGAAAGATGACGTGTCAGAATTCACTGAGGTGGACTATCACCGAACCATCATAAAATCTCGCTATGCGGCGACTCAACTAGCAGCCAGTTTAGATCTGAACAAATACCAAGCCGCCTATGACGAGAACAAAAAGAAGGTGACGCCTCCTTCATATGAAACTGCTAGCCTGGTTCCTAGTCATCCCAAGAATCATTTTGATCTTGAGATGGACCTATCTCTCTTCCTTGATGATGAAGACGAGTTCATTGCCTTGTCCAAGTGTAACTGGAAGCTGGGCGACTTACAAATCGAAGGCGGGGAGAGCTCAAGGCAAGGTGACTCGGCAGTGGCTTGTTTGGCCCATGGATCCTTCCTTCACTAGGGGATGACACCCATCCTGGCCATGCGAGCCATGTAATAGCCTTGTTAGTGTGTGTGGAACACCAAGTATGTCGTATTGTTTTTTGATGGAACCACTGGTAGTCCTTGAATCTTATGCATGACTCGCCTGCAATTTTTTGATAAACCAAGGAATGTCTCAAAGTGACAAACAATTTTTTGGGGTTATTTTGGAACCTGCCTCGATCCTCCTGCCGCTGGGGGTCTCCTTGCGGGGGAGGGGGGTTGTTGGAACACTCCCGGCGAGTGGTACTGCTGGTTATGAACTTGGTATTGTCCAGCATTGGGCTGTGACCCGCCCTGTGGTCCTTGGTTAGGAAAACCCCTGAACGTGACCTGGCATGACCCGGACGCGTCGGGTTGTTTCTGTCGCTGGCCCTACTCGCTGCCTTGACTTCTCCTGAGCGCCTCGGCCCGAAACTCTTGCATCACGTAGCAATCTTCCCACGAGTGAGTCGCCGGTCCTTCGGCCGCGGCGTGCTGCGGGCACGGTCCTTTGAGCATTTCATGGTAATTGCGCGGTTTTTTCCCACTAAAGCCCCGCTTCTTCTAACGTGGGTTTGCGTTGCCGGTATTAGTATTAGCCACAAATTCCATGGGACCTTCTTGTTGCCTCTTCTTGCCATGCTCGCCATGGTGGTGATTGACCCAGCTTTGAAACTCGGAATGGCCCTTGTGTAACTCGCCCTTCCTCGCGGTACTAATTTTGTCGTCGCCCTCTCCAGGATCCTTGGTGTTGTTCGACTCAGCATATCTTGTAAGGGCGTCCATTAATTCGCCCATGTCATGTACCTTTCACTTAAGACTCCCTAGCTTCAGTACCAAAGGTTCATAATGGCAGTTTTTCTCCAGGATTAACACTGCGTGAGCCACCAAAATGCCTTCCGATGAATGAATAACTTCCGCGACTTGCCGGGTCCAATGGCGGGCCGACTCATCCGGCCGCTGGATGCAGTGTTGTAAGTCGATGATAGTCATTGGGCGCTTGCAGGTCCCTCTGAAGTTCTTCATGAAGCTCTCCTTCAGCTCCGCCCAAGTGTTGATGGAGTTGGGCGGCAGGTTTTCAGCCATGTGCCGTCCCTTCAAGCATCATAGTGAAGTATTTAGCGCAAACCGCCTCGTTTACGTCAAGCATATCGATCGCGAGTTCGTAGCTCTCGATCCATGACCCGGGTTCGAGATCCAGCGAGTAGTTGGGAACCTTCCTAGGCCCTTTGAAGTCCTTCGGCATGTGCTCGTTGCACAAAACTGGTGCGAGACACGACACCCCAATGTGCTTGCCCCCAACGTCTAGGGGCGCGGGAGGTGACGATATGTAAGCCGGGTAAGCCTGACCCGCCACGGCTGTTGGCTCCATGTGCCACGCGGCTCGCGCTGCATCCACAATATCCTGGGCTCGCGTGTCGGGCATCCCAAGAGGGTCGTGTTGGGGGAGTCATCCCGGCCCACTGGTTACTACAGGGAAGTCCTCATGGCGACTTCGGGTGTGACTTGCATGAGGCGTGGAGTGTAGCCGATCAAGGCTATGGGAATACTGCGTGTGCTGAACCACGGCCGTTTTTAGCATCTCGATGGAGTTTCTGGCTTCTAGCTCGGCCGGGGTGTTTCAGTAGATCGGAAGGGACTCCAGGTGGCGGGTCACTACCAGCACATTGTCGACGGGATTCAAGAAGTGACCCCGAGGCGTCTGGAACCGAGTCGCATGGGCATCCATTGGCTGAGTCGGCGACGTATTGGGCGGTGGAACCGCTCCTCCCCTCGGGACGGTTTGTATAGGCCGATCAGGACCCGCCCCGGGGGTGCCTGGAGTGTCGAAAAGGCGAGTTGGGTGTAAGTCGGTCGGGATGCACCCATTGTGCCTCCTTTGGTGAACGGCGTTAGACGCGCGCTGCTGTATCTCGAGCCGCCAGCCTTCGGTGTTCAGCCGCTCCGTCTCCGCTGCGACCGTGGCTTGCTGTATCTCAATCCTGGCGGCTTCTGCTTCCATGTCCCGCTGTGCCTTGGCCATTCCTCCCGCAGCTTAGTTAGCTCGACATTGACAGACTCCTGATTTTGAGGACGTGATCGTGGTTGCCATGAGGGTGGCAATCTCCGCCGCTAGCTCTGTCATGATTTGTGCTGGGGGTTTGGATGTTCCCCCGGTCTCATTATTGCCAGTTGGATTCTGCTGAGGCTGCACTGACCCCGCCATGTAGATGGCAATTTGCCGGCAAGACCTCTCGAAGACCTCGGGATCCATTGCCAACGACAGCCCCCGAGCTGTCCTTCCTTAAGCGGGTGGATCGATTCCGTCTCACCCATGGATGACTTGCCATCCGAATTGACGGGGGTGATCTCCTGGCCCGCCACTTAGTCCTGCGCGTCGTCTCCCTGCGTAAAACCGACGAAAACATGGCGACTCTTGTTCCGCCGTGTAACGGGGAGGACGTACCTGGCCGGCTCGACGATGTTGGTGGAGATGTCCGGCTCAGGCACGGGCGTCCCAATCATGCCGATGAAGACGTTGATCTTGCTGAAGGGGACTCGGTAGCTAGATTCGACGGAATCGGCCTCCGACTCCCACAGCGAGTTGTTGATGTAGTACTTCCCACGACGGTTCTTAGTCATGATGCCGGCCGCATAGCTTTCTAACCCCGGTAGGGCTCCCTTCGAGAACTCAACTCCACCGTGCGCTAGCCCCACGGTGGGCGCCAATTGTCATGGTTTTGTCACGGCAGATTGTTGGGGAACGTCGCATGGGAAACAAAAATTTTCCTACGCGCACGAAGACCTATCATGGTGATGTCCATCTACGAGAGGGGATGAGTGATCTACGTACCCTTGTAGATCGTACAGCAGAAGCGTTAGAGAACGCGGTTGATGTAGTGGAACGTCCTCACGTCCCTCGATCCGCCCCGCGAACAATCCCGCGATCAGTCCCACGATCTAGTACCGAACGGACGGCACCTCCGCGTTCAGCACACGTACAGCTCGACGATGATCTCGGCCTTCTTGATCCAGCAAGAGAGACGGAGAGGTAGAAGAGTTCTCCGGCAGCGTGACGGCGCTCCGTAGGTTGGTGATGACCTTGTCTCAGCAGGGCTCCGCCCAAGCTCCGCAGAAACGCGATCTAGAGGAAAAACCGTGGAGGTATGTGGTCGGGCAGCCGTGAGAAAGTCGTCTCAAATCAGCCCTAAAACCTCCGTATATATAGGTGGGAGGGAGGGGGGCCTTGCCTTGGGGTCCAAGGACCCCCAAGGAGTCGGCCGAGCCAAAGGGGGGAGGACTCCCCCCCCCAAACCGAGTTGGACTTGGTTTGGTGGGAGGAGTCCCCCTTCCTTCCCACCTCCTTCCCCTTTTTTTTCTTTCCTCTTGATTTTTCTTCTCTTGGCACATTGGGCACTTGTGGGCTGTCCCACCAGACCACTAAGGGCTGGTGTGGCTCCCCCAATGCCTATGGGCTTCCCCGGGGTGGGTTGCCCCCCCCCCCCCCGGTGAACTCCCGGAACCCATTCGTCATTCCCGGTACATTCCCGGTAACTCCGAAAACCTTCCGGTAATCAAATGAGGTCATCCTATATATCAATCTTCGTTTCCGGACCATTCCGGAAACCCTCGTGACGTCCGTGATCTCATCCGGGACTCCGAACAACATTCGGTAACCAACCATATAACTCAAATACGCATAAAACAACGTCGAACCTTAAGTGTGCAGACCCTGCGGGTTCGAGAACTATGTAGACATGACCCGAGAGACTCCTCGGTCAATATCCAATAGCGGGACCTGGATGCCCATATTGGATCCTACACATTCTACGAAGATCTTATCGTTTGAACCTCAGTGCCAAGGATTCGTATAATCCCGTATGTCATTCCCTTTGTCCTTCGGTATGTTACTTGCCCGAGATTCGATCGTCAGTATCCGCATACCTATTTCAATCTCGTTTTACCGGCAAGTCTCTTTAATCGTTCCGTAATACAAGATCCCGCAACTTACACTAAGTTACATTGCTTGCAAGGCTTGTGTGTGATGTTGTATTACCGAGTGGGCCCCGAGATACCTCTCCGTCACACGGAGTGACAAATCCCAGTCTTGATCCATACTAACTCAACTAACACCGTCGGAGATACCTGTAGAGCATCTTTATAGTCACCCAGTTACGTTGCGACGTTTGATACACACAAAGCATTCCTCCGGTGTCAGTGAGTTATATGATCTCATGGTCATAGGAATAAATACTTGACACGCAGAAAACAGTAGCAACAAAATGACACGATCAACATGCTACGTCTATTAGTTTGGGTCTAGTCCATCACGTGATTCTCCCAATGACGTGATCCAGTTATCAAGCAACAACACCTTGTTCATAATCAGAAGACACTGACTATCATTGATCAACTGGCTAGCCAACTAGAGGCATGCTAGGGACGGTGTTTTGTCTATGTATCCACACATGTAATTGAGTCTTCATTCAATACAATTATAGCATGGATAATAAACCATTATCTTGATACAGGAATTATAATAATAATTATATATTTATTATTGCCTCTAGGGCATAATTCCATCACAGATGTCCTCATGAAAGGACTTAGAGATGGAGCCATCGCACCTTGGTGGCGACTCGAAGGGAGTGAGCGAAAGCGAGACTCGAATTTACCCAGGTTCGGCCCCTCGTGAGGAGGTAAAAGCCTACGTCCTGCTATGTATGGATTAATGGTGGTTTCGATTACAAGGAGGGCGTAACTCGCTTGACCTAGCTCTCGATTCTCTCTAACTCGCCTGACCTCTCCCTCGGACTCGCCTTTATATACAGGTCGAGGCCGTAAGGTTTACAAAGTCCTGACATTATACTCTTTGTGACCTTCCTTATCTTTAAGTCGTCGTGTTCCCCACGACCAGGAGCTTTCTTGGTAATCCATCATCCGCACGACTTCTCGAACCGCCATCAGCATCTGGGCCACGAGACGTGCAGCTAATGGTGAGTCGCCCCTTTGGTGACCTTGCCCACTAGGGGCGGATCACCCATAGGTAATATCGTCAACAACCTGTGTATTGTAAAACGCGATGAACTCTTCTCCTTGATTTTTTTTCCGGACGAAAGGGACTAAATAGAGCTGAGATTGGAGGCGGTGGAGCTTCATGGGCCCCACAAGCCTGCCAGGTGCGGCCAGGGGAGGCCCGCGCCTGGTGGGCTTGTGGGCTCCACGCTCCACTTCCTCCGTTGATTCTTGCGCCAGTATTTTTTATATATTCCACAAAAAATCCCTGTAAATTTCCAAGTCATTCTGAGAACTTTTATTTCTGCACAAAAACAACACCAAGGCAATTCTGCTGAAAACAACGTTAGTCTGGGTTAGTTCCATTCAAATCATGCAAATTAGAGTCCAAAACACGGGCAAAAGAGTTTGGAAAAGTAGATACGACGGAGACGTATCAACTCCCACAAGCTTAAAACCTTTCTTGTCCTCAAGCAATTCAGTTGATAAACTGAAAGAGACAAAAGAAAAACTTTTACGAACTCTGTTTGATCTTGTAGTTGCAACTATGTCTAACTCATATCCAGAATTTCAGCAAGATCACGAGCTAACCACATAAGCAAATGTCATCTAGGTCTCACAGTAAACTCATATCAATGGCATAATCAGATAGCGAGCAATAATAATAAGTTTCAAACGTCAACACTTCAATCAAAACAATCATGAAGCAGTACGAATAGGTGGTATCTCGCTAGCTCTTTCTGAGACCGCAAAACATAAATGCAGAGCACCTTCAAAGACCAAGGGCTGACTAAACATTGTAATTCATGGCAAAGGAGATCCAGTCACAGTCATACTCAACATCAGTTAAAAGCAAAGCATAAAAATGACAGAGGTGCTCTCTAATTGGTGCTTTTATAAGAAGAGGATGACTCAATAGGAACATAAATAGATAGGCCCTTCGCAGAGGGAAGCATTGATTTGCAGAGGTGCCAGAGCTCAAGCTTTGAAGATAGAGATAATAATTTTGGGTGGCATGCTTTCATTGTCAACGCAATGACCAAGAGTTTTCACCATCTTCCACGCTACACATGCTATAGGCGGTTCCCAAACAGAAAAAGTAAAGTTTTGACTCCCCCACCACCGATCAATCACACTCCACGACTAGCCGAATACTCGGGTGCCGTCCATACCAACATCAATCCACGGGGAGTTTTGTTTGCAATTATCTTTTCGATTTGAGCATGGAACTGGGCATTCCAATTACCGGCCCCTTTCTCGTGAATGATAGTGAATAAACGCATATCGAGGATAACACGCCTAGCATGGAAGATACTGATAACCCCCTGTCACCACATGAGCGGTTCGGGCATGCAAAACAGATTATTTCTTGAAGGTTTAGAGAGTGGCACATGAAAATTTACTTGGAACGGCAGGTAGATACTGCATATAGGTAGGTATGGTGGACTCATATGGAATAACTTTGGGTTTATGGAAGTGGATGCACAAGCAGTATTCCCGCTTAGTACAAGTGAAGGCTAGAAAAAGACTCGGAAGCGACCAACTAGAGAGCGACAATAGTCATCAAAATGCATTGAGATTAACCAACATTGAGTGCAAGCATGAGTAGGACATAAATTACCATGAACATGAATATCATAGAGGCTATGTTGATTTTGTTTCAACTACATGCGTGAACATGCACCCAGTCAAGCCACTTGAATCATTCAACGGAGGATACCATCCTATCATACTACATCATAGTCATCTCAAAATTCATGTTGGCATCCAAGACAAACCATTATAAGCTCCTAGCTAATTAAGCATGGCATCAGAAACTATGATCTCTAAGTTGTCATTGGAAACATGTTTCTCTCACAACAAAGCTGAAACTGGAATGATGAGCTAGTCATATTTACAAAAACAAAATAGATCGAGTTCATACCAGCTTTTCCAGGCTCAGTCATTTCATCATATATCGTCATTATTGCCTTTCAATTGCACGACCGAATGATGTGAACAATAATAAGAGTGCTCGTGCATTGGACTACGCTGGAATCTGCAGGCAAACACAAAGGAGAAGACAAAGTAATATGGCTCTTTGACAGATAAACAGATATGCATGCGAGAGCCACTAAACATTGTAACCATGGTCTTCTACCTTGACCCAAAGAAAAAGAAAACTATTTACACGGGAAAGCTCCCAACAAGCAAAAGAAGAACGGAAAATATTTTATGGTTTTCTCAAACTAGACAAACACACGAAAAGAAAACGAGAGAAAGAAAATAAACTAGCATGGATGATACAGTGGCAAAGTGTGAACACCGACTAATCAAAGTGAAAGCGTAAGCAAGAATATAGAGTCAGTGAGAAACACGTACTCCCCCAAGCTTAGGCTTTGGCCTAAGTTGGTCTACTCCCAAGGAGGGAAATAACTAGCTCTGGGGTACTCCGGAGTGTACTGAGGATGCCACTGTTGTGTGAGCTCCTCTAGCTCCCACTGATAAACTGGCGTCTGGTACTCGACTGGTGGCTTGGGCACGGGCACCTGTGGTTGGGCTATGCCCCAATATGCGTAGATGTCCGAGGGCATAATAATGTACCTGCCTGCATGAAGATTGAACAAAGAAGGAGCAGGCAAAGTAATAGTCTCACGAGTACCCTGACTAAATACCAGGTTATAAATCATCCTTATATTTATATCTCTATCAAGAAAGTCATGGTGAACCATGCTATCATAATCTACATATCTCTTAGGAAGAAGAATCTCTTCTTCCTCGTCCAGTCTAATAGGTATCTGAAAGTGTTTGGCGAGACGGGTAGCATAGATACCTCCATAGAGAACGCCTTTAGAACGGTTCATGTTCAACCGTTGATCTATTATAGCGCCCAAGCTATAAGTTTTATCATTATAAAGGGCTTCGCGCAAGACCGCAAGATCTGGGGAGCTAAGGGACCCAGCTTTCCCATGGCCAATCAAACATTTTCCCACGAATAGTGAGAAGTACCGAAGCACGGGAAAATGTATGCTAGCAGCTCTAGCGCAAGACACTCCTCTCTCATCTCCTACAACAATAGTATCTATGAAAGCCTCCAAGTCCCGTGGACGAGGTTCATGAATATCCCCAACAAAAGGCAATTTGCAAACATTGCAAAAATCCTGGAGTGACATGCGCTGGGGGATATCATATAATTTGAACTCAACCATAGGAGGATTCTTCCTCGGATAGAAATTAAAGATTTGCATGAAAATATAAGTGAGGGGGAGGTATTGCAGACACTTATCTTCAAAGAAGGCGGTAAGGCCTGCGTTCTCCACCAAGTAGTAAAAGTCCTCATAAAGTCCGGCGGTGCGTAGGAACACATCGCTTGGCCACTCGCACGCTCGAACTTCTGCAACTCGGGGGACCGGATACTTGGCTTTCTTCTTCTCATTCCCATCATCCTTGGGGTCACGGCTTGAAGAGCCTCTTAAGAACCTCCTCATCTTTTCCTTTTTCTATCTCCGAAAATTTCTGAAATTTTTAGAGATTCTAAGGAAAAGTGAACAAGGCTCAAAGAAACTCATAGCAACTACTCCGACAAGTGCCTAGAGGCCATATTACGCATCAAAGCTACTTGGGACCAGCTAAAATTAGCATGCAAAGCTCAAGAACAGGGTCACCAAGGCAGCAAAAATACGCGACGTATAAGGCACTAGAGAAAAAACTAATTGGACCAATGGAGGAGTCACTTACCAAGGAGCAGTTTCCCCAAAATAGTTTGGTGAATGGTGCTTTGCACAAGGAGATCGAAAATCCCAGCAAGAAGAGCAAGAACACGGGTTTGAGCTGCGAAAGGTTTTTTTTCTAGAGGTAGGAGAAGCAGATGGGAGCTAGAATGAGTGGAGGGGGTGCACGTGGGCCCACAATCCTGGTAGGCGCGGCCAGGGGGTGCCCGCGCCTCCAGGGCTTGTGGCCCACTGGTGCAGCCCCCTGACTAGCTCTTCGTCTCAGTATTTTTCAAAAATTCCAGAAAAAATCATACTTGATTTTCAGGACATTCAGAGAACTTTTATTTTCGGGGTACTTTTCTACGGGACGCTAAAACAGAAAACAGGGAAAACTAAACTAAAACTATCATTTTTCTTTTAAGCAACCGAAGGTGAAAGCTTGGAACAGAGGTTTGTGACTCCTCGATTCATCCATCTCATGGTCATCGAAAGAAATCCATCAATGAGGTTGATCAAGTCTCCTTGACAAACTTTTTCGGATTACAGAAGAAGACGGAGAATTTTCGAATAGTCACTAGGTTACCTCAATGGTGATGTGAATATCCCCAACAAGCAAATCATACTTCATCTTGATAGGAGGTATAGGGCATTCAAAGCTCCCAATAAGAATCGATGAAGTTTTTTTGATAGCATTGATGCAACGTACTCGATATTGTTTCTTCGGAAAGTGCACCGCATGCTCATTACCGTTGACATGGAAAGTGACATTGTCGTTGTTGCAATCTATAAAAGCCCCTACATTGTTTAAAAAGGGTCTTCCGAGGATGACCGCCATGGCATCATCCTCGGGAATATCCAAAATAGCAAAGTCTGTTAAGATAGTGATGTTTGCAACCACAACAGGCACATCCTCGCAAATGCTGATAGGGAAAGAAGTTTATTTGTCGGCCATTTGCAGAGAGATTTCAGTGGGTGTCAACTTATCCAGTTCAAGCCTACGATAAAGACAGAGAGGCATAACACTAACACCGGCTCCAAGGTCGCATAAAGCAGTTCTAAAGTAGTTGCCTTTAATGGAGCAAGGTATAGTGGGCACTCCGGGATCACCTAGTTTCTTAGGAGTTCCACCCTTGAAGGTATAATTAACGAGCATGGTGGAAATATCAACCTCAGGCATCCTCCTCTTATTAGTCACAATATCCTTCATGTACTTAGCATATGGAGACATTTTGAGCATATTTGTCAAACGCATTTGCAGAAAGACATATCTAATCATTTCAACAAACCGCTCAAAATCATCATCATCCTTTTTCTTGGATGGTTTGGGAGGAAAGGGCATGGGTTTCTGAACCAATGGTTCCCTTTCTTTACCATGCTTCCTAGCAGCGAAGTCGTTCTTATCGTATCTCCTATTCTTAGGCTGTGGGTTATCAAGATCAACAGGTTCAATCTCCACATCCTTATCACTGCTAGGTTGAGCATCATCATGAACATCACTATCCATATTATCATTAGGCTCATGTTCATCACCAGATTGTGTTTCAGCATCAGAGACAGAGACATCGTTTGGATTCTCAGGTGTAACAACATCAGGGTTGTTAGCGTGCAAGTTCCTATCATCTCTCTTCTTCTTCCTAGGATGACTAGGTGCATCAGTGCTAACTCTTTGAGAATCTTGTTCAATTCTCTTAGG
The DNA here is from genome assembly GCF_904849725.1 of Hordeum vulgare subsp. vulgare. Lineage (NCBI taxonomy): Eukaryota > Viridiplantae > Streptophyta > Magnoliopsida > Poales > Poaceae > Hordeum > Hordeum vulgare. The sequence continues at coordinate 41,148,071 of NC_058524.1, forward strand.
ATGACCCTCAGGATACAAAGGTTCGTGAGTCATTCTATCGCCTCTAGTGACGACTCTGACAGAATTTTCATTCAACTCATTGAGCAAGTCATTTTGAGCCTTAAGTACTTGTTCTACTTGAGTAGTAACTATAGAGGCATGTTTACTCAGAAGCTTAAGATCATTGACATTTCTGTCCACACAAGCACTTAAATGACTGAGCATACGAGCATTCTGTTCCAATTGTGTGCTAACATAATCATTGAAACTTCGTTTTTTGGCAACAAAGTTATCAAATTCATCCAGGCATAAGCTAGCAGGTTTATCAAAAGGAATATCACTCTCAAATTCATCCAGGCATAAGAGAATTTACCTCTACTACCTGTATCGGGTTATCAAGACCATAGATCTGTTCGATAGGTGGTAGATTTTTGACATCTTCAGATTTAATGCCTTTCTCTTTCATAGATTTCTTAGCTTCTTCCATATCTTCGGGACTGAGGAATAGAATACCTCTTTTCTTTGGAGTTGGCTTTGGAGGTGGTTCGGGAATAGTCCAAGCATTCTCATTGCACAAGATGTTATTCAATAGGATCTCAGCTTGTTCTACGGTTCGTTCCCTAAAAACACAACCGGCACAACTATCTAGGTGGTCTCTAGAAGCATCGGTTAGTCCATTATAGAAGATATCAAGTATTTCATTCTTCTCAAGAGGGTGATCAGGCAAAGCATTCAGTAGTTGGACGAGCCTCCCCCAAGCTTGTGGGAGACTCTCTTCTTCAACTTGCGCAAAGTTGTATATTTCCTGCAAGGCAGCTTGCTTCTTATGGGCAGGAAAATATTTCTCAAAGAAGTAGTAGATCATATCCTGGGGGCTACGCACACAACCAGGAGCAAGAGAAGTGAACCAAGTCTTAGCATCATCCTTTAGCAAGAAAGGAAACAGCTTGAGGATATAGTAGTGGTGGATCTTTTCCTCACTCGTGAATAGGGTGGCTATATCATACAGTTTGGTAAGATGGGCTACAACCGTTTCAGACTCATAATCGTGAAAAGGATCAGATTCGACCAGAGTGATTAACTCAGGGTCGACAGAGAATTCATAATCCTTATCGGTCACAAAGATAGGCGAAGTAGCAAACTTCGGGTCGTATTTCATCCTAGCGTTCAAAGATTTTTCTTTCCACTTGCGCAGTAATTTCTCAACATCATAGCTATCCTTACAAGCAAGAAAGTCCTCAGCTATCTCTCCCTCCAAAACATAACCCTGAGGCATATCAGGCAATTCATATCTAGGAGAGCTAGTTCTAACAGGCAAAATAGCAGGTTCTACTTCAATAGTATCAGGAGTTTCAGAAGTATCATCACATCTAGGAGCAACTCTAACAATTTGTGCATCAAGGAATGCACCTAGTGGCAAAGCGGTATCAATCATAGCATCATCATAAGCATCATGGGCAGCATAGGTAGCATCATCAAGCACATGCGACATGTCAAGATTTCTAGCAGGAGGTGGTGTCGCAAACTTACTCATAACTGAAGGTGAATCAAGTGCAGAGCTAGATGGCAGTTCCTTACCTGTCCTCGTAGTTGAGGGCAAGACTTTAGTTTTTGGATCTCTCGTATTCCTCATAGTGACCAGCAGACGTAAATCCCAAGTGACTCAGAGAATAGAGTTATGCTTCACCGGCAACGGCGCCAGAAAATAGTCTTGATAACCCACAAGTATAGGGGATTGCAACAGTTTTCAAGGGTAGAGTATTCAACCCAAATTTATTGATTCGACACAAGGGGAAGCCAAAGAATATTCTCAAGTATTAGTAGTTGAGTTGTCAATTCAACCACACCTGAAAGATTTAGTATCTGCAGCAAAGTATCGGTAGCAAAGTAGTGTGATAGCAACAGTAGCAACAGTAACCAGTAGCAGCAAAGTGACAGCAGTAGCAGCAGAGTAACAGCAGTAGCAACAGAGTAATAGTAGCAGCAGTGACAGCAGTAGCGGCAAAGTAACGTATCAAGGACCAGTAGAAAAAGACTCGTAGGCATTGGATCGGTGATCGATGATTATGTCGAATGCTATTCATCATGTAAGAGTTATAACACGGAGAGATATGTAACTAGCTCTAGTTCGTCAATGTAATGTAGGCATGTATTCCGTATGTAGTCATACATGCTTAGGGAAAAGAACTTGCATGACATCTATTGGCCATCCCTCCCGTGGCAGCGGGGTCCTAATGGAAACTACGAGATATTAAGGTTCTCCTTTTAATAAAGAACCGGACCAACGCATTAACACTTGGTGAATACATGAACTCCTCATACTATGGTCATCTCCGGGAGTGGTTCCGGCTATTGTCACTCCGGGGTTGCCGGGTCATAACACATAGTAGGTGACTACAACTTGCAAGATAGGATCAAGAACACACATATATTGGCGACAACATAATAGGTTCAGATCTGAAATCATGGCACTCGGGCCCTAGTGACAAGCATTAAGCATGGCAAAGTAGTAGCAACATCAATATATAACATAGTGGATACTAGGGATCAATCCCCGTCAAAACTAACTCGATTACATGATAGATCTCATCCAACCCATCACCATCTAGCAAACCTACGATGAGATTACTCACGAACGGTGAAGAGCATCATGGAATTGGCGATGAAGGAAGGTTGATGATGACGATGACGACGATTTCCCCTCTCCGGAGCCCAGAACGGACTCCAGATCTAACCTCCAGAGGAAGAACAGGAGGTGGCGGCGCCTCCGTATCGTAAAACGCGATGAACTCTTCTCCTTGATTTTTTTCTGGACGAAAGGGACTAAATAAAGCTGAGATTGGAGGCGGTGGAGCTTCGTGGGCCCCACAAGCCTGCCAGGCGCGGCCAGGGGGGTCGCGCCTGGTGGGCTTGTGGACTCCACGCTCCACTTCCTCCGTTTATTCTTGCGCCAGTATTTTTTACATATTCCACAAAAAATCCCTGTAAATTTCCACGTCATTCCGAGAACTTTTATTTCTGCGCAAAAACAACACCATGGCAATTCTGCTGAAAACAGCGTTAGTCCGGGTTAGTTCCATTCAAATCATGCAAATTAGAGTCCAAAACAAGGGCAAAAGAGTTAGGAAAAGTAGATACGATGGAGATGTATCAAGCATCACGATCATAATCAGAACAGCAATACTATCATATGAACTCTTATGCTAAAGTGACAATTCCTTCACAAGGTAAAGTATGGATCAAGAGCCTTACTGAGAATTAACAACCGATAGCCTTTAGTCATTGAAGCAATTGCAATTTATCACAACATCGGAAAGAGTCAAATAATAAGAGCTTGTAAAGCAAATCCACATACTCAATCATCCTTTTGTCTTCTACAATTGCTACAACTCACGTGGTACTCATGAGATCAAAGTTTTAAGTCCTACACAGAGAAAGATAGGGGTTTATAGTTTCGCCTCCCAACTATTTACCTCAAGGGTAATGTCAGCAACAATAACTCATGAATACTTACTTCCAAGTTGACATATGAATATAGATCTTTCCCTAGCATATGACGTTAGCCAAGATAAAGGCGAAATAAGGAATTGGTGAAGATCACCATGACTCTTTCAAGGGAAAAAAGTAAAGGTACAAGATAGGCCCTTCGCAGAGGGAAGCAGAGGTTGTCATGCGCTTTTTAGGTTTGGATGTGCGTCCTCTTAGTGCGGAGGAACATCACTTTATATTGCCTCATGTGATAAAGAACTTTATTATGCATTCTGTCGCTTTTATGTCTTCCTCATCACAGGTTCGTACAAAGCTTATTTTCCACACACTAATAGATCATACATATTTAGGAGCAATTTTTATTGCTTGCACCGATGACAACTTACTTGAAGGATCTTATTCAATCCATAGGTAGGTATGGTGGACTCTCATGGAAAAACTGGGGTTGAAGGTTTATGGATGCACAAGTAGTATCTCTACTTAGTGCGGAATTTTTGGCTGATATGAGGTGGAAGCAATCGTGACATGCTAAGGGATCTCTAGTCATATAACATTGTTCGGAACCAAGCAAACACAATTCATTATGTTGTCTTCCTTGTCCAACATCTACTTCCAAGCATGTAATAGTTTAGTGAGTGTTCACAATCATAGATGGTGTTAAGGATGATATATTTATATGTGAAACTCTCCTTCTTTATCACTTCCTATTAATTGCAACAATGACTAAGGTCTACGTTTGTCTACCCTCAACAAGTTTCAATCAACATTCTTTTCATATGTGAAGTCATCACTTCCCATAAGATCATTACATGATCTTTCATGATTTTGTTCTTTTCTCATTCTCTTGATCATGGCATGAGGCAAGGCCCTTAACTAAGACACTCTTTATTATATGACTCACGAACTCGAATACATCGGGGGTGACACAAAGCAAAACTCAAGCCTAAAACACTAAGAACTTTATTCTACTAGAGAAAGATAAAACCAAAAAGGAACGAACTAAGAAAAGGTAAAGGCAAAATATGTGATGGTGATTCGATACCGGGGCAACTCCCCCAAGCTTGGCACAAGCCAAGGGGATTGCCCATACCCATGCTCAGTTGTCTTCCTTTGGAGGTGATGGTGGTGGAGTTGTTGCAACATGGGTTTGGTCCTCCGTCTTCCAAGGCATAGGTGCTCCATCATGGAAAGATGAACGAGTCTCCGGAATCCTCAAATCTGCAGCCAACCGTATTGATTTAAATCTATAAGCATACTCACAGTTTTGGTTCTGCAAGTCATAGATCTGGGCTTGGAGGAGTTCAATTCTATCATAGAGCCTCGAGAGGTGCTTCCCGATGTCATTGGCATCGATCTTGTGCTTGTTGGTGAACTCCGTGATCATCATTTGGTTGGCGCCGAGTCCACGCTCCACCATCCGTTGGCACTTGAAGACTTGTTGCTCCATTGCTTCGAGCCTTACCTCCATGCTTCAGTCTTCTTGGGCCCCTCAACATCACAGATGTGCAACATCCCCTCACACATCTCGATAGATTGAGGGTGTTGCAGCACTCCCGCGAGGTAGGGTTGATGACCTTCTCAAAGATCTTGTCCTTCGGAGCTTTTGGGGGTGTCATAGCGATCTAGATCTGCAACAGAAACAAGCTCGAAAAGAAAACAGAGGAAAATTGCGTGATACGAGGGTCAGACCTTACGGGAGAATATATAATGATTTTTTCCGGACTAGAAGGAGTACTCCACAAGAAAACGGAGTCCGGGAGGCACACGAGGTGGTCACAAGCCCCCCAGGCGCAGCCAGGGGGTGGCACGCGCCTGGCAGACTTGTGGCCTCCTCGTGCGCTTTCCGGACTGCTTTACATATTTCTATTTTTTCAAAAATTCCAAAACGGAGAAAAATTCCAACTGGAAAAGTTTTGGAGTCTGTTTACTTACCGAATCACATACCTCTTCGTTTTCGGAGTCTGAAACAGGCTGATAAATATCCCTTATGTACTCCTCCGAAGTTATGGTATTGATAATATTGCTTTCAACATTTATGGGAGTACCTGAGATATAATGCTTGATTCTCTGCCCATTTACCACTCTCGGAAAATTACCTTCCGTGTTGTTGATCTTGATGGCACCGGAACGATATACTTCCTCAACAATGTAAGACATAATCACCTACATTGAACTCACGCTTTTGTATCCTTTTATCAAGCCACCTCTTAAACTTTTGTTTGAACAACTTGGCATTCTCATATGCCTGAGCTCCCCATTCATCAAGCGAGCTAATATCAAATAACCTCTTCTCACCAGCAAGTTTGAAATCAACGTTGAGCTCTTTGATTGCCCAATAAGCCTTGTGCTCTAGCTCAAGAGGTAAATGACATGCTTTGCCGTAAATCATTTTGTACACAGACATGCCCATGGGATTCTTATAGGCAGTTCTATAAGCCCACAGTGCATCATCGAGCTTCTTAGACCAATTCTTTCTAGACCTATTGACAGTCTTTTGCAGAATTAGTTTAATCTCTCTATTGCTTAGCTCTACTTGACCACTGGACTGAGGATGATAGGGAGATTCAATTTCTATGATTGACATCGTACTTAACAAGCGTTTTACGGAAAGCACCATGAATTAAATGTGAACCACCGTCGGTCATTAGATATCTAGGGACTCCAAATCTCGGGAAAATAACTTCTTTAAGCATCCTGATAGAGGTTTTTTGATCAGCACTACTAGTTGGGATAGATTCTACCCACTTAATGATGTAATCAACAGCAACTAGGATATGAGTATACCCGTTGGATTTTGGAAAAGGTCCCATATAATCAAAGCCCCAAACATCAAATGGTTCAATGACAAGTGAATAGTTCATAGGCATTTCCTGACATTTACCGATATTACCTATTCTTTGACATTCGTCACAAGACAAGACAAACTTACGGGCATCCTTGAAGAGAGTGGGCCAATAGAAACCTGATTGCAACACCTTGTGTGCAATTCTATCTCCCGCATGGTGTCCTCCGTAGGCCTCGGAGTTACACTTCTGTAGGATCTACCCCTGTTCATGTTCAGGTACACTACGTCTAATAACACCATCTACTCCTTCCTTATAAAGGTGAGGATCATCCCAGAAGTAATGTCTTAAGTCAAAGAAGAATTTATTCTTTTGCTAGTATGTGAAACTAGGTGGTATATATTTGGCAACGATATAATTTGCATAATCAGCATACCACGATGCACTACGTGAGGTACTGATGACATTCAATTGCTCATCAGGGAAGCTATCATCAATAGGTTGTGGGTCATCAAGAACATTCTCCAACCTAGACAAGTTATCTGCTACTGGGTTATCAGCACCCTTCCTGTCGACAACATGCAAATCAAATTCTTGTAGCAAGAGAACCCATCTGATAAGTCTAGGTTTAGCGTCTTTCTTTTGCATGAGGTACTTAATAGCAGCATGATCAGTGTGAATAGTGACTTTGGGATCAACTATGTAAGATCTAAACTTTTCACATGCAAACACGACTGCTAAAAATTCCTTTTCCGTAGTAGCATAGTTTCTTTGGGCATTGTCTAGAGTTTTACTAGCATAATGAATAACATTCAACTTCTTGTCAACTCTTTGTCCTAGAACAGCACCAACAGCATAATCACTGGCATCACACATGATTTCAAAAGGTAAGTTCCAATCAGGTGGTTGAACAATAGGCGCAGTTATCAAGGCCTTCTTAAGTATTTCGAAGGCTTCCTCACAATCATCGTCAAAAACAAAAGGAATATCCTTTTGCAAGAGATTGGTAAGAGGCCTAGAAATCTTAGAGAAGTCCTTAATGAACCTTCTCTAGAAACCAGCATGACCAAGGAAATTCTTATACCTTTGATATATGTGGGGCATAGCATTTTCTCGATCGCATCAACCTTAGCCTTATCGACTTCAATTCCTCTTTCAGAAATTTTATGTCCTAAGACGATGCCTTCATTAACCATAAAGTGGCACTTCTCCCAATTCAAGACAAGATTGGTATCTTTAAATCTCTGCAAGACTCAATCAAGGTTGTTGAGGCAATCATCAAAAGAAGACCCATAAACGGAGAAGTCATCCATGAAAACCTCAACAATCTTTTCACAAAAGTCAGAGAATATAGCCATCATACATCTTTGAAAGGTGGCAGGTGCATTACATAAGCCAAAAGGCATACGTCTGTAAGCAAAGGTACCGAAAGGGCAGGTGAAAGTGGTTTTCTCCTGATCATATTGTGCAACAGGTATTTGGGAGAAACCAGAATAACCATCTAGAAAGCAGAAGTGTGTGTGTTCAGACAGTCTTTCTAGCATTTGGTCGATAAAAGGCAAAGGGTAATGATCTTTCCTAGTGGCTTTATTTAACTTCCTAAAATCGATCACCATGCTATAGCCAGTAATAATCCTCTGTGGGATCAATTCATCCTTATCATTAGGGACAACGATAACACCTCCCTTCTTAGGGACGCAAATGCACCGGACTCACCCAATCACTATGAGCAACAGGATAGATAATACCCGCTTCTAGGAGCTTTAGTATTTCTTTTCTTACTACCTCTTTCATCTTAGGATTTAATCTCCTTTGATGATCAGCAACTGGTTTGGAATCAGGATCGGTTTTAATTTTGTGCTGGCATGGAGTGGGACTAATGCCCTTGAGATCATCAAGAGTATATCCAATAGCAGGACGGTGCTTCCTCAGAGTTTTTAGTAACTTCCTTTCTTCATGCTCTGAGAGGCTAGCACTAATTATAACAGGATATATCTCTTTTTCATCAAGATAAGCATACTTAAGAGTATCAGGCAACTATTTAAGCTCGAACACAGAATCACCCTTTGGTGGGGGTGGATCTCCAAGCAGTTCAACAGGCAAATTATTCTTAAGGATAGGATATTGTTCTAAGACAACTCTATCTATCTCATCCCTTTCATCCATATGCATATCATTTTCATGCTCAAGCAAGTATTGCTCTAAGGGATCAGTAGGAGGCACAGCAATAGAAGCTAGGGCAATAATTTCATCCTTACTAGACAACTCTTTTTCATGAGGTTGTCTACCAAACTTGGAGAAATTGAACTCATGTGACACACCTTCAAAGCCAACAGTGACAGTTTGCTTTTCACAGTCAATATGAGCATTGACATTATTAAGGAAAGGTCTGCCAAATATGATGGGACAAAAGCTATCTTGTGTGGTAGCAAGAACAAGGAAATCAGCAGGATACTTCGTTTTACCACGCAAGACTTCAACATCTCTAACAATTCCCATAGGGCAGATAGTATCTCTATTGGCAAGCTGAATAGTGACATCAATGGGTTCTATCTCGACAGGTGCGATCTCGTCTTTGATTTCATCATATAAGGATTGAGGTATTGCACTAACACTAACACCCACATCACATAAACCATGATAACAATGATCTCCTATCTTAACAGAAACAACAGGTGTGCCAACAACAGGCCTATGTTTGTCTCTAGCATGTGGTTTAGCAATTCTAGCAGCATCTTCACAGAAGTGAATATCATGGCCATCAACATCGTCGGACAGGAGGTCTTTGATAATAGCAATGCTAGGTTCAACTCTAATTTGCTCAGGGGGTGTAGGTGTTCTAATGTAGCCCCTACGTATCACAGTAGAAGCTTTAGAATGATCCTTTATCCTAACAGGGAAAGGTGGTTTCTCAATGTAAGCACTGGGAACTACAGGATCATTATAGGCAATGACTTTCTCTTCAACTGGATTGGGTTTAACTACATTGACTTCTAAGGGAGGATGATATTTAAACCACTTCTCTTTGGGGAGATCAATATGAGCAGCAAATGATTCACACAATAAAGCTACTATCTCAGAGTCAAGTCCATACTTAGCGCTAAAATCACAAAAAAGTATTTGTTTCAACAAAGGATTTAACGCAATCAAACTTGAAATTCATACCTGACTCCTTACCTTCATCAAGCTCCCAATCTTCAGAGTTGCGTTTAATTATTTCCAATAAATTCCATTTGAAGTCAATATCTCTCTTCATAAAAGAACTGGTACAAGAAGTGTCAAGCATGGTGCGACCATCATGAGAAAGTCGAGCATAGAAGTTCTGAATGATAATTTTGTTGGGGAACGTCGCATGGGAAACAAAAAATTTCCTACGCGCACGAAGACCTATCATGGTGATGTCCATCTACTAGAGGGGATGAGTGATCTACGTACCCTTGTAGACCGTACAGCAGAAGCGTTAGAGAACGCGGTTGATGTAGTGGAACGTCCTCACGTCCCTCGATCCGCCCCGCGAAGAATCCCGCGATCAGTCCCACGATCTAGTACCGAACGGACGGCACCTCCGCGTTCAGCACACGTACAGCTCGACGATGATCTCGGCCTTCTTGATCCAGCAAGAGAGACGGAGAGGTAGAAGAGTTCTCCGGCAGCATGACGGCGCTCCGGAGGTTGGTGATGACCTTGTCTCAGCAGGGCTCCGCCCGAGCTCCGCAGAAACGCGATCTAGAGGAAAAACCGTGGAGGTATGTGGTCGGGCTGCCGTGGAAAAGTCGTCTCAAATCAGCCCTAAAACCTCCGTATATATAGGTGGGAGGGAGGGGGCCTTGCCTTGGGGCTCAAGGAGCCCCAAGGGGGTCGGCCGAGTCCAAGGGGGAGGACTCTCCCCCCCCCAAACCGAGTTGGACTAGGTTTGGTGGGAGGGAGTCCCCCTTCCTTCCCACCTCCTCCTTTTTTTTTCTTTCTCTCTTGATTTTCTTCTCCTTGGCGCATAGGGCACTTGTGGGCTGTCCCACCAGCCCACTAAGGGCTGGTGTGTCTCCCCCAAGGCCTATGGGCTTCCCCGGGGTGGGTTGCCCCCCCCCCCCCCGGTGAACTCCCGGAACCCATTCGTCATTCCCGGTACATTCCCGGTAACTCCGAAAACCTTCCGGTAATCAAATGAGGTCATCCTATATATCAATCTTCGTTTCCGGACCATTCCAGAAACCCTCGTGACGTCTGTGATCTCATCCGGGACTCCGAACAACATTCGGTAACCAACCATATAACTCAAATACGCATAAAACAACGTCGAACCTTAAGTGTGCAGACCCTGCGGGTTCGAGAACTATGTAGACATGACCCGAGAGACTCCTCGGTCAATATCCAATAGCGGGACCTGGATGCCCATATTGGATCCTACATATTCTACGAAGATCTGATCGTTTGAACCTCAGTGCCAAGGATTCGTATAATCCCGTATGTCATTCCCTTTGTCCTTCGGTATGTTACTTGCCCGAGATTCGATCGTCAGTATCCGCATACCTATTTCAATCTCATTTACCGGCAAGTCTCTTTACTCGTTCCTAATACAAGATCCCGCAACTTACACTAAGTTACATTGCTTGCAAGGCTTGTGTGTGATGTTGTATTACCGAGTGGGCCCCGAGATACCTCTCCGTCACACGGAGTGACAAATCCCAGTCTTGATCCATACTAACTCAACCAACACCTTCGGAGATACCTATAGAGCATCTTTATAGTCACCCAGTTACGTTGCGACGTTTGATACACACAAAGCATTCCTCCGGTGTCAGTGAGTTATATGATCTCATGGTCATAGGAATAAATACTTGACACGCAGAAAACAGTAGCAACAAAATGACACGATCAACATGCTACGTCTATTAGTTTGGGTCTAGTCCATCACGTGATTCTCCCAATGACGTGACCCAGCTATCAAGCAACAACACCTTGTTCATAATCAGAATACACTGACTATCATCGATCAACTGGCTAGCCAACTAGAGGCATGCTAGGGATGGTGTTTTGTCTATGTATCCACACATGTAAATGAGTCTTCATTCAATACAATTATAGCATGGATAATAAACTATTATCTTGATACAGGAATTATAATAATAACTATATTTATTATTGCCTCTAGGGCATAATTCCAACAAATTTCTCTCGAGAGCTCATGGTTAGGGCATGAATATAACATTGATTTAAGCCTCCCCCAAGCTTGAGCGATGCTTTCTCTATCACGAGGCCAAAAATTATAAATATAATTCCGATCACGATGTACTAGATGCATAGGATAAAACTTTTGATGAAATTCCAATTTCAACTGATTGTAGTTCCATGATCCAGTATCATCACATAGCCTATACCATGTCAACGCCTTATCCCTCAAAGATAAGGGAAAGACCTTCATCTTGACCTCATCCTCGGGCAAATTTGCAAGCTTAAATAAACCACAAATTTCATCTACATAGATTAGATGCAAGTCTAGATGTGATGTTCCATCTCATGTAAAAGGATTAGCCACCAGTTTCTCAAGCATACCCGAAGGAAATTCATAGCAAATATTTTCAGTAGGTGTAGCAGGTTGAGGAGAAACTCTTTGTGCTTCCGTTCGAGGTGAAGATACCCCGAACAAGCCCCTCAAAGGATTAGTTTCCATAGTGACAAGTGACAATAAATTTCAGCACACTATATAAATGTTTCCTTACCAAATTCCACTTACCAAAGGTGCTTCACTCCCCGGCAACGGTGCCAGAAAAGAGTCTTGATGACCCACAAGTGTAGGGGATCTATCGTAGTCCTTCCGATAAGTAAGAGTGTCGAACCCAACGAGGAGCAGAAGGATCTGACAAGTGGTTTTCAGCAAGGTAATCTCTGCAAGCACTGAAATTATCGGTAACAAGTAGTTGTGTGATAAGATGATTCGTAGCAAGTAGCAAGTAGCAACGGTAACAAAGGTGCAGAAAAATGGCCCAATCCCTTTTGTAGCAAGGGACAAGCCTGGACAAACTCTTATAGGAGGTAAAGCGCTCCCGAGGACACATGGGAATTTCTGACAAGCTAGTTTTCATCATGTTCATATGATTCGCGTTCGCTACTTTGATAGTTTGATATGTGGGTGGACCGGCGCTTGGGTACTGCCCTTACTTGGACAAGCATACCACTTATGATTAACCCCTCTCGCAAGCATCCGCAACTACGAAAGAAGAATTAAGACAAAGTCTAACCATAACATTAAACTAGTGGATCCAAATCAGCCCCTTACGAAGCAACACATAAACTAGGGTTTAAGCTTCTGTCACTCTAGCAACCCATCATCTACTTACTACTTCCCAATGCCTTCCTCTAGGCCCAAATAATGGTGAAGTGTTATGTAGTCGACGTTCACATAACACCACTAGAGGAAAAACAACATACAACACATCAAAATATCGAACGAATACCAAATTCACATGACTACTTATAGCATGACTTATCCCATGTCCTCAGGAACAAAAGTAACTACTCACAAAGCATAATCATATTCATGACCAGAGAGGTAATGAGTAGCATCAAAGATCTGAACATATAATATTCCACCAAGTAATCCAACTAGCATCAACTACAAAGAGTAATTAACACTACTAGCAACCTTACAAGTACCAATCGGAGTCGCGAGACAGAGATTGGTTACAAGAAATGAACTAAGGTTTGGAGATGAGATGGTGCTGATGAAGATGTTGATGGTGATGAGTCCCCTCCAATGAGAGAGTGTTGGTGATGACGATGGCGATGATTTCCCCCTCCGGGAGGGAAGTTTCCCCGGCAAGATCGTCCTGTCGGAGCTCTAGATTGGTTCTGCTCAAGTTCCACCTCGTGGCAGCAATGAATCCTCCCGAAAGCCTCCTCCTGATTTTTTCTGGAACGAAACCCTTCTTGTAGCAAAAGAGGGGGCAGAGGGCCAGCTGGGATCCCACAAGCCCCCTAGGCGCGGCTAGGGGGAGGCCGCGCCTAGCACGCTTGTGGCTTCCTGCTGGCGCCCCTCTGGTACTTCTTCGGCCCAGTATTTTTTATAAATTCCAAAATAAATCCCCGTTGAATTTCACGGCTTTTGGAGTTGCGCAGCATAGGTATCTCAAACTTGCTCCTTTTTCAAGCCAGAATTCCAACTGCCGACATTCTCCCTCTTCATGTAAACCTTGCAAAATAAGAGAGAAAAGGCATAAGTATTGTACCGTGAAGTGTAATAATAGCCCATAAAGCGATAAATATCAACATGAAAGCATGATGCAAAATGGACGTATCAGGTGGCGCGACAAGTCCTTATTGGGCTGGTGGAGTCAGCCCAAGAGGGCTATGGCGCCACATAAGAAAATACCAAAAGAAAAGAAAAAGAAAAAGGAAAGAGGAAGGTGGGAAGGAAGAGGAGGACTCCTCCTTCCCAAACCAATTTGGAGGAGGAGTCCTCCTCCTCCTGGCCGGTGCACCTTGAGGCCTTGTGCCTCAAGGCTAGCCCCTCCCCTTCCTCCTATATATAGTGGTGGTTTAGGGCTTTTTGAGACACAACATTGCCACATGCAACTCTAGCCTATTCAGCATTGTTTTGCCTCTAGATCGGATTTCTGTGGAGCTCGGGCGGAGCCCTGTAGGAGTAGATCATCACCACCACCGGAGCGCCGTCACGCTGTCGGAGAACTCATCTACTTCTTCGTCTTGCTTGCTGGATCAAGAAGGACGACATTGTCGTTGAGTTGTACGTGTGCTGAACGCGGAGGTGTCGTCCGTTCGGCGCTAGATCGGAACGGTTCGTGGGACGGATCGCGGGATGGTTCGTGGGACGGTTCGAGGGACGTGAAGACGTTCCACTACATCAACCGCGTTTCTTAACACTTCCCGTTGTGCGATCTACAAGGGTACGTAGATCTAATCTCCACTGGTAGATGGACATCACCATGATAAGTCCTCGTGTGCGTAGGAAAATTTTTGTTTCCCATGCAACGTTCTCCAACAGTGGCATCATGAGCTAGGTTCATGCGTAGATGTTATCTCGAGTAGAACAGAAAAGGTTTTGTGGACAGTGATGTTTGATTTTCTGCCCTCCTTAGTCTTTTTTCGATTCGGCGGTATTGTTGGATTGAAGCCGCCCGGACCGACATAACTCGTACGCTTACGAGAGACTGGTTTCATCGATTGACATCCAATCTCGTTGCATAAAGATGACTGGTGGGTGCCTGTTTCTTCAACTTTAGTTGAATTGGTTTTGACCGAGGCGGTCCTTGGAGAGGTTAAATAGCAATTTGCACATCTCCGTTGTGGTTTTTGCGTAAGTAAGATGCGATCATACTAGATACCCATAGTAGCCACGTAAAACATGCAACAACAAATTAGAGGACGTCTAACTTGTTTTTGCAGGGTATGCTTGTGATATGATATAGCCAATGACGTGATGTGATATATTGGATTTATGAGATGATCATGTTGTAATAGTTAATATCGACTTGCACATCGATGCTACGGCAACCGGCAGGAGCCATAGGGTTGTCCTTAAACTAACGTTTGTGTTTGCAGATGTGTTTACTATATTGCTAGGTTGTAGCTTTAGTAGTAATAGCATAGATAGAACGACAACCTCGATGGCGACACGTTGATGGAGATCATGGTATGGCGCCGGTGACAAGAAGATCATGCTGGTGCTTAAGTGATGGAGATCAAGAAGCACAAGATGATGGCCATATCATGTCACTTATGAATTGCATGTGATGTTAATCCTTTTATGCACCTTATTTTTCTTAGAACGACGGTAGCATTATAAGGTGACCTCTCACTAAAATTTCAAGATGAAATTGTGTTCTCCCCGACTATACACCCTTGCGACAGTTCATCATTTCGAGACACCACGTGATGATCGGGTGTGATAGACTCAACGTTCACATACAATGGGTGCAAAATTGTTGCACACACGAAACACTCGGGTTAAACTTAACGAGCCTAGCATGTGCATACATGGCCTCGGAACACATGAGACCGAAAGGTCGAGCATGAATCGTATAGTTGGTATGATTAGCATAGAGATGCTTCCCACTAAAACTATTCTCAACTCACGTGATGATCGGACTTGAGTTAGTGAATTTGGATCATGTACCACTCAAATGACTAGAGAGATGTACTTTTTGAGTGGAAGTTTATTAGTAATTTGATTAATTAAACTCTAATTATCTTAAACATAGTCTAAGTCCACTTTGCAATATTTGTGTTGTAGATCAATGGCTCACGCAACTGTCACCCTGAATTTTAATACGTTCCTAGAGAAAGCTAAGTTGAAAGATGATGGAAGCAACTTTGTAGACTGGGCTCGTAATCTTAAGTTGCTCCTGCAAGCTGGGAAGAAGGATTATGTCCTTAATGATGCGCTAGGAGATGAACCACCCGCTACGGCTGGCCAAGATGTTAAGAACGCTTGGTTAACACGTAAGGAGTACTACTCAGTAGTTCGATGTGCAGTCTTTTATGGCTTAGAGCCGGGACTTCAACGTCGCTTTGAGCGTCATGGAGCATATGAGATGTTACAGGAGTTGAAGTTTATCTTTCAGAAGAATGCCCGGATTGAGAGGTATGGGACCTCCGATAAATTCTATGCTTGCAAGATGGAGGAGAATTCGTCTGTCAGTGAACATGTTCTCAAAATGTCTAGGTACTCAAACCGTCTAGCTGAGCTGGGGATTGAACTCCTGCAAGAGGCTATCACTGATAGAATTCTTCAATCACTGCCACCAAGCTACAAGAGCTTTGTGTTGAACTATAACATGCAAGGGATGAACAAGTCACCCGATGAGTTATTCGCGATGCTGAAAGTCGTAGAGTCAGAACTCCGGAAAGAGCATCAAGTGTTGATGGTCAATAAGACCACTAGTTTCAAGAGAAACAGCAAAGGCAAGAACGGTAACTCCAAGAAGAGCGGCAAGCCTGTTGCCAATCCGACAAAGAAACCCAAGCATGGGCCTAAGCCAGAAACAAAGTGTTATTATTGCAAGGGACTGGGTCACTGGAAGGGCAACTGCCCCAAGTATTTGGCTGATAAGAAGGCGGCCAAGGAAAAATCAGGTATATTCGATATACATGTTATTGATGTGTACTTAACCAACTCTCATAGTAGTGCCTGGGTATTTGATACCGGTTCTGTTGATCATATTTGCAACTCGAAACAGGAACTGCGGAATAAACGAAGACTGGCGAAGGATGAAGTGACGATGCGCGTGGGAAATGGTTCCAAGGTCGATGCAATCGTCGTCGGCACAGTTTCACTTTAGTTACCATCAAGATTAGTTATGAACTTAAATAATTGTTATTTAGTGCCTGCGTTAAGCATGAACATTATATCTGGATCTTGTTTATTGTGAGACGGTTACTCGTTTAAGTCAGAGAATAATGGTTGTTCTATTTCTATGCCTAATATATTTTATGGTCTTGCACCCAATGTGAGAGGATTGTTCATATTCAATCTTGATAGCGATGATACACATATACATAACATTGAGACCAAAAGAGTTAGAGTTAACAATGACAGCGCCATGTTTTTGTGGCACTGCCGCTTAGGTCATATTGGTGTAATGCGCATGAAGAAACTCCATTCCGATGGAATTTTGGAGTCACTAGACTTTGATTCACTTGACACGTGTGAACCATGCCTCATGGGAAAGATGACTTAGACTCCGTTCTCCGGAACAATGGAGCGTGCAAGTGACTTGTTGGAAATCATACAAACCGATGTGTGCGGTCTGATGAGTGTGGAGGCACGTGGCGGATATCGTTATTTTCTCACCTTCACTAACGATTTAAGTAGGTATGGATATATCTACTTGATGAAGCACAAGTCTGAAACGTTTGAGAAGTTCAAGCAATTTTAGAGTGAAGTTGAAAATCATCGTAACAAGAAGATCAAGTTCCTACGGTCTGATCGTGGGGGTGAATATCTGAGTTTCGAGTTTGGTGCTCACTTAAGACAATGTGGAATTGTTTCACAGTTGACACCGCTTGGAACACCATAGTGTGATGGTGTGTCCGAACGTCGTAATCGTACTTTGTTATAAATGGTGCGATCCATGATGTCTCTTACCGATTTGCCTTTATAGTTTTGGGGTTATGCATTAGAGACAGCTGCATTCACTTTAAATAGGGCACCATCAAAATCCGTTGAGACGACACCATACGAACTGTGGTATGGCAAAAGACCAAAGTTCTCGTTTCATAAAGTTTGGGGATGTCATGCTTATGTCAAAAAGCTTCAGCCTGAAAAGCTGGAACCCAAAGCGGAAAATTGCGTCTTCATAGGTTACCCAAAGGAGAAAGTTGGGTACACCTTCTATCTCAAATCCGAGGGCAAAGTGTTTGTTGCTAAAAACGGATCTTTTCTTGAGAAGGAGTTTCTCTCGAAAGAATTGAGTGGGAGGAAGATAGAACTTGATGAGGTTATCGAACCTCTAGTCCCTCTAGATGGTGGCGCAGGGAAAGGGGAAACCCCTGTCGTGGCGATGTCAGTTGAGGAGGAAGTTGATGATGATGATCATGAAACTTCAGATCAAGTTCCTATCGGACCTGGCAGGTCGACAAGATCACGTACTACTCCTGAGTGGTACGGTAATCCTGTCTTATCAATTATGTTATTAGACAACAATGAACCTGCGAATTATGAAAAAGCAATGGTGGGACCGGATTCAAACAAATGGCTGGAGGCCATGAAGTCTGAGATAGGATCTATGTACGAAAACAAAGTGTGGACTTTGGAAGTACTACCTGAAGGCCGCAAGGCTATTTAGAACAAATGGATCTTTAAGAAGAAGACGGACGCGGACGGTAATGTGACCGTTTATAAAGCTCGATTTGTGGCAAAGGGTTTTTCACAAGTTCAAGGAGTTGACTACGATGAAAATTTCTCACCGGTAGCGATGCTTAAGTCCGTCCGAATCATGTTAGCAATAGGTGCATTTTTCGATTATGAAATCTGGCAGATGGATGTCAAAACGGCATTCCTTAACGGTTTTCTTAAGGAAGAGTTGTATATGATGCAAGCCGAAGGTTTTGTCGATCCAAAGAATGCTAATAAAGTGTGCAAGCTCCAGCGATCCATTTATGGACTGGTGCAAGCATCTCGGAGTTGGAATAAGCGCTTTGATGAGGTGATAAAAGCATTTGGGTTTATACAAGTGGTTGGAGAATCTTGTATTTACAAGAAAGTGAGTGGGAGCTATGTGGTGTTTCTAATATTATATGTGGATGACATATTGCTTATTGGAAACAACGTGGAGTTTTTGGAGAGTGTAAAGGATTACTTGAATAAAAGTTTCTCTATGAAGGACCTAGGAGAAGCTGCTTACATTCTAGGCATTAAGATCTATAGGGATAGATCGAGACGCCTGATAGGACTTTCACAAAGCACATACCTTTATAAAGTTTTTAAGACGTTCAAAATGGAACGGTCCAAGAAAGGGTTATTGCCAGTGTTACAAGGTATAAAACTGAGTAAGACTCAGTGCCTAGCAACTGCGGAAGATAGAGAACAAATGGGTTTCGTCCCCTATGCTTCAGCCATAGATTCTATCATGTATACAATGTTGTGCACTAGACCAGACGTCAGCTTGGCCATAAGTATGGCAGGCAGGTTTCAGAGTAATCCACGAGTGGATCACTGGACGGCGGTCAAGAATATTCTGAAGTACCTCAAAAGGACTAAGGAAATGGTTCTCATTTATGGAGGTGACGAAGAGCTCGTCGTAAAGGGTTACGTCGATGCAAGCTTTGACACCAATCCGGATGACTCTAAGTCACAAACTGGGTACGTATGTATTCTTAATGGGAGTGCGGTAAGCTGGTGCGGTTCCAAGCAAAGCGTCGTAGCAGATTCTACATGTGAAGCGGAGTACATGGCTGCCTCGGAGGCAGCAAAGGAGGGTGTCTCGATGAAGCAGTTCATGACGGATCTTGGAGTTGTGCCGAGCGCACTAAATCCAATAACTTTGTTCTATGACAACACTAGTGCCATTGCTCTAGCAAAGGAACCAAGGTTTCACAAGAACACCAGACACATCAAACGACGCTTCAACCTCATCCGCGACTATGTTGAAGGAGAGGACGTGAATATTTGCAAAGTGCACACGGATCTGAATGTAGCACACCCGCTGACTAAACCTCTTCCACGGAAAAAAAAACATGATCAACACCAGAACTATATGGGTGTTAGATTTATTACAATGTAAATCACATGGCGATGTGAGGACTAGATTATTGACTCTAGTGCAAGTGGGGGACTGTTGGAAATATGGCCTAGAGGCAATGATAAATATTTATTATTATATTTTCTATTACAAGATAATCGTTTATTATCCATGCTATAGTTGTATTGAATGAAAACTTAGATACATGTGTGGATACATAGACAAAACAATGTCCCTAGCAAGCCTCTAGTTGGCTAGCCAGTTGATCAAGGATAGTCAAGGTTTTCTGACTACGTGCAAGTGTTGTTGCTTGATAACTAGATCACATCATTAGGAGAATCATGTGATGGACTAGACCCAAACTATGAACGTAGCATATTGATCGTGTCATTTTATTGCTATTTTTTCTGCGTGTCAAGTATTAATTCCTATGACCATGAGATCATATAACTCACTGGCACCGTAGGAATACCTTGTGTGCATCAAACGTCGCAACGTAACTGGGTGACTATAAAGGTGCTCTACAGGTATTTCCGAAGGTGTCCGTTGAGTTAGTATGGATCGAGACTGGGATTTGTCACTCCGTGTGACAGAGAGGTATCTCGGGGCCCACTCGGTAATACAACATCACACACAAGCCTTGCAAGCAATGTGACTAAGTATAAGTCACTGGATCTTGTATTAAGGAACGATTAAAGATACTTGCCGGTAACGAGATTGAAATAGGTATGCAGATACCGACGATCGAATCTCGGGCAAGTAACATACCGAAGGACAAAGGGAATGACATACGGGATTATATGAATCCTTGGCACTGAGGTTCAACTGATAAGATCTTCGGAGAATGTGTAGGATCCGATATGGGCATCTAGGTCCCGCTATTGGATATTGACCGAGGAGTGCCTCGGGTCATGTCCACATAATTCTCGAACCCGCAGGGTCTGCACACTTAAGGTTCGATGATGTTTTAGTATAGTTGAGTTATATGTGTGGTTACGAATGTTGTTCGGAGTCCCGGATGAGATCACGGATGTCACGAGGGTTTCCGAAATGGTCCGGAAACGAAGATTGATATATAGGATGGTTTCATTTGGTCACCGGAAAGTTCCGGGCAATTCCGGCAATGTACCGGGAGTGACGAATGGGTTTCGGATGTTTACCGGGAGGGGCCCACCCACCCGGTAGTGATCCCAAGGCCCTAGGGTGGCGCCACAAGTCCTTATTGGGCTGGTGGAGTCAGCCCAAGAGGGCTATGATGCCACAAAAGAAAATACCAAAAGAAAAGAAAAAGAAAAAGGAAAGAGGGAGGTGGGAAGGAAGAGGAGGACTCCTCCTTTCCAAACCGAATTGGAGCAGGAGTCCTCCTCCTCCTGGCGGCCGGCGCACCTTGAGGCCTTGTGCCTCAAGGCTAGCCCCTCCCCCTTCCTCCTATATATAGTGGTGGTTTAGGGCTTTTTGAGACACAACTTTGCCACGTGCAACTCTAGCCTATTCCACATAGTTTTGCCTCTAGATCAGATTTCTGCGGAGCTCGGGCGGAGCCCTGCACGAGTAGATCATCGCCACCACCGGAGCGCTGTCACGCTGCCGGAGAACTCATATACTTCTTTGTCTTGCTTGCTGGATCAAGAAGGCCGAGATCATCGTCGAGTTGTACGTGTGCTGAACGCGGAGGTGCCGTCCGTTCGGCGCTAGATCGGAGGATCGTTGGACAGATTGCGGGACGGTTCGTGGGACGGTTCGAGGGATGTGAAGATGTTCCACTACATCAACCGCGTTTCTTAACGCTTCCCGTTGTGCGATCTACAAGGGTACGTAGATCTAATCTCCACTCATGGATGGACATCACCATGATAGTTCTTCGTGTGCGTAGGAAATTTTTTGTTTCCCATGCAACGTTCTCCAACAGATATGTCTGCAGTACTCATCACGCTTTGACCCCCTTTGCATATGGGGTAATGAGATAAACATGAACAAGCATCAAGTGAGGAACCTAAGAAAATTGTTAGGCAGATGTGATAGATGATTGGAATTAAACTCTTTATTTACACTTTATCCAAGACATCAGTGAACTTTAGAATGGTAAGTAATCAGTTACCTTCTTTTTCTGCTCAGAACAAGTTACTCTATTAGACATGAATACCTGAAAGTTATCTCTTTTCAGTTGTTTCCGAAAGAGTTTACTGAAGATTAACTCGAAAACTACCTGACCGGAGTGAAGGCAACGATGGTTATAGTACATAATTCATGCTACCATGATAATGGTTTAGAAGTCTTCCTCAAGGCAGTGAAGGATG
Organism: Hordeum vulgare subsp. vulgare; assembly: GCF_904849725.1. NCBI lineage: Eukaryota > Viridiplantae > Streptophyta > Magnoliopsida > Poales > Poaceae > Hordeum > Hordeum vulgare. The sequence goes on from NC_058524.1 coordinate 41,169,815, forward strand.
GATGAGATAATCATAAGGGGTTGGAGAAAAGTTGTGTGCACCTTTGGTATGGAGGAGGGCATATTATAGGTATTCCGCTTCTTCAACACCATCCACAGCCAAAAGGATTTAAATTCTCTCTTCACCTTTACCGCCTCTAGTAGTTTACATTGTGGTCCATCATATTTAATCTTCTACCACAATATGTAACCATCGAACATGTACTGAGCTTTTGATCTATGTATTGGTTGTTGAATCATTGTAATTAGGGTATGTATTGATGGATGTGAAATCCATATTTCATAATTAAATTTTTGAAACTTCGAATTCGAATAATAAATTAACAGAAATAAGCTATTAAGTAATAAATTACAGTGCACACAATTATAACAAATGAATCGTGTGCGATGGTGTCATATATTGCACATGATTGTTTGTAGAATAGCATGTGTGATTATCAGCTTTACAACACATGGTCACGTATTTTACGCATATGGAATAAGTGCAATGTCGCACACGCGTTTGCATGCCATAAGCATATGTGCGATTGACGGCAATACCACAAACGATTTCAAAAGAGATGTGCATGTGTAATGTATGACGATAAGAAAGCAGTTGACATAAGAACCGCGTGCGTATCGGAATAACTATCGCGATTGTTAAATTGACACATTGGCGATAGTAGAGCCACCCCACATAGCTAAAAGTTGTTGAATGAGTGTCATAATGTACCTACCGCAAACAAGTCATGATATTAAATGTTTGTGATATCCATATTTCGCACACGACTATATTTGTGTCATCGTCTTGGATGTGTAGTCGATCACAAATGTAGCGTGAAAGTGTAACGTGTTGGATAGACTACGACTTCGCATACAATTACTTTATACGAATTGTCAACAGGCGCTCGCCCCGTCGTAGACGATGTTTATGTGTCGTGTAAGATGAGCACCCATATCGCCAACACACGCAAGGAGATGGTTCAGAACTGCATCACGGATAGGGGTTAAAACCGTTTGTATAGGACTTTATAGTAACAATGATTAACCAACAATTACGCAATAGTTGGGCATATGCCGATGTCATGCCTCCTTGCCTTGTATGAATGACTTTCGACATCGTATGCACGTTCTCACACGTCAACCCATTTATCGACCTTTTCATTAAAAAACTAAAGAAAGTGCTAAAAGTCGAAACTATTTGACATGGTGCATTGTATTTTCCGTACACGGACATAGAAAATGGTGCTATTTCAACTATGTCGAGAAACATCGTGCTCTTAGACAGAGACTTCCGACCTACGCGAACACACTTCGTTGGACATAGTCTATTTATTCTTTAATTGACCCCAACTTTTACAAGAAGGTTGGCATTCCCATGATAACATGCATGCATGCAGTTTGAACGATTTCTAACACTGTATGCATATTGCGATATGCCTAGCCATTTATCGACACTTTTTGACCGAGAATTATAGAAAAAAATTAAAAAATCAAAAGTCAAAACAAATTTGCAAGGTGCCTGAAATTTTCAATACAAGCCAATTGAAAAAAGTGGGGTCTTCTCAAGGATGTCAGGTAATAACGTGTTGTCAAACGGACCCTTCTAGCCTATCTCGACACCCTATATGTTGAACATAGTGTTTTATTGAACATTCTCCAAACTAACCCAACTTTGGCAAGGCTGGCATGCACATGGTAGGCATCTGTGCCATGTTTGAACGTTGGTCCTTTATTAGTCTTTTTTTACCCAAGAAACTCCATAAAATGCAGAATTTGTCGAGATGCTAAGCAACTTGGCATAGTCCCTTGAATTAGTCATAAAAGGTCATGAAAAAAATGAGACCATTTGATGGATGTCGAAAAAAGAACGTGCTTTCGAATGAAGCCTTAATTATGGCCTATCCACACACCCTGCATTGTGTTTTATTATACATCCTTGAAATGGCCCAACTTTTTTCCACGTTTGAATGACTTCTGACATAGTATGCACATTGTAATGCGTTTGACCATTAATCTATGTTCTTTCACTCAAAAAACTCTAGAAAATGCAAAAAAAATTGAAAATCCAAAACACTTGGTGTGGTGCCTTGAATTGGTCATACAAGGTCATGAAAATAACTAGGCCATTTCAAGTATGTTGAGAAACAACGTACTCTCAAAAATAGCCTTCTAGCCTACCTGAGCACCCTTCATTCAAAATGGCTTATTTTTGACATTCTTAAAAATGATCCAAACTTTTGCAAGCTGATGGGCATGCTCATGGTAGGCATACATGCCAGGTTTAAATGGTTTTCGACACCATATACAAGTTGTGACACATTAGGCCATTTATCGATCTTTTTTACAGATAAAACTCCAGAAAATGCAAAAAATGAACATGAAATAAATTACATGTTGCATTGAAGTAATTATGTAAGCAATGAAAAAATTAGGGTCCTTTGACAGATGTCTATAAACAATGTGCTCTGAAACGGAGCATTCTTGCCTGTCCGAGCACCCAGAGTTGACATTCTTGAAATAACCAAACTTTTGCCACTAGGTGGGCATGCCCATGACAGACATCTATGCCAGATTTGAAACAAAAAAATTATTTAAAATTATAATTTTAGCAGGTATTTCAAATGTTTAATTTAGGTTTTTCACATAAATATTAAATACAAATGGAATGAATTGAAAATAGTTACTGTTTTTTCTTAAAAAACATTTAATAAAAAATAGAAGGAAAAGATTCAAATCATAATTTTAAAAAATACTTTAAAATATTATTTTGGTATTCCAAACAAGATCGTAATTTCAAAAATACCAAAATGAAGAATAAATTCCAAAAGGAGAAAAATAAACTAATGGAAAAAGTAAATTAAAAAAAGAGAAAAAAGGACAAAGAGAAAAAAATAAATAAAGTAGAACGCGGCGACCAGCTGAGCGACGCGTTCAGCCTGGCCCATTTTTTTACGTTAAGTTTTAAGTTTTTCCTGTTTTACTTTATTACCCCCCCCCCAACTTTTTCATTTTTCTATTTCATTGTCTTTTTTAGTTTCCTATTTATTTTTCACTGTTTCATTTTTTTTCCCTTTTCCAATTCTTTTTTTCTTCCCAAATTTATTTTCCTTTTTAATTCACGTTTGTGTTTTCATTTTTTTCGAAATT